>NW_020950792.1:14843851-14881351 GCF_900497805.2 Vombatus ursinus
TCTATCTATCTATCTATCTATCTATCTATCTATCTATCTATCTATCTATCTATCTATCTATATACACATACATATAATTTCTTCCCTCCAACTACCCTAATACTGACAAAGGTCTCATGAGTTACAAATATCATCTTTCCATGCAGGAATGTAAACAGTTCAACTTTAATAAGTCTCTTATGATTTTGCTTTCCTGTTTACCTCTTCATGTTCCACTTGAGTCTTGTATTGGAAAGTCAAATTTTCTATTCAGCTCTAGTCTTTTCATCAAGATTGCTTGAAAGTCCTTTAATTCACTGAATGACCATTTTTTCCCCTGAAGAATTATACTCAGTTTTGCTGGGTAGGTGATTCTTGGTTGTAATCCTATCTCCTTTGCCCTCTGGAATATTATATTCCATGCCCTGCAGTTCCTTAATGTAGAAGCTGCTAAATCTTGTATTATCCTGATTGTGTTTCCACAATACTTGAATTGTTTCTTTCTGTCTGCTTGTAATATTTTCTCCTTGACTTGGGAACTCTGGAATTTGGCTACAGTGCTCCTAAGAGTTTTCCTTTAGGGATCTTTTTCAGGAGGAGATTGCTGGATTCTTTCAATTTCTATTTTGCTCTCTGGTTTTAAAATATCAGGGCAGTTTTCCTTGATCATTTCTTGAAAGATGTTGTCTAGGCTCTTTTTTTGATCATGGCTTTCAGATAGTCCAATAATTTTTAAATTCTCTCTCTTGGATCTATTTTTCAAGTCAGATTCTTTTTCCAATGAGATATTTCACATTGTTTTCTAATTTTTCATTCTTTTGGATTTGTTTTACAGTGTCTTGATTTCTCATAAAGTCACTAGCTTCCAATTGCTCTTTTCTAATTTTTAAGGAAGTATTTTCTTCAGTAATCTTTTGGACTTCCTTTTCCATTTGTCCAATTTTGCTCTTTAGGGTATTCTCCTCACTGGCTTTTTGGACCTCTTTTGCCATTTGGGTTAGGCTATTTTTTAAGGTGTTATTTTCTTTAGTATTTTTTTGGGTCTCCTTTAGCAAGCTGTTAACTTGCTTTTCCTGATTTTCTTGCATCACTTTCATTTCTCTTCCCAGTTTTTCCTCTACTTCTCTTACTTGCTTCTCAAAATCTCCTTTGAGCTCTTCCAAGGCCTAGGACTGATTCATATTTTTCTTGGAAGTTTTGGATATAGGAGCTTTGACTTTGTTTTCTTCTTCTGGTTGTATGTTTTGATCTTCTTTGTCACCAAAGTAAGATAATATAGTCTCACTCTTTTTGTGCTGCTTGCTCATGATCCAAACAAATTACTTGAGTTTTAAACTCTTTGTTAAGGAGAAGAGTCTGTTTCCAATGTGGAGAATGCACTGTCCCAAGCTTCAGGGGTTTGTACAGCTGTTTTCAGAGATACTTCTAGGGACCTGAAAATTTTCAGTTCGTCTAGTGTGCTATGATAAGGGGCGAGGTGTTTCCTCTCCACCGCCACAACAAGCTCCACCAGACCAGCACTTGTCCTCTCCCCAGGACTGCCCATCAGAACTGTTACCCAGATCCAAGCATGGGCAAAGCAAGAGATTCCTGCCTCAGTACTGACAAAGAGATTCTTGCAATCCCCCTCTGATCAGCCACTCGATTCTGCCTCAGTCTGTGGGCCTGAAGCTCATGAGGCAGCCGCTGCCCTCAGGGCAGCTGAGACCTAGCTCCTTCTGTCACCGCAGTCACAGACTTTTCCCACTGATCTTCTAAGTTGTCTTGGGCATTCGTGGGTTGAGAAGTCTGGAAACTGCCACAACTGCCCGCGATTCAGTTCTCTGAGGCCTGCTACAGGATCGCTGAGGCCCGCGCGCCCACCCTGAACTGTGCTCCTCTCCCATCTCAGTGCAATATACCTTTCCAATCAGCCATCCAGGTTGTCTTGGGCTGGAAATTTGTTTTACTTAGTTTTTTTTTGTGGGTTCCGCTACATTAGAATTTGTTTAGAGCCATTTTTTATAGGTATTTGGAGGGGTTTGAGGGAGAGCTCAGGCAAATCACTGCTTTCCCTCCACCATCTTGGCTCCGCCCCCCTTGAAATTACTTCTATACTGCAGAATACACTGGTCACTCTGTCTCTGCTAATAAAAATATGGCTGCAATGTTCAAGTGAACCAAATGAATATTTTCTTCAGCTATTTAAAATGTCTAAGATGACATAGTCCATTTTGGACATTTCTCTTAAAAAGCATTGAGCCCTTGGAATCTCCTTATTCTAAATTTAAAACCATTATTATGTTATATTTATTCCATAGACATAATTATGAATGATTTTTTTGGGGGGGGAAGTTGTTTGTTTGTTTGTTTTTTGAACAGGACCTATGATTTCATTAGTGTAGGTAATTCTCAAGGAGGACATTTCTGCCACCAATAAAGATAGGCACCTAACCTTTTGAAATAAGACAGACTCATCCTCATGAGTTCAAATCCAGCTCAGACACTTAGTAACCGTGTAACCCTGGCTAAGTCACTTAGCCCTATTTGCCTCATTTTTTTATCTGTAAGATGAGCTGGAGAAGAAAATAGTAAATCACTGCCGTATCTTTGCCAAGAAAACCCCAAATAGGGTCACAAAGATTGGGACATGACTGAAATGACTCGACAACAACAAACCTACTCTACAATTTATGTAATAGAAAGGGAGCTAGAACAATGAGAGATTAAGTGATTTATGTCACACAACCAAAATATGTCAGAGGCAAGCATGGAAACTTGGTCTTCTTGACTTCAAGAAAATCTTCAATACTACACTATTTCTCATTTACAATCAATAATATGGGAAATTCATATTTGCACACAACTGGTAAAAATAACCAATTATTTAAACCATTTGTATTAATTGCCTTGGCTATAAAGAGGTGGCACCATGTTTTACTATTTATAATTAAAATGCTGTTCTTAGCATATGGGTGCATAGGGTTGGTGTAGTATTGTAACAGTATGAAAACTGTTATAACAGTACAAGGTTTAAACAGACCTCTTCATTATGCTCTTCTGAAACTTTTAGGTTAATTTGAACTTTTCAGTCATTTAATCAGAACTCTACATACAAGATAAATTTTCCGTAGAACTGTTGGTCTGACAATCTCATGTGTTATAATCTGAGTATGACCACATTCATTTAATATGTGAATATTTCATTTATTAATGAATAAAATTAATAATATGCTTAAACACATATATAATTATTCACAATTATTTGGTAGTTTTAGTAACCTTTTTTATTACTAAAATTTGTTCTCTTGGGTAATTATATTAACACAATAGTCTCCAAAGAATGGAAAATAAAAATCACAGAGGGTAATGCAGAAGTATAAAGATATATGTGAGTAGACTGTAACATGTGGCCAATAAGGAACTTAATACAACAGAGGAATATAAGGTGTCATCAGGAAAAGATGTAGTGAGGGTAGAGATATAAGAGGTAAATATTCACTCTCTACATTTCATTTTCACCTCTGCTTTCAACTCCATAGAACAAGATACCCTCAACATGTGTTCCTACCTCCATCCCCTGCTTTCCAGCTTATTTTTGCATATTGTTTTACTCCTTTAGATTGTAAGCTCTTTGAGGGCAGGGACTGTCTGTTTTTCTTATTCTTACTTATATCACCAGAACTTTGCACAGTTCCTGGCACATAGTAGGCACCTTATAAATGCTTAGTGAATTGAATCCAATTTAATTGACAGTTTAAATGCCCCATTGTTATCTTAATGTCTTTGGCATGTTGAGTGATTGTTTCTGGTTAATTTGTAAAAGTACATGAAGAAGAGTCACAAAGGGTGAGAAGGCATGAATGGGTTCCCACTTGCATTGTGGGAAAGGACATCTAAAATGAAGTGTTGTTTTTTTTTTTGTCCATAATCCTTAAGGTATAATTTTCCCTAGTGATTGAGATTTTCCCTGTCTGGGTTCAGATCACTAGCAAGCAATTTTCCTACCTGAAGGGAAGATCTAACTTAAATTGCAAAGTAGGTGAAATTGGACTCTTCTCACCACCATCTTCTATTGGACTGTTACACATTCTTACCTCCCATTTCATTGGGAGGCCCACTATTACCAGCTTTTTCATCAGCTACCCAAAGCCTCTTTTGAGGCAGCACAAAGAGCTCTATCTACCTCTATTAACATCTCCAACATGCTTTAGCCCCAAAAGGATTATTGTTATGATTTCATTTTTGTCCAACCCTACACTCCAATTTAAAGTTATTTGATCTGTATATCACCTCTGAATGGACACACTCATTTTAACTTCCAAAGCTCAAGGACCTTACCTGATAAATTCATGATAATATTCTAACAAGAGAGGGCTAGAGATCTCTCTTACCTAAAATACTGGGTTTACATTTTAAGAGAGGTCATTGAGAGACAGTGGCACTATCTTATTGTTTAACCAACACCATTAAGTAAATGGTAAAAAATGTCAGGTCTATTAAGAGAGAAGAAAATATACTCTGATAAGCCAGAAGAGCAGCAGGCTATGACATTCAAAATAAGGATTTGCTTAGGAAGAATAACATAAAAGTTGCCATCAGAGAAATGTGTGACTAAGAAAAAAAAAAAGATGCCATGATCACTCAGCAAGAGCAAGGGATAGGAAATATTTAATCTATATTCATGCAATGTCAACAGGTATAAAGGAAGGTTCTTAAGAAGAAGGGTGTATCCCTTATGGCTCATTTATGGGAAGGTATGGACAAGAATTGTGTAGGCTGGCATGCATATATGGCTTTCAATATGCATAACTAGAGGGAGTGCCACATTACTGAGATCATTGATAATCAAAGTAAGAGTTTACATAATTCTTCAACTATTCATTAAGTCAAATCTGCTTACTTGTATAGCATCTTCATGGGAGACTCCTTAAGAGTAACTTTGATATTTGATGATAGTATGTAATTAAAATGTAGATTATACAGTAAGATATTCTGATTTTTTAAGTTGTCTCACTATGTCTCATTTCTTTACATATTTATAATTAGAACCAGTGGTGTATTGGAAGCAGCTCAAGGCAGCTTGTAAGAGTCCACTATCAAATTTCCTGTGTGAGCATTTATATATAAGAAATCAGTAAAGGTCATAAATCTGGACTTTATTTTTTGTTTTGTTGCTTGTCTAAATTTAATTCTAGACTTAAAAGAGTAATGAAGAAAATGTTAATAAAACAGATTAAACTTAAAAGTGTCTCATTCATAAAAAAATTTTTTAGAACACCTAGTTTTAGACATTTACCAGCACACTAGTGTTTAGAACATTTGTAAATTCAATTATTATTCTACCATTGATGTTATGCTATATGAAGAATTTTAATAACATTTTTAAAGTCATTCCTCCAAGAGTTGCCCCTATATTGTTCATTTTTTTGGTAAATAAATAATAGGAAATTTACAATTCATGTTTTTAGGATTAATGACTACATTTTAGTTTCTTAAGTATTATTTTAATATTTGCAACATAAAATACATAATTGTGTATAATTCAGATAATATTTTAATAATAATTAGGTTAATGAAAAATTAGCTTGGGCAGTAACTCCTCCCCCAATTCTGTTTTTGTTGGGTTTTTTTCTTATTTTATGTGTGATACTCTAGAGAAAGGTTTATTTTGACAGGAAATAATTACATCAAACATTAAACCTTTTGGTTTTCTATTGTTTGTAATAAAAAAAGATTTCTGAGCTTTCTATTAATAATATTTTAGTTAAGTCAAATAGACTTTATTCACTAGGGATATGTAATGAAATTTCTCAGTGATATTTTAAGAGACAATATTTTCTAAATATCTGTCCCAATATATACATGCATTATGTATTTAAATGTTTGCTATTTAGCATGATGAAAATCTGGATAACAATATAACAACAGAAGGAACCAGAGTGTAGCAGAAAGAGCACTACTTTGAGCTAGGGAACTTAGGTTCAAATTCTGCCTCTGCCACCATAATATTAGTCAAGTTGACAACTTTTCTGGATTGTCAGAAGAGTTCATAGTCCTTACAAAAGTGAGATAACATATCTGAAAAAAAAAGGTGTCCAGCTTTAAAAAGAATACAACTTTAATGGATGTTTAAAAACACATTTTAATTGAAACAAGGATTTATAATCATTGCAGATAAAAAGACAAGAACTCAGTAGACAAGTTAAAATAGAATTGCAGGCACTAAGAGAAACATGGAAAGGTACACATCTTGGGTTAAATTGTTTATATCTTAACTTTTACTGCATTGAATTCATTTGTGTGAAATAATTTAAATTTTATATAATTAAACTTATTCAGTTTATCTTATATGATCTTTTCTAGCACTCATTAAGTAATGAACTCTTCCCCTATTATTTGCAGTAAGCTTCCCTAATGGTCTCATTTCCAAGTTATATAAGGAACTTATTCAAAGGATTAAGGTTCATTCCTTAAAAGATAAAAGGTCAAAGGATATAAATGTGAAATTTTAAAATAAGAAGTTCAAGAAAATAACAATCATGTGATTTTTTTTTCCATATCACTAACAGAGAAACGCAAATTTTAATGAATATATGGTTCTATTTCAGGACATGATCAGTAAAGCTCAGTTCTTTCTATGTTCTTTAGTTTCTTTTCTTAATGCTTTGCCCTCTCATTTTAAGACTTCTGGGCAATTTTCATTTAGGTTTTCCTGAAATATGATATCTGTGATTTTTTCTTTGGGTTACAATTTGATCCAAGTGTAGTATTTCAGTAATATAAGAAATTTTAAAAATAGTTGTGAGAAAACAGGAACTCTAGAGTTCTGTCAGAGGAACTGTGAATACAAAGACTGAGAAAAGTAATTTGAAACTATGCCTAGAAATTTACCAAACTATTCACAATCTTGATTCAGCTATACCACAATGAAGACTATAAACTAATAAAAGGAAGAGATTTATATGTACAAAAATATTTATAGTAATTGTGGAGATGAGGATGTGTACGCTTATACTAATTATTCTGATATGGTAAAGCTCCCTTGTTATCTAGGAAGAGACTAGGAGGCCTTGGAATAGAGACTGATCAATGGGGAGTCAGAATGACTCTTGCTCTTGCTTAACATAGCAATGGTCCTTTGTGAGTTGTCCTAAAGTAAACCAGGACTAGCCTGCTGCAGCAGCAACCACAAGACCGGTTTAAACCAACCTAAGGCAGTCTCTAACTATCAAGATGCACTCTGGGCTTTCCAAACACCCTGGTTTTGAGTTCTGGCATTTCAGAGAAGTCTTCTCCTCAACCCTCCCTCATTTCTCTCCTGTGGCCTTACTGTATTACCCCAGAATTGCTGAAATTTATATTAACCATACTCTAAAACTCCCTCTTCTAGCAGTTGTTGCCTAAGACTCTCTGTTCCACATTCCTGTTAACCTTGCTTAATAAAATTTATCTTTTATTTTATAAGTGGTGAGACTCTGGTTTCTTCCCATTCTGGAAAGGGGGATTTTGATCCCAACAGTCCATTTCTCAGTTTACACTCTACTTTTTGTGGCAGCTAAAAATTGGAGATGTTTTCCTGTTGATGAATGGCTAACCTAATTTTTCTATATCAATGTAATGGAATATCATTGTGCAATAAGGAATAAGAAAATGAACAATATCAGAAGAAACTAGGAAGACTTTTATGAACGGACATAGAAAGAAGTGAACAGAGCTAAGAAAGCATGTTATACAATAAAAGCATTATAGATTAAAAACAACTTTAAAAGATTTTAAAACTCTGATCCACAAAATCATAAATTACTAGTACAATATAATAAAACCAAAACATGTCACTTATCACCTGACAGATATTTAATAAACTTAAAATGCATAAATACATACAATTTTGTATATTGCTAATATAGGAATTTGCCTGAACTATGTAGCTATGTATTGAAGAATTTTTAGTTATTTTAAATTTTATTTTGAGGAGATAATAGGAGGGACAGATCAATAAAAATATACATGTTTAAAGAACATAAAAAAACTATTTTGAAGTAACATCAATATTGATATTTTTGTGATTGAAAAAGGAAAATGGACTATTTACTTTCATTATGTGCTCAAAGAGAAGGGGATAAGCATTTATATAGTGTCTATAATGTTCTAAGCCAGCCAAGTGGCACAGTGGATAGAGTCCTGGACTAGAATCAGGAAGATGAATCTTCCTGAGTCCTAATCTGGCCTCATACACTTACTAGCTGTGTGAACCTTGGCAACACACTTAACTTTATTTGCCTCAGTTTCCTCATCTGTAAAATGAGTTAGAGAAGGAAATGGCAAGCCTTTCTAGTAACTTTGCCCCCCAAAAATCCAAAAGGGTTCATGAAGAGTTGGACACAACTGAACAACAACTAAAAAAATGTTCCAAGCACTGTGCTAAGAGCTTTTTACAATTACTATCTATCTCATCTGATCCTTAAACAGTATTGTGATAATCATTATCCCTGTTTTACAGCTAAATGAATTGCCCTGGGTATTACAGTGACTATCTAAAGCCAGCTTTGAACTCAGATATTGTGGACTCTGGGACTAACATTCTATCCATTATGCCACCAGCTGCCTTGAGTAATTAAAAATAATATTTCATGAAATGTCTGGTCATTTTGCCTTGCAATGTTCACGAAAAGGATAAAAAGGGCACCATTAAAGTAAAGCTATATTTTGTGCCAATCTGCTATAGAAGATGAAGAGATAAAGAAATTCTATGAAGAATATATGTTCCAAAACAGCATTATATATTATAATATGCAATGAATATATTTATAAAAAAATAAAAAAGGGATGGATGGAAGGAGAGAGAAAAGATGGAAGAAAATAAAGGAGTATGGTATGGAGGGATGAAAGAATGAAGGAAAAAAGAAGGAATGAAGGAAAGAAGTAAAAGAAGGAAGGGGGAGAGAGAGAGAGAGAAAGAAAGAAAGAAAGAAAGAAAGAGAGAAAGAAAGAAAGAAAGAAAAGGAACAAAAGCAAAATAGTGGACTTTCCTGTCACTGTTTTTTTTTTGTCAAAATCAAATGTATTTTAAGCAGTCAACACAAGAAGAAGGCTAAGAAAGCCTACAAACCACCTTGGTGAACAAACACTTGATCTTGCAAAGAGATAGCAGCCATAGGGAATAATAATTGACATTTGGATAATGTTTCCAAAGGACTTTACTTGCAATATCTCATTGTTTCTCCCAGCTTACCTTATTCTCTAAGTATTACAATTATTATTATTCCTATGTTCCAAAAGAGGAAACTGAGAATAAAGGAGGTTTAGTGACTTCTCAAGTTCAAAAAGCTGGTAAGTATCTGAAGCAGGGTTTGACACCAGGTTTAACTGAGTATTTTTCAGATTTCCATAGTGCCTCTCCGAAGCTAGAGAAATGAACACAAGTCTATGGAAAGCTTGATATAGGACACAACTAATTCCTATAATCTCAAGAATGCTCACAGTTAATAATGCCCGTAGGACAATATTTTTTAAAAGAATATTATTACCATTCTTTCTTTAATGATTTATTTTCATCATTTGTGAATATACTATCTGGCTCTTAACCCCTCAATTCCTGATACAACAAGGTAGAACTTGACAATAAGGACAGCATTGACAAAAATGATACAGCTAAACAAAGTACATCAGATAAATTTGTTTTGCATGTTATTTTAAAAAAAATTAGTGGTTATTTTTCAATTTTTCACAGGAAAGAAAAGATATCAACATACTAGAAAAACTCACACTACATTAGGATAGGAACTAGAGCTATGATTTCTTTGGTCTGTTTCCTTGTCTGAAATCACAGACTATCTTTTCACTTTAAAAAAAAAGGAATTTGGAGGACATCAATGACTATTGATCTAGATTCCTACTTTCTCAACCTTATGAAGTCTTCATAAAAATAAACTATGAATGACCTATATTAAGGTTATTTTGATGAATATGTTATAAAGTAACATATAAGATACTTGATGAATAATTTTCAAAAGTTATTTATGGACACAATTCAGTTTAAACTTCAGTTCATTGTTTGTTGATGATGATGATAATAATAATAATGACAAAAACATGAGAGTGGAGAAAAATGTAGCTTCTAATCTGATCCCCCAAGAAAGTGTACCTCATGGATAGATTATAAAAGACATGCTTGATCTTTTTTTAATTTTTTCTGCCATTTTTCTTTTTTTTTAAATAAATTTATTTATTTTTAGTTTTCAACATTTACTTCCACAAGATTTTGAGTTCCAAATTTTCACCCCATCTTGCCCCTCCCCCCACCCCAAGATGGCATGCATTCTGAATACCTCTTCCCCTAGTCTGCTTTCCCTGCTATCTCTCCCTCCCTTTTCTTATCCCCTTCCCCTTCTATTTTCCTGTAGGGCACATAGATTTCTGTACCCCATTTCCTGTATTTCTTATTTCCCAGTTGCATGTGAAAACATTTTTTTAAAACATGTGTTTTTAAAACTTTGGGTTCCAAATTTTCTCCCTTCGTCCCTCCCCACTCACCCTCATTGAAAAGGCAAGCAACTCAATATAGGTTATACATGAGCAGTCATGCAAAACACTTCCATAGTAGACATGCTGTGATAAACTAACTCTATTTCCCTTAATCCTATCCTGCCTCCCCATTTATTCTATTCTTTCTTTCGACTCTGTTCCTCCTCAGAAGTATTTGTGTCTGATTACCTCCTTTCCCAATCTGTCCTCCTCTCTATCATCCCCTTACTCTTTTGTCCCTTTCGCCTCCCTATTTTCCTGCAGGGTAAGACAGATTTCCATACCCAATTGAGTGAGTATGTTATCGTCTCCTTAACTCAAATCCTATGAGAATAAGATTCACTCATTCCCTCTCACCTTCCCCGTTTCCCCTCCACTGTAAGAGCCTTTTCTTTTCTGCTTTTTTTGTGAGATAATTTACCCCATTCTATCTCTCCCTTTCTCCTTCTCCTAGTATAATCTTCTCTCATCCCTTAATTTTATTCTCCAGATGTGACCTCTTCATCTTCAACTCACCCTGTGTCCTCTATCTATCTAGCTATCTATCTATATCTATATCTATATCTATATCTATATCCATATCTATATCCATATGTATATCTATCTGTTTACATCTACATATATATATATATATATATATAATTTTTTTTCCTCTAACTGCCCTAATACTGACAAAGGTCTCATGAGTTACAAATATCATCTTTCCATGCAGGAATGTAAACAGTTCAACCTTAATGAGTCTCTTATGATTTCTCTTTCCTGTTTACCTCTTCATGTTCCACTTGAGTCTTGTATTGGAAAGTCAAATTTTCTATTCAGCTCTGGTCTTTTCATCAAGAATGCTTCAAAGTCCTCTATGTCACTGAATGGTCATTTTTTCCCCTGAAGGATTATACTCAGTTTTGCTGGGTAGGTGATTCTTGGTTGTAATCCTATCTCGTTTGCTCTCCAGAATATCATATTCCATGCCCTGTGGTCCCTTAATGTAGAAGCTGCTAAATCTTGTGTTATCCTGATTGTGTTTCCACAATACTTGAATTATTTCTTTCTGTCTGCTTGTAATATTTTTTCCTTGACCTGGGAACTCTGGAATTTGGCTACAATATTCTTAGAAGTTTTCCTTTGGGGATCTCTTTCAGGAGGAGATAGCTGAATTCTTTCAATTTCTGTTTTGCCCTCTGGTTCTAAAATATCAGGGCAGTTTTCTTTGATAATTTCTTGAAAGATGATGTCTAAGCTCTTTTATTGATCATGGCTTTCAGATAGTCCAATAATTTTTAAATTCTCTCTCCTGGATCTATTTTCCAGGTCAGTTGTTTTTCCAATGAGATATTTCACATTGTTTTCTAATTTTTCATTCTTTTGGATTTGTTTTACAGTGTTTTGATTTCTCATAAAATCACTAGCTTCCAATTACTCTATTCTAATTCTTAAGGAAGTATTTTCTTCAGTAATCTTTTGGACTTCCTTTTCCATTTGGCCAATTTTACTATTTAGGGCATTCTTCTCCTCATTGGCTTTTTGGACCTCTTTTGCCATGGGTAAGGTGTTATTTTCTTTAGTATTTTTTGGGGTCTCCTTTAGCAAGCTGTTGACTTGTTTTTCATGATTTTCTTGCATCACTCTCATTTCTCTTCCAGTTTTTCCTCTGCTTCTCTTACTTGCTTCTCAAAATCCCTTTTGAATTCTTCCAAGGCCTGGGACTGATTTGTATTTTTCTTGGAGACTTTGGATGTAGGAGCTTTGACTTTGTTGTCTTCTTCTGTTTGTACGTTTTGATCTTCTTTGTCACTAAAGTAAGATAATATAGTTTGACTCTTTTTGCACTGCTTACTCATGATCCCAGCCAATTACTTGAGTTTTAAACTCTTTGTTAAGGTAGGAGTCTGCTTCCAACGTGGAGAATGTACTGTCCCAAGCTTCAGGGGTTTGTACAGCTGTTTTCAGAGGTAGTTCTAGGGACCTGTAAATTTTCAGTTCTTCCAAAGTGGTATGATAAGGGGCAGGATGTTTCCTCTCTACCGCCACAACAAGCTCCACCAGGCCAGTGCTCCTCTTCTCCCCAGGACGACCTCTCAGAACCGTTACCCAGATCCAAGCATGGGCATAGCAAGAGATTCCTGCCTCAGCAATGTCAGAGAGATCCCTGCAATCCCCCCTCTGATGAGCCACTCACTTCCCCCTCAGTCTGTGGGCCAGAAGCTCAGGAGGCAGCTGCTGCCCCAGAGGGCACACTCGGGACTTGAGGCTGAGACCTAGTTCCTTCTCTCACTGCAGTCACAGATTTTTCCCACTGACCTTCTAAATTGCCTTTGGCGTTCATGGGTTGAGATATCTGGATACCGCCACAACTTTCCACAATTCAGTCCTCTGAGGCCTGCTCTAGGGTCACTGCAGCCTGTGTGCCCATGCCGAGCTGTGCTCCTCTCCCTGCATGGTGCGATATACCTTTCCAATCAACAATCCAGGTTGTCTTGGACTGGAAATTTCTTTCACTCTGTCTTTTTGTGGGTTCTGCTGCTTTAGAATTTGTTTAGAAACATTTTTTACAGGTATTTGGAGGGGTTTGGGTTAGAGCTCAAGCAAGTCATTGCTTTCACTCCGCCATCTTGGCTCTGCCCCAAGCTTGATCTTTTAGCTGTGGTGTATTAGCTATGTCTATGTAGCATTGGTTTTATTTTTATAAAAAAAATTGGCTTAAAGTGTATTGAAATGAAGCCCACATAACATAAAACAATAAGCAATAGTTTAACATTCTGTATATTTGTTTACCAATGCTAAAACAGTTACCAGATTAAAGTGCCATAAAATTAAATCATGTCAACAAACACTTGATCAATTTATTGAAAGCCATGTTAGTCCATCTGTGAAAAATGCTTGACATGTTGTGGCATAGTAAACAAAACCCAGAATTTTATTTAACCCCCATTTACTGGAACCTGATCAGATGAATTACCACTTAAGTCTACTAATTCCAGATGCTCATTTTAGAAAATGATGTCTTATGTGGAACATTACCAGATAATGAATTTAATTGTCTCCTTCAATTTTAAGTTCACTTTGTTTTATAATATATCTTTCTCCATTATAGTAGCAAGCACCAAGGTTTGGGATAATTGTTTAGTATGTATTTTTTGCTTACATAAATTGTGTAGAAAATGGCATGGTTGATAATTGTTTATGTTAGTGATAATGGTTAATGTTTAGGGAAAATGTTCTTAGAATTTAAAAGTGACTTGGTTAAAGAGAGGTCTTCAAATAAATGAAAACTTGTGACTGCATAGGGATTACTTAACAAACTCATCATCCAGTGGCCATTAACAGTCAACAGGAAGGGGAACCAGAAAAGCTAGGACAAGAAAAAAAAATTCCTCTATACTTTGGGTACATGTCATATACACATTAATTGAGGAGGGAGGGGAGTAACACAAGGCTATTTCCTGTTTTAACCAATTTGAAAATAAAATCCAAATGGGATGTTAGTGATATTTTGATTTTAACTTTAGTCCAGAGAAATAAGGAGCCAGTATTTTTTTTTTAGGCAGTTGGGGTTAAGAGACTTGCCCTGGGTCACACAGCTAGTAAGTATCAAGTGTTTGGTGTGAGGTCGGATTTGAACTCAGGTCCTCCGGACTTCAGGGCCGATACTCTATCCACTGTGCCACTTAGCTGACCCTTTTATTATCATTATTATTAATTTTTTTAATGATTCTTTGTTTTTGGCTAGGCAATGGGGTTAAGTGACAAGCCCAGGGTCACAGAGCTAGTGGTTGTTAAGTGTCTGAGGCCAGATTTGAACTCAGGTCCTTAAATATTTTGTTAATATCAATAACTACCCAGGGTTAAAATGATCCTCAACAAAACTGATTACTTAAAAAAAAAACTACTTTGACCAAAAAAATACTTCTTTTCCATATCACCTATAGATGTGAATTTGTGTAGCTTACAAATACACAAATCTAAGAATAAGAAGTTCAGAATAAATATTCTAACCACTTCATCCCACAGACCTCTTACAGTGTATATATAAAAGTGAAAGACCTTCTATAATACTTTTGGCTTCATTAGTAGCCCAAGGGCTCAAACTAAATGAAAAATGATTGAAAATTGGGTGAGTTCTAGAAAGGGGATTCTAACAAAAGCTAATGCAAATCTTATACCTAGAATGGATCCATTAATTGATCAGTGGGTAAATGAAAAAACAAACAAACTCAGAGGCTGATTTATATAAACTAGTTGGTTAAATGGACATGGATGAAGAAGTCAAGCCAAAAATGCATCAAAACTTTGTATTTTGTATATGAAATATAATACCATTGTTGGTCTCTCTATCCCCCTTTTGATTGACAAAAACATTGATCTTTTTCCAAAAACTGCAAAACAATCTGTTGGAGTGGAGTAAGGGATTGACCTTATATGTATGTGCGTACACATATGTGCATGCATATCCACAATGTACTTTTATATGCATATATACATATAGGTATATACATTATATATGATTTGGAGAGAAAAAAGAGATTCAGGCTATATTGCTACTTCATAGCAGAGTTTAACATTTTCCCAAAATATATTTTGTTAACCTGCCTAAAGAGGCATTTAAAAGTTGCTAAAACGACCCCCTGACTAAAAAGCAACTCTTTTTCTTACTTTAAAGAATTCGAATGCTTAAGTAAAATCATGTTGATCAATTGGAAACCATATTCAGTTTCTAATTTTCAGGATGCAAATTTTTGACAACCATCTGCTTAGACCTCTCTTTTCTCTTCCTTTGAACCCATTCAAAATTGCAATTGCCAGAAGCAATTGCTTTGGGGAAGTAAAAGAATTCAGGCTTAAGAACATATTTTATACGTAGTGCTTATGATGACACCAAACAATAAAACAGCAATTTGCTGAGAGATTAGCTGAATCAGAGGTTCAAATATGGTTCATATTGAGAGATACCAAAACAGAGTGAGACTTGATGAATATGTAATTTAAGCAGATGTTACCTGCAGATCTCTATGGGAGTTTTGAATTTTCATTCCCTTCTAGAAGAAAGAAGGATTTTGGCTAAGACTTCAAGATTCTTTGTATTGAAATAACCTGAAATTATTTTTCCACTAAAATGCTGAGCTAAATATATAAAGAGCCTCTGCTCTCTCCTCCACCAAAAGTCCTTCTCACTTATTTCTTATTGCTAGTAAAATAGAAGAAAATTAACTTTCTTGTTAGTATACTTAACTCTTTCCTTTTTGATGAACAAAAATAGATAATCATCAAATGTGTGGTATTGGTGATATTACTCATTGTATGATCATAACATTTTAAATGAGAAATCCTGAAACACATTTTAAAATAAAGGATAATTTAATATAGGTTCTATAGCTGAAGTGGGCCTCAGAGATTAGGTAGTTCAATTCCTCCACTTTATAGATGAAAAAACAGAGACTCAGTAAGGTTAAATGACTTGCCCAGTGTCACAGAAATAAAAAGAAACCCTACTAAAATTCAAATCTAAGATTTCTTAATTCCATATTCAGATTTTCATCACACTGTGTTGCATTTAGTTATTTAACCTTTTTGACCATTTTTTGGACTACAAATTAAATGAACTTTTAAAATAAAATGAACCCAATTCTGGCCTTTCTTGTTGATTGAAAATAAAATATTTGCTATCACTCTTGTAATATAATCTAATGTTAAATAGAACTTTGAGTAAGGTAGTCATTCATTTCATCAATTAAAGTGTAAAAACATGTTGAAATATTTGAGAATATGCTTTAGCCTCTTAAAGGAATCATTTACAGAAAAGCAACATTTTTGCCCTCCTGTAGTGATATACCACCACTTTAATGTATGGTATAATTAATATTATAAGCAAATATTTAGATAAAAGAAACTATAAATTGCTATTTGATATATTCTTGCTTTTGTCTAGTTATATTTCCTTTGTTCTAGAACAATTCTGATAAGCAAGTCCTAATGATGCCAATTATGTTACCAGCAATGTTATTTTTTCTTTTGTTTTTTAAAGGGAAATATCAGTAATCAATTCTGTGAATAGGAGAGATACTATGAATTAGGATATGCATAGCTAATTCAAAAAAAGGAAAGAATGAAAGAGAAAGAAGATGGAGGAAGGAAGAAAACTCTGCTGATTGTAACATCACTAAACAAGTTGACCTTCCCAGGATAAGTTCATCACTTCTCACTACCATGCTGATAACTCAAACTTTGATTGACAACACCTCCCTCAGCTTCCTCTCTCCTCCAATTGGAAGGCTACATGGTGGCATACCAAATTTGTTCAAATGCCTAGAATAGCATCTGGAATCTCAGCTTACTCCACTTTGTATCTGAGGCACGTATAATTTGAATTCTATGAAACAAAATTTCTCCCTTATAGTCTGCTCCCTGTTATCCCTTCTCCCCCACTTTCTTGCCTCCTTTCATGTGTTCTTTCCTCTTGTAGATTATAAGCTCCTTGAGGGCACAGAGGAAGGACTCTCTTTTTTAAAAAAAAGAAAAACATCAATTATATTTCCATTTCTTAGCACATAGTAGATGCTTAGTAAACATCTATTTGATTGGAAAAGAAGGAAGGAAAAAAAGAGGGAAGAAAGGAAGAGATAGAGAAAGGGATGAAGGGAGTAAGGCTTGAATGAGGAAAAGAAGGAAGGAAGGAAGAAAGCTATTGCCAAAAACAATGTATAATGACAATACATTTTGTAAGACAAGAAAAAAAATAAGATGTTTTCCTTATTCATACCATAATAGCAATATTATAAAAGATGGACAATTTCAAAAGACTTAAAAATTCTGAATAATGTTATTACTAAATATATTATAGTACTGATGATAAAGAATGACACCCACCTCCTCATTATTGGGTGATAGATGAAATACTGGGAATGATACATAAAAGAGAATTTCCTAATCCCCACAACTCTAATTCCTTCCCCTCTCAGATTTCCTTCCATCTATTCTATGTATGTCATAAAGAGCTGTCTGAAGATCACTCAAAAGGAATGGAAATATTAGCACTTTATCCCTTTTAGCCTGAATGTATATATGCAAGTCTTTCTGCCATATGACCAGGCATAATAAACTGCTCTCATCTTTGGTTCTGATGGGACTAGAAAAAAATTGCTTGTTCTACCTTTTCATAGAGAAACAAGAAAGATTGCCCTGAGTCATACAATAATGTTGGAAGAACTAGCCATTGTACAATGAGTAGGATTGAAGTGAATGATATATAACTAGATAGTTTTAGATGAAGGAAGGATCAAGGAAAAGGTCAGTGAAATCCAAGGAACTCTAGAATATCCAAAGTTCAGTTGTATTACAAAGCATAAATTAAATGATGAATATAATTGACATTTATACACCTCTTTTAAGTATATAAAGTCCTTTACCCCCAATAATCTTATAAAATGGAGAACAGAAGCATCACTACTTGCATTTTAAGACCAAAAAAAAGAGAAGCTCAGAGACACCAGATATTATATGATATCAGTGACATCACAATTTTCACACAAGTAGTAAGTTACTGAATCTGAACTTGGGTGTAGGCCTTCTGACCAGAGCAGCTTAGAATAATGAAAAGATCACTGGATTTGGAATCAGTGAGAACTGGGTTCAAATTCTTTTTCTGGAACTTATTGGCTCTTTCACCTTGCAAAAATCAACAACTCTTAGTCTCATTATATTCATTGGAATGATAATACTTTTATTACTCACCTCAAAGGGTTGTTGTTATCATAATACTGTAAATCACTGCATTGTACATAAATGTAAGTGATTTCCAATCTACTAGAGTGCCTCTCAAAATGAAGGCTTTTTATTTTTTTTTACTAATTCTTCAGAGAAATTAAAAAAAAATCCTTTCATAGTGTTCTATTTGCTAACAGGACAGTGTTTGATTACATAATGTGAGTGATAGAATAACATAAGAGTTATGAAAGGAAACAAACTTTATTTTTTCTGAACTACTTCTACTTACAGACAAGTCTGAATTGCATTTTAGCATTGAAGAATCTGAAAAGAAGAAGGCATTTTGTGAATATCACCCACACAGTTGAAGGACATCTGGAAAAATGAAGAAAGCAATTATGCTTCCTCTGGCACAAAAATAGCCACACTAAGCTCTAGTCTATAGAAGAAGTTGAAATCATTGGCAGAGAGGAAGACAAGAAAGTATATACAGAGGGAATGGTTAAAACTGATATGAACTAAGAAATGAAAAAAGTAAAACTAGGCTTAGTGCCAGCAGAGTACTAGGGTCAGTATGTATTTATTGACATAATTATTTACTTGTTATGGATGAATTGGAATAGAAGTTTAATAACTACTCATCATAGATACAGTTGGCTTCCTAGAAAAACACAAAATGAAACAAATCCATCACTGCAAAATTTGGATGAAAATCAATAGATTTTTTAAAAATATATTCTACATTTTAATTATAGCTAATTATCACTCATTCTTCTCCCTCTTTTGAAAATATTAACTGGCGGGCAGGTGCACATTTTTATTGCCTAAGGTGCATTACAATTTGCTTTCTAGTATTACAGAATGCTTTTTTAGTCCCCTGGCAAGTTGCTTATTCATGTCAGCTTAAAGTATACTCTAATTACTCAAGTCAGCAACAGTTTTAAAAGTGGCCAAACTTCAATAGCAAGCAAAAAAGGACAATTTCCTCTGAGATGTGCTTCTTTTTTTTATCTAGAAATGCCTCTAAACAGCATATTTAAATCATTGATTGGCAAGTTGGATTCTCCAGTTCATAAACAACTAATGTTGGAGTAGAAATAGCTATAGCGCTGATACTTCTTCCTACTCACATAGAAATCCATGCACAGAATTCCTTTGATTGCCAGTTTATAGTTTTGTTCAAATGAATTGGTTTCTTAATAGTTCTAATATGTGGCTTCTCAAGTTAAACTTTTCAGTGGTTTTTAGTAAGAATATTTCCAAATGGATTTTCCCTCTTTTCTTTTCAGGAAGGTTCAGAAGATTCTCAAAAAAGCCAGTATCATCTTAATGTGTGTTGACTGCTTTTATTTAGAATGATCATCATGTGACATTTAAGAAGAGACAAATCGAAAAATTGAAGAGGGACAATAATACTAAAGTATAAACATTACAGTTTACCTATTTGATCAAATTCAAATACATCAACTATAGCTCTACCATACACATCTTGCCACTTTTTCATCTTGCTACTCAATTTATTTTCATTCAGCATTTCTCTTTTTTCCCCTGTAAATAGCATAATCATCAATTTAACTCACAATTCATTTCAATAAAACATTTATTAACTATCTTCTATATGCCAGACACAATATTACATTTTGAGAATACAAAGAAACAAAATATTCATGTCTTCAAAGTGCTTACATCATATTTGGAGGAAAACAACATTTGTATAAATAATTAAATACACAATCTTTACCAAGGCAATAATAGTAATATTAATTGCAAGGAAGGACAATTTTAAAAACTGAGATATTCAGTCAAGGCCCCATGTAGGAGTTAGTACTTTACTGAGAGCTATGTTTCACAATAGAATTCCAAGAAATTCCAGAAGTGCATATGAGAAGAGAGATCATCCCAGACATGTGAAAGGGATAGACTTTGCACAAACACAAAGCAGAAGTAATTTTAAGCATGGATACTGGCAGGTAGAATAGTTTGGCTTAAATGTATACTATGGCATAAGAAATAATATGACTTTAGTTGAGAAAGATAGAATGAAGCCAGACAATAAAGGACACTAATTATTATATAAGAGAGATTGTATTTTCTTACTCAGGACAATAGGGAGCTATTGAAACTTCTTCAGCAAATGATTGAGGTGGTCAGACCTATACTTTAGAAACATCAATTTGGAAGTTTTGTGAAAAATAGCTTGGAAGGAGTTGAAAGTTGAGACAGAGAAACCAACAGCCTATTGCAATAATCCAGGCAATAAGTGATGAAAGTGTAAACTAGATTAATGGCAGCACGAATAGGGAGAATGTGACAGATATACAAATGGATATAGGATGTGCTAAGATAAGGAATGGATAAGATATAGGATATAGGAATGATAAGACTTACGATGGATTGAAAGGAAAATAGAAGAATCAAAAATGACCCCAAAATTGCTAATCTGTTTCTAAAAGAATAGTGGTACTCTTAACAGATAAAGGCAATTTAGGAAGATATTGGTTTTGTTATGCCCAAGGGTACCATATGATTTGCCCTCCCTGAAAATAAACCAGTAATATTTTTAAAGTTTCAAGTCTCAAGGGATTTATGGTTGAACTGCTTCCATTTGTAATTATTTTACCATTGATTTGTATATGATACAAAACATCTATTTGTTTTGGCCTTAAAAGCATATCCTTTAGACCCTGAGCATCCTGAAGGACGTAATGTTTTCTTAACACTGACCAGCAAAGCTGTTTTGTTTCATCCAGGCTTCCAAGAAATTTCGTTACTTCCAATTGTCCACTTTATCACTTATTTCTCTCACACTGCCTCATAGTATTTTCAATTTCATTAGGATCAGAGGATGTTTAAACTGCAATGGTCCTCAGTGATCAAGTCGTCCAGCTTACTCATTTAAATATAAGTAATGGATGTCCATAGAAAACAGGCATTTATATGTTATCACTTTTATGTGTTATCAAAGTATTGTCACTTTGCCTGACACACTATCCACATTACATTAAAATTTACTGTATGTGTGTGTGTGTGTTAAATCCCTTCCTCACCCTCTTTCCATTTTACCGTAAGACTAATGATACTGTGTTGTTTTCTCATGATTGTGCTCCTAGCATGTAATAAGATACCTTGTCCTCAATAGGTTTTTGATAAATGACTTCTGAATTAAAGTGAAATTGCTTACCCAAGATCACCCAGCTACTTGGCCTCACTGTTACTGGACCTTGGGTTGCTGACTGCTCTTTCCATTTTAACTGTTGTGGAACTACCTTTGCTTAGCACCTCAAAAATTTGGATCATTTTTTAAAATCTGATATTTATGCTTTTTTTATACTTTGCAGTTTTGAGCATGCAAATGCCACCTGGTAAATAGGTAAATAGATAGACTGGCTTATCAAATTAGCCTTTAAATATATCAATGATAGTGATATCTTCTTGAATTTGAACAAAGGCATTACTTTAGTCATTTGGAATGTTTCATTTTTTCTCAGATTTAACACTGCATCTGGATTATATAATAAAGAGAAGCTATCAGAAATTATTATAGCAAATGATACAAGAACTATGGATATTCATTTTCAACTTTTCCTGCAATGTTACCATTTACCAATCAGAAAAGGAATAATATCTATGTAAGTACTTGCTAACATGAACAACTTGAAATTTCTTAGCCATAATTATCCTTATAATAGAATTTCAAGATAAGCAATTTTATCTAAATTGGGAGTCAACAAAGTATGCCTTAAGACTCAAATTCATCTCCACACTTAAATTGTATGTCCTGGGAGCCAACCAATCTTAGCTAACCAAATTTATTAGTGGGCCACAGTTTTTAGGCCCCTGGTGCAACTGAAGGTCTGCCTAAATATGCGGTATGAAAGGCTGTAAAGGAAGATGGTGTGTCAGGCAGTGCATAAAATGTTGCTTTTAGTAAAATTCTATCACTGGAAGCTAATAGCTTTTTTTCTTACTGCGTAGGTATAAAATATAGATAAGACTAGTATTCAACTTGATTTAATTTCATGTTACAAACACCTATTTACTTTGAAGCACTGCACATTCTTAGTAAAAGTAGGGAAATATCAAATTATCTTTATTTCATGTCCATCAAAAATATTATGTTACCTTAAGATTAAAAAAAATGTACCATAAGTATTCAAGTTCCTTAGATCCATTTTCTATGGTTAAATACCAAGACATCTCTCAGGAATTGGAAAAAAAAGGGGAATGACTCCTTCACGATATTTTCCTCTTTCAGTCACCAACTTGACTACATCAACAAATAGTTTCAAGACTATTTAACTCCACAAGTCTGGTTTTTATCTCAGTAACAGACCAAGATGGCACACGTATAGAGCTATTGTAATTGTGACAACACTGGCATAATGTAATCCCTTTTTTTTCTTTGACACATTTTCAAAGCACTTTAATGGATTTATTCTTTCTTGGTGGGAATCAATGGAGAGAGTTAAAGTTCTTAACCATTATTTGAGTTATATCTGAAATTTCCTTCTGTTCTTTCTCCTTGACTGAATCATATTTAATGAAGTGGAGAGTGTGCTAAAGGGAACTTTTACCAGGTCCTACCTTGAGCTTCTAAGTTTTTTTTTTTTAATTTTTATTGATTTATTTTAATTTATCAACAATCACTTTCATAAGTATTTGAGTTTGAAATTTTTCTCCCCCTCCCTCCCCCCCACTCCTCAAGATGGCATGCAATCTGATGTAAGCTCTACATAAACATCCCTATTATACATATTTTCACATTAGTGATATTCTAAGGAAGAATTAGAACCAATAGCAGGAACCACAAGAAAGAGAAAACAAAACAGAAGAAAAAAATAACAAACAGCATGCTTTGATCTGCATTCAAACTCCATAGCTCTTTCTTAAGATGTGGATAGCATTTTTCATTGGAGATCCTTGCATTGCTGAGAAGGGCTAAGTCTATCAACGTTAATCATTGCATAACATCGCTGTTACTGTGTACAATGTTCTCCTGGTTCTGCTCACTTCATTCAACATCAGTCCATACAAGTCATTCCAGGTTTTTCTGAAGTCCATACGCTCATCATTTCTTATATCACAATAGTATTCCATTGCATTCACATACCACAACTTTTACAGCCATTCCCCAATTGATGGGAATCCTCTCAATTTCCAATTCTTTGCCACCACAAAAAAGAGATATTATAAATATTTTTGCACATGTGGCTCCTTTTCCCATTTTTATGATCTTTTTTGGATACAGTCCTAGAAGTGCTATTGCTGGGTCAAAAGGTATGCACATTTTTATAGCCCTTTGGGCATAGTTCCAAATTACTCTCTAAAATGGTTGTATCATTTCACAACTTTACCAACAATGCAATAGTGTTCCAATTTTCCCACATCTTCTCTAACATTTATCATTTTCCTGTTTTGTCATGTTGGCTAATCTGATAGATATGATGTGGTGCCTCAGAGTTGTTTTGATTTGCATTTCTCTAATCAATAGTGATTTAGAGCATTTTTTTTTCATATGACTATAGATAGCTTTAATTTTGTTCATCTGAGAATTCTCTGTTCATATCCTTTGACCATTTTCAGTTGGGCAAAGACTTGTATTCTTATAAATTTGACTTAATTCTCTATATATTTTAGAAATGAGGTCCTTATCAGAGACACTGGTTGTAAAAATTCTTTCCCAATTTTCTACTTTCCTTCTAATCTTGGTTGCATTGGCTTTGTTTGTGCAAAAAACTTTTCAACTTAATGTAATGAAAATTATCTACTTTGCATTTTGTAATATTCTCTATCACCTGTTTGGTCATGAATTCTTCTGTTCTCCATAGATCTGATAGGTAAACTATTCCTTGATCTCCCAGTTCGCTTATATTATCAACCTTCATATCTAAATCATGAACCCATTTTGACTTTATTTTGGTATATGGTGTAAGATTTTGGTCTATGCCTAGTTTCTGCCATACCCTTTTTTCAGTTTTCCCAGCAGTTTTTGTCAAATAATGAGTTCTTATCCCAGAAGCTGTGGTCTTTCGGTTTATCAAATAATAGATTACTATAGTCATTGACTACTGTGTCTTGCATACCCAACCTATTCCACTGATCCATCACTCTATTTCTTAGCCAATATCAAATAGTTTTGATGATTGCTGCCTTATAATACAATTTAAGATCTGGAATGGCTAGGCCACCTTCCTTAGCATTTCTTTCCATTAGTTCCCTTGATATTCTGGACCTTTTGTTATTCCAAATGAATCGTCTTATTATTTTTTCTAGCTCTATAGAATAATTTTTTGACAGTTTGATTGGTATGGCACTGAATAAGTAAATTAGTTTAGGTAGAATTGTCATTTTTATTATATTAGCTCAGCCCACCCATGAGCAACTGATGTTTTCCAATCTGACTTTATTTGTGTGGAAGGTATTTTGTAATTGTGTTCATATAGTTCCTGGGTTTGTATCAGTAGGTAGACTCCTAAATATTTTATAATGCCTACAGCAACTTTAAATGAAATTTTTCTTTCTCCAAAGGCTGTCATGTCTATATGCTGCATTACTATCATAAATTGTTTTCTAATTCAATTCTATTCCATTCAATAAATTATGAAGCACCTATTATTTGCAAGATACTATATAAGGCACTGGCAATATAAAGTGAAAAAGGAAGCAATCACTGCCCTAAAGGTGTTTAGATTTTTGGGAGTGGGGAGAGACATGTACCATATGTATTGTATGCATTTTTACTTTTTTTTTAAATGCCCTGCACACTGCTTCTTTCCCCACTGGAATTTCTGAGCATCTTAAGGACAATGATTACTACATTTTTTTCTTTCTATTTTGTTACCTATCACAGTGAAAATCAATTTAAAAAAAGTGGGAGAAGAAATAAGTGGAAGAGCCCACATGTTGGAGGCAGTGCATTAAGTGAAAATTAAAGGCAACTTTTTTCTCTTTTTTTTTTCCTAAGAGAAGTTGTTCAAATATTATGCTACAATTTCTGGAAACAGCTCTCACAACATAAAGGAGTGGTGATGTCATTGTGGGTACTCTCCCTATTGATGGAGATCAGATTCCTACCATGATTTTGTAGATCCTTTAAAAGGTTTGTAAAACACTTTTCTTTTATCTCATTTGAACCTCATAACAACTCCATGAGGTAGGTGTTATAATTGTCATCATTTTGCAGATTAGGAAATTGGATCTGATAGAGAATTTTTGACTTTCCCAGGGTCATACACATGGTAAATATCTATACAAGCACCAGTGTTGACTCCAAGGCAATGGAATATATGCACTATATTATATTGGACTTTGAATGACAGATTTATTTCTTCCTTTTCACTATGTAGAAAAGAACAGTACTAGAAACTGAGCATACAAGAACAAAACTGAAAGTTATGTCCCTCATGGAATTTACATTCTGCTGGGATGAAATATGCTTGTATGTAGATAGAGAAATAGAAAGATTGGTAACATAAAAACAAAAATGAAACAGCCCAGTCTTCCAGGATGAGGCTACTTAGGTGGTATAGTGCATATAGCTCTGGGCTAGAGAGCGGGGATATCAATGTTCAAATCCTTTCTCAGGTATTTATTAGCTGCATGATCTTGGGAAAGTCATATACCCTCTGTCTACCTCAGCTTTCACATTTATAAAATGTGGATAATAGCATTTAAATATAAAAAAACTCATAGAGTTGTGAGGATAAAATTTGATAATATAGGTCAAAAGATTCACAAAACCTAAAATGCTATTTAAACAGTTATAATGATGATAATGATTTTTTTGGGGAAAACACACAATATGAAAAAATGAAAAAATAATTAAAAATAAATGGATGAACAAATAGATAAATTAGATAGATACATACATACGTACATACATACATATGGTTGTTTTTGTTGTTGTTGTTCGGTCATTTTTCAGTCATGTTAGACTCTTCATGGCCCCATTTGGGGTTTTCTTGCAAAGATACTGTAGGGGTTTGCCATTTTCTTCTCTAGCTTATTTTACAGATGAGAAACTGAGGCACACAGGGTTAAGTGACTTGACCAAGGTCACACAGCTAGTCAGTGTCCAAGGCCTCATTTGAAATCAGGAAAATGAGTCTTCTTGACTCTAGGCCAGCTTTTCTATCCACTGTGCCAGCTAACTGATACACACACACACACACACACACACATGCAACAAAACAGCAGAGATTTGTTCATTACATGATTTTGTCTGACTTAACAACATTATTTTGCAAAATGAATAAAAAAAATCATACTTGAAGTTCAATGTACAATCTTGTAACAATGGATATTCATAAAGTGCTGGAATTTGGCCAGGAAGGGCTTCTCCTAGTAAATGAATTGGGTTCTGATTAAAAGACACATTCTTGGCATCTCTTTTTCTGGCACAGGAATAAAATCTGGGCAATGTTACTATCACAGGTGGTTCAGGATAAGGAGAAAAATGGAGATGCTGCTTCAATTTTCCGCAGCTACCTGATTCTGGCCAAGTTGCATACAAATAAATTCTCTAAGGCCTTATGCAATATCTTATGTAAACATATTTGAAGAGCATTCAGTTCTTTTTGTTGTTCTTTCATTATAAAAACTACATTTTCTAGGTCAGATTTTGAAGAGAGAGATTTTATTTTTGTCCCTTTTCTATATCTCCAGTACTTACCTTTGGCTCATGCATCACTACAGTTGCTCTGTGCCCAACTGGGAGGTCAGGCAGAACAACTATGTTCTCCTGAGGCTAATACTAATGCTGCTGCTTCTCCAAATTACTGGAGGATGATGCAAATTGTAAGAGACTGAAAAGGTCACCTCTACAACACTCCTACTTATAAGAGTCCAATGATCACTAACCTGCAGCTTCTCACAAACTCTTATCTGCCATACTGATTGAGAGACGAGATAGAGTTTTCTCTAGAGTTTACTTTTGGAATCATTTCAAAACACTATCATGGCTAAATATGCCTTGTTTTCTCACATTTTATTTAAAGATTTGTGGGAGATTTTTGTTTTAAAAAAGAATTTTATGGCTGTCACTAGCATATTTTGTCATTTCATTTTTTTCTCTTAGATATTATGTAAAAACGATATTTGGTAAAGAAAAAGTGACTTTCTTTGATCTATTTGATGTAAAGAGATAAGCCAATGTTTTTTGGTGTACATTAAAGGTTGTCTCAATGACACGTAGTCAAAGCAATTTAGCTGTTTGATTAGCTTCAGCCCTTCTTTTAATCAAGTTCAGGGACTGTGCATTGATGCTAAGTTTGGACAAATAAGATGGCAGCCAACTTAATACCATATGAGGGAAGGGCTTGGCTAGCTTTAATTTTAGTAACATTGTCTATAAATTGTGATTACTTCTATAATCCTTTGAGGATAAAGACAGTCTTATCTTTAAATGTATGTTCCTAGTTCCTAGCATAGTGCCTGACATATAATAAATAGGTGCTTAATAAATCTTTGTTGACTGATATTGATGAAACAATAATTTTATTAATTGGAGTACTGCTTCCATTAAAGTATATCACAACTATCCATATCTCTTCACCTTGTGTGACTTGTCCACATTTTCCCTCCACTCCAAAATCCTCCTTAGGGCATTCACCTAACTTTCTTGCAGTTTTTTTTTCTCTTGGCATTGAGTGGATGCCAATGGAATATATAGGTTGCCCATCACTTGTCTTTACCTCTCACTACCTGAGTGGCCCAACTTCTTTTCAAAATATGTATCTTTCTCATGACATATTTTGTATTGTTCATCTGTAAAAGCAGCATAAACATTTTGATTATATGAGAGCAATACGTGTGATGGATTCAAATATTCTGAAAAATATTCCAGCTTGGGGATATGAGAAAGAGAGGTTCATGGGCACTAAGAGGCAACCACCAAAATTTTGAATTACTACTCACGCTTTAATACATAGGAGCAATGTCCCTTCTTGTGAAACAATGGCCATGTAAATTAATCTATAAAACCATTATTTATTACTTACTTTTTTATTTGCTTACTGTTTTTATGCCAGGAGTAAAATTTCTTTACAGTTATCAAGTTAGTAAAAATCATCCATATAGTTAAGCAAGTTTGTCTGATTTTGTGAGATGTTGACTATTGTGATAGTCACATAAATAGGGTTCATTGAAATATACCAAGGTCAAGGAGGGAGTGCACAGGATGGTACTCAGAGCTATTCTAATTGGGTAATTTCACAATAAGCAACACACAGTTGATACTTAGTTACCATTCCTCACTAGGGATTGGTAGAACAGGATACAAGGACATTAAATCTCTGAAGACCTCTTGTAGCTTAAAGCTTCTTTATTACTACTACACAGTCATCTACGTGTGCCAAATTACCAAGAGTATTGTAGGAATGTCTAGCTCTCTATCCTCCCTTCTTAATAGGGTCAGGATGGTGGTTAGCAGAACCACCTATAGTCAAACATTTATTCATTCACTCATTAATTCACTCAACAAACTCATATTATAACCTGTGTTCAAGGAAGGGTCATGACTATTATGATACACAAATGTGCTTTTGCTGAATGTACACTCAGTCATCTCATATATATTTTAATGGATAGAGAGTCAGTTCGTAGAATCGAGAGAACTTAATTCCACCAAAGCATAATGGGGTACTATGTAACTTGTTCATAATCACATATCAGATATGATCTGAGGCAGAGCTTTACCTGAAGTCTTCCCTCTCTTAAACTTGGCTTTTGTTCATTTGGCCAAGATGCCAGTCACACAGATCACATACACTCACACACACAAGTACAAATAAATAAGTAAGTCTACAGGAAAAGCAAAAATTTTTTTGTCTTAACTGTACCCTACCAGATATACAGAAATGTACATTTATTTTTCTCAGTGGCCATGGGTTTTGGGAAACTTCCTTGTTCAATTACAGGGGTAATATCCCAGTAGTAGCCCACCAGTTGAGAATAATTTGGGGACACAGGCCATTCTATTCTCATCTTATTGTTCTGATAAGTACTGATAACAAACATAATTGAATTGTTTACTACAGTGTATAACCATTACATAAAAATAAGCCTAGAAACCTTGGAGGTGAGTGCAACAGCAGCAGCAGAAAGAGTAGCATCTTTCAGATCTCTCAGCCCAGAGATGTTAAGGAAGTCAGACAACTCATCAGAAAGAAAGTTTAAGGGATTATTTCCTGGCACTGGGTCCAGTTGGTATCAATAGTCAACTCTACAAACCATATACAGTTTTGTGTCACAGTTCCAGGGAAAAGAGGAGCACTTGTGGTCTATCACAGAGGAGAATGGCCCCTAGTTGCAGTTGCCAGGCAGAGAAGTACACTAGCACTTTGGGCCTTTTTCAGGGTCAAAAGAAGTGCCAGAGTTTGCAATGACAGAGGAGCAGGGGTCTTTCTTGGGAAAAGACTAGAGCAAAGACTAGGAGAGCAATGACCACTCCTGTACCTACCAGCTCAGAAGAACAACAACAACAACAAAAAAAAACTTGCATACTCCCAGAATTAGAGCTGATAGAAAGTTCTGAAGCTAGGGACAGTGCCTACTCACCTCAAGGTGAGCAGGGCCCAACTTTAACATGGATTTCAAAGTCAAGAAATAGGCAAAAAAAAATGAGCAAATAAAAAAAGAACTCAATAATAAAAAAGCTACTTTGGTGGAAGGGAAGACCAAAAAAAAAAATCAGAAGTCAGCAATGTGGAAATAGCTACAACCAAAGTCACAAAAAATGCTAATTGATTGAGAGCCCAATGAGAATTCTTGGGAGAGTTAAAGAAAGAGATGAATGGTATAGAAAAAAAATCAAAAAAGAAATGAGAGTGATGCAAAACATTTATGGAAGGAAAATTAACAGCTTGGCGAATGAAGCACACAAATATACGGAAGAAGCAATACCTTAAGAAACATAATTGGCCTAATTGTAAAAAGAAGTAAAATATTCACTGAAGAAAATAAATAACTCCTTAAAAACCAGATTGGTCAAATGAGAAAAGAGCTACAAAAGCTCACCAAAGAAAATAACACCTTAAAAATTAGAATACGGCAACTTGAAGCTAATTATTGACTCAATAAGACATCAAGAAACAATAAAAAAGAAAACCCAAAGAAGAAAAAAAGAAAGATGTGAAATATCTCATCAGGAAAATAACTACCCTGGAAAATAGAGGGTAGATAATTTAAGAATATATTATTGTACTATCTGAAAACCATAATAAAAAAGAGACTAGACATCATATTGGAAGAAATTATTAAGGAAAACTGTCCTTATATGTTATATCCAAAGGGTAAAATAGAAATTGAAAGAATTTATCAATCACATCCTGAGATCCCAAAATGAAAACTGCCAAGAATATTATAGCCAAATTGAAAAAAAACTCCCATATCATGGAGAAAATATTGCAAAAAGCCAGAAAAAAGTAAAATATTATGGAACCACAGTCCAGCAGTTTCCATGTTAAAAGATTACCTTAGACTATGCTATTCCAGAAAGAAAAGAAACTAAGATTACAACAAAGGATAATCTATCTAGAAAAAAATATAATCCAAAAAAAAAGGAAATTTAATGGGATAGTGGACTTTAATCATTCCTGATGAAAATAGCAGAGCTGAAGAGTAAATCTGACTTTCAATACAAATTACAAAAGAAGCATAAAAAGGTAAAAATGAAAGAGAAATCATAAGAAACTCAATTAGGTAAAACTCTTTATATTATTACATGGGAAGATAATTGTAACTTGTAAGATTTTTATTATTAGGGCAATTAGAAGCAGTCTACGTAGATGGAGGGCATGGGTGTGAGTCACTTATGTTGGGATGATAAAAAAATAAGGGGGTGAAAATTAAGGATATAGTGGAAGAAGAATAAGAGGCACTCCCAATAGATAAATGACAAAAAAATATGTTTTGGTATCTTTTTAAAGCCATTAGCAAGCATTATCTGTAATAAGAATAAGCTAGAAGCCTTCCCAGTAAATGAGAAGTGAAACAAGAATGTCCATTATTGCCTCTATTATTCAATATTGTACTAGAAATATTAGCTATAGCAAAAAAGAGAAGAAAAAGAAAATAAAGGAATTAGAATAGACAATGAGAAAACAAAACTATCACGCTTTGCAGATGGTATGATATTATACCTAAAGAATCCTAAAGAATCAGCTAAAAAAACTATTTGAAATTATTAACAACTTTAGCAAAGTTGCAGGATACAAAATAAACTCACATAAATCATTGACATTTCCATATATTATAAATAAAGTCTGGCAGCAAGAGATAGAAAGAGAAATTCCATTTAAAATAACTGTAGAAAACGTAAAATACTTAGGGAGTCCTCTTGCCAAGACAAACCCAGGAACTAAATGCAACTATAAAGCACCTTTCAAACAAATAGCCTAATCTAAACAATTGGAAAAATATTAGTTGCTCAGGAGTAGGCCAAGCCAATATAATAAAAATGACAATTCTACCTAAATTAACCTATTTATTTGGTACCACAGCATCAAATTATCAAAAATTATCTAATAGAGCTAAAAATAATAACAAAATTCATCTGGTAGAACAAAAGCTTGAGGATATCAAGGCAATCGATGGGAAAAAAGTGCAAAAGAAGGTGATATAGCCATACTAGATCTAAAAATGTATTATAAAGGAGTAATTATCAAAATAATCTGAAACTGGCTAAGAAATAGAGTGGTGGATCAGAAGAATAGATCAGGAACAAATTACATTATACTAAAGGACCATAGTAATCAAATACATGATAAATCCAAAGATCTAAGCTTTTGGAACAAAAACTCATTATTTGACAAAAACAACTGGGAAAACTGGAAAGCAGTATGGCAGAAATTAGGTATAGACTAACATCTCACACCATATACCAAGATAAGGTCAAAATAAGGACATGGTTTACACATAAATAATGATACCATAAGTAAATTAAGAGAGTATGGGATAGTTTATCTGTCAAATTTATGGATAAAGAAATAATTTAGTACCCAATAAAATATAAAGAGCATTACATAATGTAAACTAGATAATTTTGATTACATAAAATTTAAAAGTTTTCACACAAACAAAGCTAATGCAACTAAAATTATAAAGAAAGAAGAAAATTGGTAGAAAATTTTGCAACAAATATCTCTGATAAATGCCTCATTTCTCAAATACATAGAGAAGTGAGTCAAATTTATAAATAAAATACAAGTAATTCCCCAATTGATAAATGCTCAAAGAATATGAACAGGCAGTTTTCAGACAAAGAAATTAAAACTATCCAAGTCATTAAAATTAAAATGCAAATTAAAACAATCCTGAGGTACCCTCTCACACCTATCAGATTAGCTAATATGACAAAAAAATGTTGAATATTGGAGGGGATGTGGGAAAACTGGGACACTAATGGACTGTTGGTGGAGTTGTGAACTTATCCAACCACTCTGGAGAACAATTTTGAAATATACCCAAAGGGCTATACAACTATGCAGACCCTTTGATACAGCAATACCATTGCTTGGCCTATATCCCAAAGATACACAAAAAAGGGAAAAGGACTTATTTGCACAAAAATATTTATAGCAGCTCTTTTTGTGGTGGTAAAGAATTTGAAATCAAAGGGCTATCCATCAGCTGAGAAATGGTTAACCAAGCTGTGGTATATGATTGTAATGGAATATTATTGTTCTATAAGATATGACAATCAGAAAGATTTCCAGAAAACTTGGAAAGACTTACATGAACTGATGCATAGTGAAGAACAGAACCAGGAGAATGGTGTGCACAGTAACAGCAACATTGTTCAATGAAGAACCATGAATGACATAGCTATTCTCAGCAATGCAATGATCCAAGACAATCCCAAAAGATTAATGATGAAGCTTATTATCTGCTTGCATAGAAATAACTGATATTGTTTGAATACATACTGAAGCTTGCTTTTTCACTTTCTTTTTTTCTTTTATTTGTCTTCTTATACAAAGTGACTAATATGTTTTACATAATTCCACATGTATAATCTATATCTGATTGCTTACCATATCAGGAAGGGTGGAGGGGTGGGAAGGAGGAATAGGATTTGGGGCTCATAACTGTAAGTAAAAATGAAAAAAGTTAAAATTATCTGTCTTAATATATATATATATATATATGTATATATATATATATACCAGTAAAAGGGGATATTTCCTTTTAATTTGGTGAAATAATACTTTTTAAAAAGTATCTCATTGGACCCAATTGGAAGGATGTCTTGGAAAATTTCCAGCTTCTTTTATGGACAGAATGTATCTCTAGGTGTTATGGGTTGGGCTTGATACATGCCCATTTCCTGGTAGTTTATGTTTGCAACTGGTACAAAATACAACTCAGTTCATTCAACAGTTAACAAAAGATCTACTTCACCATAGCAGGAAAAGAATATTCAATAAGGATATGCATTGAAGACACCTTGAGTTGATTTAGCTAAGCATACCTCCCTCTCCTGAATTATCCATCATTTTCTACAATCCAAATATCAGATTGTGCCTAAAGCTCCTCTTCATTGCTTTGTATCTGGAAGACTAGCAAGTAATGTCACTAGCCTGAACTTCCTGAGCCAATCAAGTCTTCAGAATGGTCTCAATACCTTTTAAGGTATTAACCTAACTTACATGGAAAACAGCGCTATGATATTGCTCTCCCACCCCCACCAGGATTGGATTTTTATTTAAGCAGAACTGGGGGCATTTGTACTATATCTGAAGGATATTATTTTACCTGTCCTTGCATTCCTCCCATTAGAGTAGATAATGCTTTAGAAAGAACTATTCTATCCATAAGACTACTGCCAAAACTCACACTGAACCATCACAGAATTTAATACTAGAAAGCCTCTTAGCATCTAATCCAACTCTTATATTTTACAGATACTGAGGGTTTCTTTGAGCAGAGATGTGAGACTGCTTTCTCAAAGTCACCTGAGTACTGTATCAGAGGAAGTATTTGAATACAATTCATCTGAAATAAAATTGAACAGTCTTTGATTCTAAAAAAAATTAAAATAAAATAAATATCTCATTGGACTGAAATACTTGCAAAGGATGCCCTCTATTTTTGACAATATTACTTTTGGGAAAATAATTTTAACTTGTGTTTGCTATCATTGCCAGCAAATGGATAGATTTTTTGATATACAACAGAAAATCAGCTTTCTTCATGCCTTTCAAATGTTTTATTTGATCGAGAATGTATGCTTCCATGTGGAAAGTATTTGTTAGCATAACTCATGGGAACAATTTTTGGGGGGAAATTTTATGGGAAAATTCAGATAATGTACATACATGACAATGTGGTGTAGTTTCCCAGAATTTCTCAAAAAACATCAGAATTATCTACTGAATCCTAGCCATGTTGAATCTTGTTACCATTTGTGTGTGCGCACACACAAACACACACAGAGTTACTGGAATTGATTCTTTTTTTTTAAGTAATGATTATTCAGAATGGAATAAATAGTTCTAGGAAGTATTAAACTAAATTAATGTTGTACTGCAGCAATTATTTCTAAGGAATGCCTAAAGTAAATGCATTTTTGTGATCTTTTACACATACTAAGAATTGTAGTTACTAAGTTCTCTCTTTAAAGATTTACTTCATTTGTTTTTGCTTTTTTTATTCTTTATTGAAGAGGAGCAAATTCTCTCTTTCCAAAATGAAGTAAATCACCTCCCTTGATAAATATTCAATTAAGCCCTGTGGTATATGCTCATTAGTCCAAGTCCCTCATCATAAACTGTATTTTTTTCTCTTTATTAAATTTAAGAATTCTTTTGGGATAACAGGATCATGGATTTAGATAAGGAAGGGACCTTCAGGGACATCTAATCCAATCTGTTAATTTTACTGGTGAGGAGAAAATAATATTCCTGAAATATTTTGCAGATCTTGAAGTGTTAAACAAATTATTATTGCTGGTGCTATTGTTACTATTATAAACTGAAAATGAGATAGATTAAATGATTTAACCAGTTTTTCTTTCTTTATTCACAATTTTATCTGTGGGGGTCCAGGAGATGTTTGTTCATTGTGTTCAGAGAGCTCCTAATAGAGACTTTGTCAAATACTTTTTTGACATCTAGTGCACTATGTCTAAAACATGATGTCTATCCACTGGTCAAAAAAGGAAATGAAGTTACACTTTCTTAATTTGTTTATAATGAACTCATCCTAATAAAACATCAATGTTTAACTTTTTAAGTGCTTACAAGCTACATTTTAATAGGTTAATTGATTAACTCTTCATTAGTTTTGCTGTGACTTAAGGTAAAGCTCATAAATATATAGTTGATTATGTAAATATATAGTTGATTATGCAAATCAACCATATTTCCTATTTTGGAAAAAGAGAATATATTTGTCTATATTTACTCTTTTAGAACCTGTCATCCAACACTCTTCATATGACTAGGATCTAGTCAACAATTGGATGCACTTTTTTCCCCCTCCTTTTATCATAAAATATAATTGTGTGAGGCCAGCTCATTTGAAGTCATCTGGAACAGTTGAGCGGTCTGTTTTCTTACATATTTTCTTACATATTTAATTTTCTTCTTAACCACTTTTGTGCAACATCTTTCAATCTGAAAAAAAAAATGTGTACCTTGTTAGAAATGATAGGAGTTAAAAATACTTTCTCTTAGCCTTATATTAATTTTATCCCAATCATCCCTAAGCTGTTGTAATATTGTCTGTATTCTCATTGTTTCTGAACTGCAAATCCCTCAAGTTCATTCACTATCCCTCAAAAATAGTTTTGCTAGATTCCCCCCTCCATAAGCTACATTCTATTCCATGCTTTTTCCTACTTAATACTTTTATAGCCTTGTGCCACTTTTGAACCCATTCTTAGTTATGTGCTCTTGCTCTATGTTACATACAATCCTTTTAAAATCTGAGTTTATGATATAGTTCCCTGTGTATCTATATCAATCTTTTTAGATGCTGCTACTTTTATTCCTAATTTAAGTCATCTGCAGCTATATATTCAAGATTTTATTCATGAGGGCCCCTCACTATCTTTTGACACATAATTCTGTTTTAAAGCTTAGAGTCAAAAAAGCATACCTAGCGGCAGCTAGGTGGCACAGTGGATAGAGCACTGGCCCTGAAGTCAAGAAGACCTGAGTTCAAATCACACTTCAGACACATAATACTTCCTAGCTGTGTGACTCTGGGTAAGTCACTTAACCCCAATTGCCTCATTAAAAAAAAAAAAAAAACGAAAAAACAAGCATACCTATATTTCCTCTTAACTTTTTGAATTTCACTTTTGCAATTTCCAATATATACACTAAATTGACCTTTCTCCCCCATTTCTTCCCTCTTCTTACCAAGAAACTAAGTTGTAAGGAAAACAACATGATAATTGTAAGTGCTTTGCTTTTTAATGGAAAGAAAACATCAATAAATGTCTTGGGCGGTTAAAGTTTGCCTACAAAGCAACCATAACAGCTTTCACATTTTTTTTTTCTATTAGATATCTGGATAGATACATAAAATTTTTGCTAAGTATTTTCTATGTGCCAGGCATTGTGCTAAACACTGATAATACAAATTCAGCAACATAACACAGTCCCTATCTTCAAACATTTTACATTCTAAGGGAAGGAGAAAGACAAAATAAAACATGATAGGAAAGGGAAATAGGAGAGAGAGGAAGCTGCCCTAGAGGAGATGGTGAAATCTGGAATGAGCTGAACCAAGTGTAAAGTTTTTTTTTTAGATAATATTTTCCCCAAATTACATATAAAATATTTTTTAATATTTGTTTTTTTAGGCCTTTAATTCCAAAGTCTATTCCTGCCCTGACCGCTCCCTGAGACAGTAAGCAATCTGATATAGGTTATATGTGTGTAATCATGTAAAATATTTCCAAATTTGTCATTTTGTGCAAGAAAACTCAGAAAGAAAACAAAACATTGAAAAATAGCATGCTTCAGATTGTATTCAGACAATATAAACTCTTTCTCTGGAGACAGCACACTTCATCATGAGTCATTTGGGATTGTTTTGGATCATTGTATTTCTGAAAATAGCTAAATCATTCACTGTTCTTCATTGTGCAATATTGCTATTACTATATTCAATGTTCTCCTGGTCCTGCTCACTTTACTTTGTATCTGTTCATGTAAATCTTTACAGGTTTTTCTGAAATCATCCTGCTTGTCATTTCTTATACCACAATGATATTCCATTACAATCATATACCATAGCTTGTTCAGCCCAACTGATGAGCTACCTCTCAATTTCCAATTCTTAACCACCACAAAAAGAGCTGCTATA
>NW_020950792.1:14886351-14908132 GCF_900497805.2 Vombatus ursinus
CTCTTAGAAGCAGAATCCCAGAATCCCTTGGATAAAATGTGATTATCAATACTTTCTACTTAATATTTGGATTTCAGAAACAATTTAAAAACAATAGAATGAACTATTCACTAAAGATAAACAAGTGAAAAAAATAATGAAGTACAAGTGAACTAAAATTCAGTGAATTTCACACAGTCTAAAGTTGATCTTTTCCTGGGGAACAAATATGTATATATCTGAGAATTTTTAGTGGTTTTGACTGCAAATTTGGAGGGAAATTTTCCTGAAATGAAATCTTTTAGATGATAGTTACACTGAATGTCAGTGTTTTGATGATTCAAATTTTATTTTGACTAAAAATAATTCATTTATCTGCTAAGCAAATGTACAGAATAATCCAGAATTTAAATGAAACCTTTGCCACTGTCAAATATGGTTTGACTCATTCTCATCTTTTTTTTCTTACTTGTAAGCTTGCTACATTTGCAATTCATAGTACCTGTGCTTAACTCTATGAGATTGGGAGAAAAAAGGCCTCATTCTTACAAAAGTAGGATAAGTTTTCAGCTCTATTCTGGATGAAGTTATCTTACTTTTTGTCCCATAGGTTTGCATATCTTATGTGAACATCCGGTTGACAATGACATTCAAAATGAGCCTGTGTACATTCATTAGTATGTATGAATGGGAAGGAGGAATTGGGGGAAAAATTATCTGTGTTCTCAGAGTAATTGAAGAACTGTTTAAACATCAAAGAGCTAGCAGTACAAAGGGACTGAGGTCTTTCAGATAGGACTGTTGGGCAAGAAAGGCTCTAAAATGATCTGTTAGGAAAATTTTTGTCATATTCACTCAATAAGGAAAGGCTGTTCATTAGGGCCTGCCTACATTTAGTACATTTCATGATTAAACTATGATATGTACTTTTCTTATAACTTACTTAATAATTTATTTTGGCCTTGCTTCTATGACATTTCCTATTCTTCGAATTGAAAGAATGATTTACTCAATAAGATATTTACTTCTATTGAAATGCCTTTCATTGCAGTTTCCACTTCCTCCTGGATTGGCGGACACCTGAGATCTCTTAGTGAGGTTCTAAAGTGGTGAGAATGAAGAAAATAAAGCTGTGATAGGAACTTATTCCCTGGAGAGGTCAATGAAATAAGCTGGTTTTGTACTTGAGACACCTTGTACTCTCAGCACAGCAAAAATGAATATGAGAGGAAAAGAGAAAAGTGAGGATAGACTTTGTGAGGCAACTATGACTAAAGGACAGGATTTACTTATGATAATGGTCTAAGTTATTAGAGAAACAATCCTGGACCCCCTCCTCTTATTTGTTAAATTAACAGGACCATCTTTTCCTGAGTCACATTTTCAACATTATACTAAAATGGAGATTTTAATTTACTTTTCTCTCTCTCCTTCTCAGTCTTCTCCATCTACCCTGGGTTTTCAGAACTCTGGCCCATTGAAAGTAATCTCTTCGAAATAAAAAAGGTTGATTTTGGAAATAAAAACCTGCTAAAGAAATGATGAAGATGTGAAAGGATTTAGATTTCTGAGCAACAATGAATGGTGGTATAGATTTTTAGAAGTGGATTTAGCAAACCTATAAAAAAAGAAATAAATGAATGAAAAGCAGAATAATAAAAATATAAGTTTATGCATACACTTGTGAAAATTATCAAAAAGACTTTAAAATGGAGTGATGGAGAAAACTATATATTCATATACAAAGCTAAATAGTAGAGAAAATTAAATAAGAGGAAATATATGGAAAGGATGAGTAGAAGAAGTCTAAATGTCTAAGGTGTCTATATAGAAAAATACAGAGTATGGATAATATTAAAAATGGAAAAGAAAGAGATTTTAATAAATAGAAGTAAATTCAGCTTACAAAGTATCTTAGGTCTTTTTAGAATGTGATTCCTGACTAGATGGATACACTAGAAATGTATATGGTTTACACAAAATGAAGAGAATAAATAGATTATGGATTAAAATAATTTTGTATTAAAAATCATTACTAAATGGTGAAGTTGATTTTAAGTGGGGAAATAGATGGATTAACAGAATAAACATTTGAATAAGAAGGTATAGATGATATAGCTAGAATTAGTAAATGGATGAGTTCAGGAAACAAACCAGCTGAAATAATTAGCCCAATGTCAAGATGTGCTCATGGAAATGAATTAAAAGATTCCTTCCAAGTATGAGAATTCTATTTTCCCTAAAAATAGAGCAACTGGTAAATAATTGACTTGATTGATGATAATTTCATTCTTTAAAAGATGGAGAAGAAAGAATAAGAGCCCAAATGATTTGTAACAATCAAGAGGAGCTGGCTTTTCAAGTAACAATAGCAAATAGCAAAATAGAAAAAAGACTGTGGCATCTTGATATGTAAAGGGAATATCACATTTACAATAGTTAAGAAGATAAAAGTTAGACATAATTTTATTTATATTATATATGCATATACTTACATACATATGTACATATACATGTGCATGTATACGTGTGTGTATTTGGAGATTGGATTAAAGATATTTTGGGAAAAGAATTCCATGCTCTAAAATTAATTGTACAAAAGAAATTGGCCTGAATGATACATGATATTCAAAAACAAAATTATATCGAACCTAATGAATTATTCAATAAGAAAAATTTATATTTAAATCTTTTATTTATCTTAAATTTATATTTTCTCAATTACAGTTAAAAATAATTTTATCATTTTTTTTTCAAATTTTGAATTCTGAATTCTTACTCCTTATCTCCTTCCATCCTCAGTGAGAGGGCAAGCAATTTTATATACATTATAAATGTGTAGTCATGCAAAACCTATTTGCAGATTAGCCATCTACAAAACAAAACAGAGGCTCCGATTCTTGTAACCTAGCCACTGCTGGGATTCTTATAATCCAGCCACTGTTCAGGTTCTTATAATCTAGCCAATAGCTTACTTGTTCAGACTCCTTAAGAGTCTGCCTAATATGACCAATGTTCTAATAAACCTTGTCTTTGGCTGAAAGAAAGCTTGGGTCGAATTCTTTCGAGCAGGACCTGTGTGTTGTGATTTTGGGGTCCCAGGACCCCTGAGCCCCTAAACCACATCATTTGGGTGGCCTGTATGGGGAAACTGCCTAACCCCAAGTTCTTCTCCAACCAAGACTGGAAGGTGTGTAAGCCTCCCCACCTCCTTTCTTGCTCTGCAGTTAGGGTTGTTCTCCAAGCACCAAGGGTTGGAGGTGCTTTTCGGGCAGGCAGTTAAGAGGCTGTCTTGCACTCGGCCTGATGCTCTCAGGCTCTCAGTCCACTGGGTTGGTTCAAGGCCAGGGACCTGGGTACACCTTCCTCAGCATAGAGGACAAGGATGGACACTATCTGGAAGTGTATGCTTAATTCTGTCAATTCCCTCGGCACTAGGGAATTGGGGAAAACTGCAGTTGCTTTTTGGTTCCCTGAGACTTACTTACTCCCTTTTCTCTGAACCTCTAAATCCTCCTTCATGGAGGTTACAGGGAAAGTTAGAACAGCTAAAAATATCTTGGCATATTCTGGAGGCTTTGTGATTGATCATTAGGGAGTTTTGAAACACCTTTGATTTTTGCCCTCCTCCACCTGGGAAAGGAAGGAGGGGGGAGGGGCAGCAGCTACTGCATGGACCCCACAGGCAATGGCCTTGGGCCCTGGCACAATCTTTGCCTGGAAGCCTCACCCAGGTTCAGCACATCCTGCTCAAGGTAATGAAACTGGCCTCGGAACTTGGGTAAGCACACTCTTTTAAATTTGTAGTTTTAACTGTTAACAATCAGATGTTGATTCTCCGTGTAAAGTAATTTGGAAGTGCATTTAACAAAACTGAAGTCACCTGATTGGTAATGGGTTTGTTTCAAGTTTCAAATTGGTGAACTTTCTGTATCAGTTATGTCAAGTAACTTTTCATAATTCGGTTGCCACTAAAATAATTTAGCTATTGTTTGTTATTGTTTTAATGTGTAAACTAGCCAAAAAGTTTTTTTTTTGTTTATGTATGGCTTGCTGAGAATTTGCAAGTGTATAGAAATCTAATGACTGGCTTTTTACACAAGGACAAATTTATGTTTGAGATATAAATCCTGTAAAAGTTTTTCCTAAGCTGTGATTAGTAAAACTTGCTGTTTGAGGTAAAAGCTCATAGGATTTTATTTTGAGTTGTCTGATGGGTCATAATCCATCAATAATCAATAATCTACCATCTGAGAGAAATTCCACAAGCTACTCAGAGAAGGTGATACTGGTGGGAAGTCAGCACTGGGAAAAGCTGAGAGGATAATTTTAGCCTCAGTCTAAGATGGGATCCTCCTGGCTCAGTTTCCCCATTATGTTCCTTTGAAAGGGAATGTTACCCACCTGGCTATTCCTGAGTCTGGCTATGAAGTGGATTTGATACTGCATGGTTGGAAAACTGAATTATCTGAATCCAAACAGAGCTAAGGATGTTTTATCCTCAAAGTTGGGCCCTAAATCTAGTCCCTGCTTTATGTCTGGGCCCTGCAATCTTTTCTGTCAGATTTATGTCTTCCAGACTATAGGCCATTCACCTACAGTTGGTAGCAAACAGCGAGTACCCATCCCCATGTCGTTCCCTGGATGCAGCCTGTGCTTAGTTCTAGTCAACCTCATCTTTGGGACCCCCTCAAGGCAGGAACAGCTCTATGCCCCTTACCAGCAGGAAGCAGTTTCAGAAGCCAAGACCTTCACCCCTTACTCCAAAAGAATTTGGTTCCCATTGGTTTGAGGGGGAATGATGGGGTTTGAATCTAGATCCCAAAAAGGAAAAACAGCATGGCCAAATCTCTGGTGTTAACCTGAGGCTATAATCCCATCAACTGGCCTTTCATTGTGGCTATACCCAATCTCCTCTCCATTGTCTTACCTCCCTATGTACGGCCCCTGGCCATTTCCCAACCTTCATCCTAGTTAGGCTCCATTCTCCATTGGCCAAGTGGTCCAGATCCCTGGAATTCTATTGCCTCATAGACCACTTGGCCACTCCTAGATCCCTCCCACAGGCTTTCTGTATGTAAGGTCCATCTTGTCTCTATTAAGATGCTCAGATTCTTGTAATCTAGCCACCGCTGGGATTCTTATAATCCAACCACTGCTCAGATTCTTATAATCTAGCCAATAGCTTACTTGTTCAGACTCCTTAAGAGTCTGCCCAATATGACTGATGTTCTAATAAACCTTGTCTTTGGCTGAAAAAAAAAATCAGACCAAAATAAAAAAGGAAAATAGATTTTTAAAAGTGTGATATGATTTGCATTCAGACATCATCAGTTCTTTCTCTGGAGGTACATAATTTTTTTTTTTATCACATTGGATTACTAAGAATAGCTAAGTAATTCAGATTTGTTAATCATACAATTTTATTGTTGCTGTGTTTAATGTTCTCCTGATTCTAATTACTTCACTTTGCATCTGTTCATAGAAGTCTTCCTAGGTTTTTCTGAAAGCTCAGCATTTGTATAGCACAATACTATACCATCACTATCATAAACTATAACTTGTTCAACCATTCCATAATTGATGGACATTGCCTCAATTTCCAATTCTTTGCCACCACAAAAAGAGCTGCTGTAATTATTTTTGTACATATAGGTCCTTTTTCTTTTTGTTTGATTTATTTGAGGTACAGATTTAGTAGGGATATTGCTGAGTGAACATATATGCACAGTTTTATAATCCTTTGGGCATAGTTACAAATGGTTCTTTAGAATGGTTGAATCAGTTCACAACTCTGACCAACAATACATTAGTTTCCCAATTTTTCCACATCACCTCCAACATTTGTTATCTTCCTTTCCTGTCATATTAACCAATTTGATAGTTGATAGGTGGTAACTTAGAGTATTGTTAATGTGCATTTCCTTAATCAAGAATGATTTAGAGCATTTTTAATATGAATACAGATGACTTTAATATTTTCTTCTGAAAACTGCTTGTTCACATCCCTTGATCATTTGTCAATTGAGGAATGGCTTATAAGTTGGACTCAGTTACCTAAATAATTGAGAATTCAGGCTATTATCAGAGAAACTTGTAAAAAAAATTGCCCTATTTCCTGCTTTTCTTCAAATCTTGACCATATTAGCCTTGTTTGTGCAAAAACCTTTTTTTAAATTCAATGTAATCAACATTATCCATTTTGCATCCTGTAATCCTGAAATCTCTTATTGGGTCATAATTTTTTCCTAAATTCATAGGTGTGACAGGTAAAACTTTTCCATCCTGCCCTAACTTCTGTATGACATCACTATTTATGTCTAAATCATGAAGCCATTTTGACATTATCCCAGTATATAATGTGAAATATTGGTCTGTACTTAGTTTCTGTCAAACCGCTTTCTGGATTTCCCTGCCATTTTTGTCAAATGATGAATTTTTATCCCAAATGTTTGCATATGTGTGTCTATCCAAAATGAGATTACTAAGGTCACTTACTACTGTGTATTGTGTATAATCTATTTCACTGATCCACTACTGTATTTATAAATTAGCACAAGATTATTTTGATGATGACCTCTTTGCAATACATTTTGAGATCTGGTGCTGCTAACCATCTTGCTTCACTTTTTCTTTTATTTTTCACTAATTTATTTTAGATTATTAGCATTTTTTTCTTCCAGATGAATTTTGTTGTTATTTTTTTCTAGTTCAATAAAATGTTTCAGTAGCTTGATTGGTGTGGCCCTGAATAAGTAAATTAGTTTGTCATTTTTATTATATTGACTCAGCCTACCCATGAACAATTGATATTTCTCCAACTACTTAGTTTTGATTTTATTGGTATGAAGTGTTTTATAATCATGTCTATATAGCTCTTGGGTTTGTCTTGGCAGGTAAACTCCCAGTAATGCTAATTTTCTACAGATGGTTTATTTTTTTTTATTTTTATGCTGCAATTTGTATTTGGACACCATTAGTACTTTCTCTGGGGATGGACAGCATTTATACCATAAGTTCTTCAGGGTTATCTTGGATCACTGTGTTTCTGAGAAGAGCTAACTCATTCACAGCTGAACATCTTACAATAATGTTGTTACTTTGTACATAGTACATTTCACTTTGCATCATCTCATGCAAGTCTGAAGGTTTTTCTGAAAGCATCCTGCTCATCATTTCTTATAGTATAATAGTATTCCAGCATAATCACATACCACAATTTGTTTAGCCATTCCTCAATTGATGGGCATCGCCTCCATTTCTAATTCTTTGCCCCCTGCAAAGAGTTGCTATAAATATTTTTGTATATATAAATCCTTTTTATATTTTGTCTCTTTTGGGATACAGACCTGGGAATGGTATTGTTAGGTCAAAGGACATGCCTGGTTTTATACTCCTTTGAGCATAGTTCGAAATTGATCTGCAGAATGGTTGTATCAGTTCACAACTCCACTAACAGTGTGTTAATGCCCAATTTTTTCCCACATCCCCTCCACTATTTATAATTTTCCTTTACTGTCCTGTTAGCCAATCTAATAGATATAAGGTAGTTCCTCAGAATTGTTTTAATTTGTATTTCTCTAAATGATAGTGAGTTAGAGAATTTTTTCATATGGCTATAGATACCTTTGGCTACTTCATCTGAAGACTGCTCATATATTTTGATCATTTTTCCATTGAGGATTGGATCTTACTTTTATAAATTTGATTCACTTCTCTATATGTTTGATAAATGAGCCTTTATAAGAGAAAATTGACTCAATTTTTTTCAGTTATTATTGCTAACTGTATTTCTTCTCATCTTATTCCCTCCTCTGTTTATTCTATCATCTCTTTCTTTACACTGTGTCTCTCCTCAAAAGTGTTCTGCATCTGACTACCCCCTCCCCCAATCTGCCCTCCCTTCTATCTCCCCTTGTTTTCCTTTCCCTCCTAATTTCCTGTAGGGTAAGATAGATTTCTGTTCTCAATTGAGTGTATGTTATTCATTCTTTGGACCAATTCTGATAAGAGTGAGGTTCACTCAGTCTCCCCTCAACTCCCCCATCTTCCCCTACGCTGTAAAAACTTTTTCTTGCCTCTTTTATGTGAGATAATTTACCCTATTCTGCTCCTCCCTTTCCCTCTCTCCAAATACATTCCTCTCTCCCCCTCTTGTTTTTTTTAGATATCATTCATAATCAACTCACCTGTGACTTCTGTCTATATAAACTCCTTCTATTTGTCCTAATAATGAGAATGTTCTTGTTAGTTATAAGTATCATCTTCCCATGTAGAAATGTAAAGAGTTTAACCTTATTAAGTCCCTTATGATTTCTTTTTCCTGTTTACCTTTTTATGATTTTCTTGAGTCTTGTATTTAAAAGTCAAATTTTCTATTCAGCTCTGGCCTTTTCATCAAGAATGCTTGGAAGTCCTCTATTTCATTGAATGTCCAATTTCCCCTTCTAAAGGATTATACTCAATTTTGCTAGGTAGGTGATTCTTGGTTGTAATCCTAGCTCCTTTGCCCTCCAGAATATCATAGTCCAAGCTCTCCAATATTTTAAGGTTGAAGCCGATAAATCTTGTGTTATCCTCACTGTGGCTCCATGATACTTGAATTGTTATTTTCTAGCTGCTTACCATCCTTTCTCCTTCACCTAGGAGCTCTGGAATAAGATTAATAATATTGCTGGAAGTTTTCATTTTTGGAACTCTTTCAGAAGGTGATCGGTGGATTCTTTCCATTTCTATTTTACTCTCTCATTTTAGGATATTAGACTAGTTTACCTTGATAATTTCTTAAAAGATAATGTCCAGATTCCTTTTTTGATCATGCCTTTCAAGTAGTCCAATAATTTTTAAATTATCTCTCCTGGATCTATTTCCCAGGTCAGTTTTTTTTTTTCTAATTTGGTATTTCACATTGTCTTCTATTTTTTTCATTCTTTTGTTTTTGTTTTGTTTTTCATTTCTTGATTTCTCATAAAGTCATAAGCTTACATTTTCTCAATTCTAATGTGAGAGTTTTTTTTTCTCAGTGAATTTTTGTGACTCTTTTTCCATTTTCCCAATTCTTTTTTTTTAAGTCATTCTTCTCCAATTTGTCTTTTTTGGACCTCTTTTACCATTTGTCATAGCCTGATTTTTAAGGTTTTATTTTCTTCAGTATTTGTCTCTTTTACCAAGCTGTTGATTCCTTTTTTTTTCATACTTTTCTGGTATCACTCTCATTTCTCTTCCCAATTTTTCCTCTTTCTTTCTTACTTGATTTCCAAAATCCTTTTTCAGTTCTTCCATGGCCTGAGACCAATTTATATGTCTTTAGATATAGGAGCTTTGACTTTGTTACCTTCTTCTGTGTGTATGTGTTTTGATCTTCCTTGTCACCACGGTAACTTTCTATGGTCAGAATTTGTTTTCCTGTTGCTTGCTCATATTCCCAGTGTATTACTTGACTTTTAACTCTTTGTTAAAGTAGGGCTCTGTTTCCAGGGTGGACAACACATGGTCCCAAGCTTCATGGTTTTGTGTAGCTGTTTTCAGAGATACTTCTAGGCACCTCTAAGTTTTCAGTTCTTCCAAGATAGTATGTTCTAAAGAGAGATATTTAGTACTGATCTGGCCTGTACTCTGGTCTGTCAGTAACCACAAGCACTCTTTTCTGCCCTAAAACTGTGACAAGTGTCCCTGCTGCATTATGGCATCAAACTGTTGTACTAGTGCTCCTCCTCTCCTTGGGACTGCCACCCATGACTGTGATCTGTATCTGAGTATGAGCAAAGTAACAGAGGCTTGCCTTAGTGCTAGCAAAGTGAATACCGTAATCGCCTTCTGACCAGTTGTTCAACCCGCTTTCCATCTGTGGGCTGAGAACTCCAGAAGCAGTACCTGCTGCTGCTGATTCAATGGCTCCCAAAAACCACTCCTGGTTTGCTGGGGCTTGGGCTGTGTTGGCATGGCCTGTGCTAGACTGTGCTCCACTCTCATCCTGATGCAACAGACCTTTGATACTGACCTTTTACGTTTTCTTGGGCTGGAAAATTGCTTCATTCCTTCTTTTTTATGGGTTCTACAGCTCTAGAACTTGTTTAGAGTCATTATTTAAAGGTATTTGGAGTGAGTTGGGGGAGAGTTCAGGCTAGTCCCTGCCTTTACTCCATCTTGGCTTTCCTTCCTCTGTAATTGATTTAACTGTAATTTCTTTTTCCTCTCTTCTTTCTGGATTTGGTTAGTCATGTATAGAAATATTGATGATTCATGTGGCTTTATTTTATGTTTTTCAACTTTGCTAAAGGTTTTAATTATTTAAACTAGTTTTTAGTTGATTCTCTTGTTTATTCTAAAAATACCAAAATCATCTACAAAGACTGATAGCTTTTTCCTTTCTTTTCTTTTTTTTTCTTTTTTCTTTTTTTTTTTTTTTTTGCTTAGGCAGTTGGGGTTAAGTGACTTGCCCAGGGTCACACAGCTAGTAAGTGTGAAGTGTTTGGTCTGAGGCCAGATTTGAACTCAGGTCCTCATGACTTCAGGGCCGGTGCCCTGTCCACTGTGCCACCTAGCTGCCCCCAGCTTTTTTTCTTTATCACGTATTTTTATTCCTGATATTTCTTCTTCTTCTATTATTGCTATAGCTAGCATTTCTGCTACAATACTGAATAATTGTGATAATGGATATCTTTATCCCTCATCTTATTGGAAAGGGTACTAGCTTTTCCCCATTTCAGATAATAGTGATAGTTTTAGATAGATAATGCTTATCATTATAAAGAAAGCACAATTTATTCCTGTCCTTTCAAGTATTTTTAATACAAATGAGTGTTTTGTTTTCTCAAAGGCCTTTTCTGTATGTCTTTAGATAATTGTATGATTTGGTTTTTTGCTATTAATATGGTAAATTATGATAATATTTTCCTTAAAATTGAACCAGCTCTTCATTTCTACTATAAATCCTAACTGGCCATAGTTAATGATCTTTGTGATATATTGCTGTAATCTCCTTGCTAGTATTTCATTTTTTTATTACAAAAATTGGTCATTTTCTTTCTCTGTTTTAGTTTTTTCTGGGTTAGGTATGAGCACCATATTTGTGTCATAAAAAGAATTTGGTGGGACTCCTTTCCATATTTTTTTCAAATGTTTTATATAAAACAGGAATTAATTGTTTTTTAAATGTTTGTAGAAATCATTTGTGAATCAATCTTGTCCTAAGAATTTTTTTTTTAGAGAGCTCATTGATAGCTTGTCCAGTTTCTTTTTTAAAAAAAAATTAGTTATTTAATATCCTATTTCTTCTTCTGTTAATCTGAGCAATTGTTATTTTTGTAAATCTGTTTTATTTCACTTAAATTTTTAGATTTAGCAGCATATAATTGAACAAAATGACTCTTAATTCTTTAATTTCATCTTCCTTGGTGGTGAATTTGCTCTTTTCATTGTTTGATACTTTTATTAAATTATATAATGGTTTATCTATTTTATTGTTTATATTCATAAAACCAACTCCTGGTTTTATTTATTAGGTCAATAGTTTTCTTATTTTCCATTTTATTTGTCTTTCATTTGATTTCCAGAAATTCCAATTTCATGTTTAACTGGGGATTTTGAATTTATTCTTTTTCACTTTTTTAGTTATATACCCAATTTATTGTTCTGCTCTTGCTCTAATTTATTGATGAAAATATGTAGGTATATAAATTTTCCAATAAGTGTTGCTTTTGTTGCATTTCATAAATATTCATATTTTGTCTCATTGTTGGTATTTTCTTTCATGAAATCATTTATTGTTTCTGTGATTTCTTTTTTAATCTGCTCATTCTTTAGTATTAGATTATTTACTTTCCAATTTACTTTTAATCTATATTACCATACCACTTTATTGAGTATAATTTTTATTGCATTATGACATGAGAATGATACATTTGAAAATTGTTGATAAGATTTTTATGCTTTAATAATGGGAAAATTTTGTGAAGGTATCATTTACAGCTGAGGAAAAAAAAGGTATATTCTTTTCTAGTTACATCTAGTCTCATCACCAGATGTCTGTTATATCTAACTTTTTTATAAAATTCTATTCAACTCCTGAACTTCTTTACTGTTTACTTTTTGGTTAGATTTATCTACTTCAGAGGTGAAATATGAGGTCCCCTACTATTATAGTTTTACTGTCTATATCCTCTCATATCTCACTTAACTTTGAAAATTTTGGATGCTATTTCATTTGGTTCAAATATTTTAGCATTATTATTACTTCACTGTTTATGTTACCTTTTAGCATGCTGTAGTTTTCCTGCTTTTATCTTTTAATTAGATCAATTTTTGCTTTTGCTTTGTCTGATTTCATGTTTACTACCCTTGTTTTTTTTTTTTACTTCAGTTGGAACATAATAGATTTTGCTCCAGCCCTTTATTTTTAATCTTTGTTTTTCTCCCTGTTTCAAATGTGTTTCTAGTATGCATAATTTTGTTGAATTATGGTCTTTAGTTCATTCTGCTTCTATTTCACATGTTTTAATACCATTTATATTCACAGTTGTGTCTATTGACGATGGATTTCCCTCCATCCTGTTCCCCACCTTCTGTCTTGTCACTCCTCAAAAATCTGTTTTGCTTTTGACCACTGCTTCCTTTAATCTACCCTACTTTCTACCACCTCCCTGTTTGTCTTAAATGCTTCCTTTCATAATTCCCTATAGGCTAAAATGGATTTTTATACTCAACTGAGTGTGTATATTTTCCCCTCTTTGAGCCAATTCTGATGAGAGTAAGTTTCATACATTGTCCTCTTCCTTACATGTAAAAGTTCTTCCTTTCAATGCTTTTCTATATGAAATACTTCCTCCCATTCTTCATATCCATACTGTCTTCTGCTAGTGCATTCCTCTTTCTCACACACACACATATATATATGTATATATATATATATATATATATATGGCATTCCATCACTGTTATCTCACATCTATGCGCTCTATCTATGTATACTCCTATTAACTGCTTTAATGATGATGAAGTTCTTCAGAGATTTGGGGATATATACAGTTTAACCTTTTTTTTAAATCCCTTATGATTTCTCTTTATGTTTGCTTTTTTATGCTTCTCTTTGAAAGTTAAATTTTCTATTCAGTTCTAGTTTTTGCAGCAGGAATGCTTGAAAGTCCTCTATTTCATTAAATATTCATTTTCCCCTTGGAAGATTATACTCAACTTTTCTAGGTAGGTGATTCTTGTTTATAATCCTAGCTTTTTTACATTCCAGAATATCATATTCTAAGTACCCTTATCTTTTAATTTACAGGCTGATACATCTTGTGTTATCCTAACTGTGGGTCCATGATACTTGAATTGTGTGTTTTTTTTTTTTCTGGTTGCTTACGATATACTTTTTTTTTTCCTTGACCTGGGAGCTCTGAAATTTAGCTATAACATTTCTAGAATTTTTCATTTAGGGATCCCTTTCAGAAGGTGATAAGTGAATTCTTACAGTTTCTATTTTGTCTTCTGATTCTAAGATATTGAAACTATTTTCACTGGTAATTGCTTGAAATATAATGTCTAGGCTCTTTTATAACATCATGGCTTTCAAGTAGTTTACTCATTCTTAAAATATTTCTCTTCAATTTAGAAGATAGCTATCAATTAGGGAATGGATAAACAAGTTGAGGATATGGTTGTGATGGAATAATACTGTGCTATAAGAAATGACAAGCAGGATGATTTCAGAAGAAAACTTGGAAAGACTTACATGAGCTCACACAAAGGGAAGTGAGTAGAATGGAGGAGATATTGTACACAGTTACAATAACATTGTACAATGAAAAACTATGAATGACTTAGCTATTCTTAACAATATAATGATCCAAGACAATCCCGAAGGACTTGTGATGAAACATGCTAACCACCTACAGGGAAAGAACTGATACTATCTGAATACAGAACAAAACATGTTATTTTTCACTTTCATTTTCTTTATTTGAGTCTTCCTGTACAAAATGACAAATGTGGAAAAATTATTTACATCATTGCACATGTATATATGAGATTGCTACCATATCAGGGAAGGGAGAGGGGGAAGAGACAGAAAGTTATAGAATTTGAAACTCAAAACTTTTTTTTAAATGTTTAAAATTGTTTTAACATGTTATTGAAGGAAAATAAAATAATGTAAAAATATGTCTCTTTGATCTTTTCCCAGGTAAGTTGTTTTAGTGATGAGATATTTCAAAATTTCTTCTATATTTTCATTGTTTGGTTTTTTATTTTATTTTTTCTTCATGTCTCATGAAGTCATTAGCTTCCATTTAATCTTTTTAAATTTGTAATGCATTATTTTATTCAGTTAACTTTTGTACCTATTTTTCCATTTGACCAATTCTACTTTTTAAGGTGCTATTTTCTTCAGTATTTTTTTTGCCTCTTTTAATAAGCTGTTGAATCTATTTTCATAATTTTCTGGTGTTATTCTCATTTATTTTCTTGATTTTTCCTTTCCCTCTCTTATTTTTTTTTTAGTTTTTTCTTGATTCCTTCTAGGAATTATATTTGAGCTTGTATCCAGTTCATCTATTTTTCCCCTTTGTGGTATTACATGCAACTGTTTTAACTTCATTGTCTTCTTATGAGTTTGTGTTTTGATATTTCCTCTCACCATATTAATTCTCTGTTGTCATGTTCTTTTTTGTTGTTGTTGCTAATTTTTCAGCCAATTTCTTGACTTTTAACTTTATGTTAAATATATATGCTGCTCCTGGGGTGGAAAAAGACACTTTCCTAGTTTTCAGGTTTTTAGTACTGCTATTTTCAGAATTAATTCTCAGGGTCTTTAAGTTTTCAGTTCCTCAAAGATGGTGTGATTTAAGGAGATATGTACCCATTGCTTTCCTAATTTATGCTCTGTTCTTTAAGTGAACACAAGCACCTTTTCCCATCCTGGAACAGAGACCCTGGCCCTTGCTCCACTGTGGCCAGAAATATTCTTGTTCCTTATGACACTGGGAATGTAATTTGGGCCCCTCTCTTCTGTGGTCTCAAATGTTAATGTAACTTTCTGCCTTGAATCTGAACCATGGCTCTGGCTTTTTTGTGAATGATCCCAAGTACTCTTCTCTGCCCTAGAACTATGACTAAGGCCCCTGCCTCCATATAGCTTTAGGCACTAGTGTGTTAGTGTTCCTCTTTGTCCTGTGACTCCCACCAGTAACTGTATATGGGCAGCAGGGTACTACACCCAATACTAATACATGGTCCCCTATAATCTCCTTTCAATCACTTGTCCAACCCCTTTGCCATCTGTGGGTTGATAACTCTTGATTCTGATGCCATGTAGAGCATTTAAAAGTAATATACTAAGACTAATAAGAATTTTTTCTAATATTTTTGGGTTCCAAGTAGCTAAATTTCCATTAATTTGCCTTGCCACAAAAAAAATGCTATAGTGTTCAGCATTCTATTGAAACTGTAGTATGTAAAGGATAAATTTTATTTAATTAGATATAACTGGAAAGTACAAAGATAGATAATTTTCCCCATTGCAATAAGTATCTTATAAACTTGTTTCTGTAATGTAAAATTTCTTCTGAGATGTCATATGTTTCTTTTTTTTCCTCTGTCACAATACCTAACATAACGTCATGCATATAGTAGGTATTCAAGAAATGTCTGTTGATTGGTTAGTTGATTGCCATCTCATATACGTAAATATCCAAGAATTGAGAACAAGAACATGATAACAGTAAAATATCTTTAAGCACCATGTCTCTTCACATATTAATTGTATGTGGGTGGGTATGTTGCCTTTAGGTAAAGGAATTGGCACTATATCTAAATTTGAGGGAATAGTTACAGATGCCAGGATTTCTCATAGTCATAACGGGACTGCGATTTCTGTTTCCTCTATCATAACTAAGGATTAAAGGCATGGAGTCATCCTGTCTCTACACATTTTTTTTTTACCCAAAAGACAAAGAAGAATTAACATACCACTGAATTATGTGTGCTAAAGTGTAGCCTGAGCACTCACTAAGACTTTTGGTCAGACGTACTGTACAGATCCAGAGAAGATTTGAAACCCATCTATGTGGAAGGAAATTGCCTTCCCCCCATATGAATTAGAAACATGTTTGTACTACTAAGTATGAGTTCATTTTGATATGAGTCCATTCTTCTTTTGATTATTAAAAAAACTGTCTTATATTTTACATCTTGCTAGCTGAAATGCATATGAAGGAAGTAAGAATATGATTTTTTTGGTAGAATCAAACTCAATTTTGATATTCCCATAGTAAATTCTGCATAGTAGCAAAAGTGGTAAAATTTTAATATTCCCAACAGAAATTATATGAGGTGACATATAAGACAATTTCTAAAAGAGATTTCTCCTCCCCACCCCCAATTTTATCTGGATCCAATATTGGGGAAAATATTCTACTTCTAAGGGTACATTTTGGCCTTTTAACACCATATAAAATTCAAATTCCCAGATCAAACATGAAAACATAGTTTACCAAGATGTTAGACAAGAACATACTAGATAATGCAAACCTGGAACAATTTCTATTTCCTTGTAAAAGTTTCAGAAATTTCCTGGTACTTTCTTCCCATGGATTTATTAGATCCTAAACATTTAATAATAAGATCTATAATTTAAGAACTGGGTCTTTATAGGTTAAGATAGACTACTGTCAGTGCCAATTCTCAAATCTGATATAATGTTATATGTGAATTGTTCATACACTGTGCTAAAGAACATGTCTGGGGATTTTATACTTTGGAGAAGCAATGAATGAAACCCAAGGATTTGTCTTAAAGTTAGCCTGCACATTCACCTGAATGTTTTATGTGAAAAAAAAAACATCTGGAAATTCATAAGAATAGGATCTCCTAAAATATATGAGAACATTTGGTTTTTATTAGGGTAAAGCACCAATGAAATATTCTTAATCTCGATGACACCAAGTTTTAGAATAACATGTGGTTTTAAAAATACAAATTACATTTTTTTTCATATTTAAAAGTGTTGCTACTTTTGATGATTTTCTGCATGCGTGGTTTGGCTGAAAAATTCAATATATGACCACCACTCTATTCTACACCACACATATTGTATATTATTTGTAGGAGTTCTACTGTGTGTTCCTCCTTAGATTCTCAGCAGAGCCTATAATTTGTTATTTGTTTGTTTGTTTTATATTGGTGATAGTGTTTTTTGTTGTAAAACATTCAGTTCCAAATTTTTCTTCCTCTCTCCCACTCTTCTTCCCTCCCCAAACAAGCAAGCAATCTGATATAGGTTGTACATGTACAATCATGTTAAATATATTCCCACAGTAGTGTTGTTATGAAAGAAGAATCAGAATAAAAGGGGAAAACCATGAGAAAGAAAAAAGCAAACAAACAAAAGAAGTGAAAATACTATGTTTCAATCTGCATTCAAACTCCATAGTTCTTTCTCTGGATGTGGTTAGCGTGGATTGTCTTGGATCATTGTATTGCTGAGAAGAGATAAGTCTATTATAGTTAATCATGACAGAATGTTGCTTTTGCTGTGTATGATGATCTCCTGGTTATGCTCCCTTCATTCAGTATAAGTTCATATAAGTCTTTCCAGGTTTTTTTTTTTCCCTGAAGTCCTCCTGCTCATCATTTCTTAGAGCACAATAGTTTTATATTACATTCATATACCACAACTTGTTCAGCTATTTCCCAATTGATGGGTATCCACTCAATTTCCAATTCTTGGCCACCACAAAAAAGCTGATATAAATATTTTTATACCTTTGGATTCTTTCCAGTTTCTTTTTGTTTGTTTTTTTATGATCTCTTTGGGATATAGACCTAGTAGTGGTGTTGCTGGATCTAAGGGTGTGTATAGTTTGGTTGTCCTTTGGGTATAGTTCCATATTGTTCTCCAGAATGGTTGGATCAGTTCAAATTCCACCAACAATGCATTAGTGTTCCAATTTTCCCACATCTTCTTCAATATTTATCATTTTCCTTTTCTTTCATCTTCACCAATCTAAAAGGTGTGAAATGGTATTGTTTTAATTTCCATTTCTCTAATCAGTAGTGATTTAGAGCATTTTTAATATGATTGTATATTTAATTTCTTCTTCTGAAAAGTGCCTTTTCATAACCTTTGATCATTTATCAATTGGAGAATGACTTGTATTATAAATTTGACCCAGTTATTTATATTTTCTAGAAATAATATCTTTATCAAAAATACTCATTGCAAAAATTATTTCCCAGCTTTCTACTTTCCTTCTAATCTTGGTTGCATTGGTTTTGCTTGTGCAAAAACTATTTAATGTAATGTAATCCAAATCATCCATTTTCCATTTCATATCTCATGTTTGGTCATAAATTCTTCCCTTTTCCATAGATCTGACAGGCAAACTATTCCTTACTCTCCTAATTTGCTTATGGCATCATCCCTTATGTCTAAATCAGGTACCCATTTTGACATTATCTTTTTATAGGGTTTGAAATGTTGGTCTATACTCTTTTCCAGTTTTCCCAGCCATTTTTGTTAAATAGTGAATTCTTATCCCAGAAACTGGAGTCTTTGGGTTTATCAATTAGTCATTGACTACTGTGTCTTGTGTACCTAACCTATGCCACTTATCCACCACTCTATTGTTTAGTCAGTACCAAATAGTTTTGATGCTTGATGTTTTTTTTTTTTGTTTTTGTTTTTGTTTCTGTATTTTTAAGGCAATTGGGGTTAAGTGACTTGCCCAGGGTCACACAGCTAGTAAGTGTCAAGTATTTGGTCTGAAGCCGAATTTGAACTCAGGTACTCCTGACTTCAGGGTCAGTGCTCTTTATAACTGATTGATGTTTTATAACATAGTTTGAGATCTGGTATGGCTAGGCCACCTTCCTTTCCTTTTTTTTTTCAATAATTCCCTTGATATCCTTGACCTTTTACTTTTCCAGATGAATTTCATTATTTTTTCTAGCTCTGTAAAGTAATTTTTGGTAGTTTGACTGGTATGGTACTGAATAAATAAATTAACTTCAATGTAATTGCCATTTTTTTTATCAACTGAGCAAGGCCTAACCATGAACAATTGATATTTTTCCAATTTTTTAAGTCTGACCTTATTTGTGTGAAAAGTGTTTTGTAATTGTGTTCATATAATTCCTGGGTTTGTCTTGGCAGATAGACTCCCAAATATTTTATATTGTCTACAGTTGTTTTATATGGAATATACCTTTCACTCTCTTGCTACTGGGCTTTGTTAGTAATATATAGAAATGCATATGATTTATGCAGATTTATTTTATACTCTGTAACTTTGCTAAAGTTGTTAATTGTTTCAAATAGTTATTTTTTTATTTTTTTCTCTATGATTCTTAGGTATGCCATCATATCATCTGCAAAGAATGATAGCTTTGTTTCTTCATTGCCTATTCTAATTCCTTCAATTTCTTTTTCTTCTCTTATTGCTAATGCTAACATTTCGAGTAAAATATTAATAGTGGAATGGATATCCTCGTTTCACCTAGATCTTATTAGGAATGTATCTAGCTTATTTACATTACATATAATGCTTGCTGATGGTTTTAGATAGATGATCTAAGTCATTGTTAATTAGAAAGAAAAAAGAGGAAGGAAGGAAAAAAGGAAGGAAGGAAACAAAGAAAACCATAACTGAGGGTCTGTATACTAGTTTGACTATGAAACTTTTTTTTCAAGAATTTGACAATTTTGGTTATTTGAACCTGTATCTTGTTAAGTAGGTCCATACAGTTCGTTGTTGTTTTTGCTGTTTTTTCCATGCCTGTGGTTAGACACTTTTGTTTGTCAAACTATCACTTCACAATTGCTGCCATTATTTTATATTTTGTACATCAATTTAATTGTGTAGTGTTTGGATACAAAGTATCTCTTCAATGCTGGCAAAATTACTACTAGCACTAAGATCACATTATAAGTGATCCATTCTTCTTCACCTTTGAGTATGCTGTTGTTAAGTCATTTTTCAGCGTAACCAACTCTCCATGACCACATTTGGATTTTTTTTTTTGGCAAAGATACTGGAGTGGATTGCCATTTCCTTCTATAGCTCATTAACATATGAATAAATGAGGCAAACAGAGTTAACTGACTTGCCCAGGGTCACACAGCTAGTAAGTCTGAAGCCACATTGAACTTAGGAAGATGAGTCTTTCTGACTCTGGCCCGGCACTTACATGTTTCTCCCCTTCATTTCCCCTTTGTTAATGTATCTAATTACACCATCTAATGTATTTTCTATTCGAATCATAACAGTAGAATCCTGAAACATTTCTTTATAGACCTGGCATTCTACTCTGGAGATGGCAGGCCTCAGAGACAAGATTCCTAATGGTTCTAAGATAGAGGTTCCATTTCTTCCTGAAATTGTATAGCAGTTCCCCTTCCCTTAGGTTTTAAGCAAAGCAAGATGTTGGTGGAGGTCAGTCAGTCAACAATCATTTGTACCATGTCTGCTATGTGCCAGGCACTGTATTAAGTATATTTAAGAATACAAAGAAAGGCAAGAGAGAACCCCTGCCCTCAAAGAGACTTTAATCAAGCAGTACCCAAAAGTAAACAGAACATCAGAGGCTCTGCAAATTTGTGGCACGGGAGGTGCACCACTCAGAGCAGAGACTGAGACCAAAGTAAGTAGGAGTATTGTGAGAACATGAGTAGAGCCCTATAGCATCAGAGGGATGAGTTGCCTTTCTGCAAATATGCACTGGCAAGAGGTGTTCTCTATGTATGTGCCTTTCTTATTGCTATAAGCACTATTTCTACTGAGACTACTTGAGATTGTGTGAAAGCATGCCCCCAGGTTTTATGTTTGAAGCTGACTATATAGTAACCACTTTGTTTATTATACCATTTTAGTAAATGTCTTTGCTTTGAGCTAATTGTGTCCTCTGACTGACTATTAAGGGGAGCATATCACTAGAGACTCATGAGCTCTTGTTTTGTGAAAGTGGACCGAGAAACATGTTGCAGCAGCCAGTTGTGAAGTCAAGTTTAATTGGCAAGAGAAGATAGGAGTCTGCTACTTGGTGCTAGAATCCTGCTGGGGAGATGGCAGGGCCCAGAGCTAAAACTCCTTCTAGTCCTGAGGTACAAATTAGTTATTTCTTAAAATACATTTCAGTACCTTTTTCCAAGCTATCACCTTATTCTAAGGCTAAAGGAACAGGTGAGAAGAGGAAAATAATAAAACCATGTTGTTGTAAAAGCCACAGTAGCAGCCAAAGAAACCAAGACAAGCAAAAGTACTGTGAGAAAATATGGCTCTACCACACTGCAGAATAAGAAGTTCATCTCATCCTTCTTCCCATGGATCTTGGTCCTATTCATTCCCTCTGTGTGTGTCATTCTACTTACAAACCCTGTATGTGTCACTCTTCTCCCATCTTGCTGTGTGTAGTTGTAGAATTATGCATTCAGAGTTTTTGGGTAGATATGGTGATCCTGCTATTCACACTATTCCATTTAAACGTCTGATTTTAATTGTATTTTCTGGCTAAAGTCTAGGGAAACATGGTGATGAGAGCTTAAAATCTCTAGTTTGAAAGTGCTAGTTTTTTTGTTTTTGTTTTTGTTTTTTCATGGAGAGAGGGAGCATTCCAGAGGTTGCGTTACTATGAGAAGGGAAAAGTTCTAGTAATTGATCAATCAGCTAGGTTTTATAAAGTGCCTACTATGTGCCAGGCACTGAGGGAACTGGAGATATAAAGATAAAATTTAATGTCACAACCCTAGAGGACCCTGTATTATGTTGACGGAGAAAATACACCTGCTAGTTCAAATACATACACATACGTG
>NW_020950792.1:14908142-14914984 GCF_900497805.2 Vombatus ursinus
TCAGTTTTGAAGAGGACCAATGACATCACAGGGCAATGTCTTGACTTTTGGTGATCAGAGGATCAGCATAGGCTAGAGTAGCTGCTATGGACAAAAGCGAGGAGGAAATAGTCAGACAGAACCCCTGACAGGGAAATTATGGGCAAACAACACAGATGATATCAAGGTAACCCAGATGTCCTTTATCTGTGGTGGCAGTCAATTGACCAATGGTTCAAAAGGCAGTAAGTTTGCTTTGCAGATATGTACAGAGAGCTTTCATTACCTTTGTCTCTTACCTTGCTCCCTTTCACTCCCAAAATGATTTATGCTGTGCTGTTGGGTTTAGTAGACATTATTTGATAGCCATATATTTGCACAGGAAATAAATCCATTGCATTTACATATATAAACTACTAAATATGTTAAACCTAACTACTTCCACATAGTTATAATGCAGTGCTTATATTAAACAAACCATATTTTAGAATTTAAATGATTTCTCTACAATTCATTAATTCCTGTGATTTTGTAACATAATAAACACTTCTAAAGAACTTTCTTTCACAGCATCCTGAAGCATCCTCTTGTATTTTGCTTTCATTTTTTGATTGTTTTATTGTTTTTTTAATTGAAGATTATTAAACGGACAGATGTTTATCAACAGTGCTGTCTATGAAGAATATCTATGACCTGTCCTATAGTCAAAAGGTCTGGTCACTGCATAAAGGACCTGTCATTTTTTCAGCCTGTACTTCTGCCTGAAGCACTGCATGACACTTCTTTGCATAAATTGAGTTCCTTCAATTCAAATATGTCCAGGCCAGGCATAACTTGTTTTCTGCTGTCATTTCTTAGCCATCAGCAATGATGCCACTGTGCCTTGGCTTGCCTCACAACAGAGTTTTTGTATTGTTTCTCTGCCTTACTTGTTTGTGATCACTCCATTTCAGCTCATCATTCAGCATGTGGTTTTCTTTCCTGTCATTCATTTTCTCCATCACACTAGTCCCATAAAGCTGATTTGTAATGAGTAGAGATCCATTGCTAGTGGGCTTAAATATGTGTCACAACTAGAGGTTTGTCTCTAAATTTGATATGAAATAGAAAACATGAGCAGGATGCCATGAGACAATAAACTGACTGTTTATCTGCCAAAAAATGTTCTCACTTCTTGATTAACTTTTTGGGTTCTTCTTGTATTAGTGCATTATTTGTCAGATTTTTATGTATCATTTATGTATATATAAATCTATTTTTGATAAGCTAATATAACTCACTGATATATCAACTGAATGTCTTCTGTTAAACTTCATCTCAGAGCAAGATTTTCTTGGTGAAAGGTAATATGTGACCTAAGTTTTCTTTAGATCTAGATGTTAATCTCTTCTATTATTAGTAGTTCAAAGTTTCCAGTGTATAGCAACTCCTAGAACAAAGTTTCAAAGAATTTGGCAAGAACAAATCCAGTTTACATAGGAGTAATTTGTGAGTGATTAAAATATTTTTGGGGAAATCCTAGGCCCTAAGATTTTCTCACAAGACTCCTATAGGGATGGGTAAAGTAACAAGGTAATGAGGATCCCAAAGGCCTTTACCTTTGGTCACCCCATGAGGTCATTATGTCTTTTGATATTAGGGACACTTGAGAAAATGGAGCTGAAGAGTTACTTCCCACTTCCTTCATTACATCTGATACTCAAACATTATCCCAAACTTCCCAAGAGGTCAGGTTCTTAGAATCATAGACTAAGTTAGAAAGAACTTTTGAAATCATTGAGTCCAACCCCTTCATTTTACAGATGAGGACAACTGAGGCCCAATGAGATTAAGTAACTAGTTCAAAATCACAAAAGTTAAGAAGTGACAAAGGCAAAATTCTAACCCTGCTCTTTGGACTAAATGTAACCCTCTTTCTACTATACTATGATTAGGATCAGTTGTCATTTCCCAGGCAGAATCTAGAAGTACAATTATCCTGCTTGCACTCTTGTCCTTCCCCACAAAACAAAAACAAAACTCTTTATTGTAGGGATGCCATTCATACAACTTGCTCACACTCCTGAAATCATTGGACTACTTCTGAATACAGGGTCCATGTCAGTTTAGTACTTCTGCTACCTATCTGATCTTGATCCCACTTATACATAATGTCCTGGTTTACTCCCTCTTGACTCAGTTCTATATAGCTCTCTTATTGCATCTTGACTTGATGGTTATGCATTGACCATTCCTGTGGAAATCATAAAGGCCTCATGAAATAAGTACATCCATTCCCCTGGAAATCATGGATGACCCATGAAACAAGTAATCTCTAGTTCTATAATTGCCAGCCATGAACTCTTTGTTGAAGGCCTCTTTCTATCAATGTGGCCAAACTATAATTAGATTTTTCTGTAATGTCTACACTTATATTGACTTATATTGACTCTCACATAGGTAAGAGATTGCACAGTCATAAGAAATAATAAAAAGTTTCACATAGCATGTGCTATAAAAAAAATCTCCTAATGTAAGAGTGCTCAGCAATCTTACCATAGGAAATATTTCATTCTGCTTATCTAAATATTAAAAGTGAAATTCACACCAATATGTTTACCATTTATCTCAGACATGGTGAAGACATTAAGAATTCAGATTACCTTTGAAGGATGACACATTTCTTTTGGCTAGAGCCCCTTCCCTGAAACCTATGAAATTAATTCTACTGGACAGTTCATTAAGCTTTCACCAACTCTCCAAGTGGAAATCTACTTGGCACAATAGACATTTTATTAAAACAAACAAATAAAAAAAATCAACAAATTTTATCTATCAGAAAGCATACAAATCCCAGTAGCCTAAAGTCTAACACTGTGCCACCATTTCCCAATGTCTTATAAAGAGGACTTCCCTTACCACTTGAAGCCCCTAAACTAAGAATCTATGTTGACATGTCTAAAATATTGAATGCATGAGTCAGAGCCATCAGAATAGTTGATTTGCCTTCAAAGGCTGAGGTGTTTTCACCATGTAAATTCTTGCCCATATTTAACTGTAAGTAATGTAGAACAGAATATACTGGGGAAAATATAACAGCCTACTTTTCTAGAAAATAATCTGTTTTCAAGTGAACTCTATGTGGTTTATTCTATCCTTCTACTAATTAGTAAGATTAAATTGAGTGATAGAATTTTTTTTTTATTTTTATCTTAATCTATTAAAATCCCCAGATGAAGAATTATAAATTCATTTCTAGGTGGAGCGAAAATGCTATCTCCCAAATTAATCTCCCTGAGAAGATTAACTAACAGTATGAGGCCCTGCATCCTACCTTCCATGTGGTCAGAGTGTGGAAGACTTGCAGGAAACAATTAGCCCTGACTAAGTATGAATGCAAAATTTAAATTATTGTTTCACATTCCCCCTGTGCCCAAATACTTCTCCTGGTGACACCCTTGGAGTAAACTAGGAATGAAGCAAAGTGGGTTAACTCTTTCAATTAATCTACTTTTTTGTTTTGTTTTTATAATTCACTGGCAAGAAATCAAGAAGTTTATATGCTTTCTTATCATATATCATCTTTTGACAGGCTGGAAATAATGTGCAAGTTTTAAATTAATATAATGAAAAATGTTTAAACAGGATTCAACTGTGGAACTAAAAAATACTGATATCTATAAAAGAACAAACCAATTTAAAAGCTTTTGTCTTTTTTTTTCACTTCACAAAAGAAAATGCTCAAGGGAAAGTAGCTGAATATTTTTCTTGACTGCCAGTTTTGGTACAACTCAATGCTGTCTCTTGAGAAATTAATGAAATTTTCAAATAGTTCACATTTATGATTAATAATTACAACCATGCCTCAGAAGTCTTGGTAGACTGCCAATTTCCATGAATTGTCCTTGCCACCTTGAAATGGCTAGAATGAAAGTTTGGGGATTTTTTTTCCCATACAAACTAATGAAAAAATGCATGCTTTATATGTGTAACAGTAAAATTTCCAAAATACATACACACTAAGGCTTTTGTTTAAGCTGTTTCTCCACCATTCTTTTTTTTTTTTTTTGACAAGATGAAATAAAAAGACACGCTGGCACTTCATGCCATGCTCCTTTACCAGCTACAGATTGATACCCCTTCCCATTCCATTGAATTAGGTTTGGAACAAGTGTTGAAATTGTTGTGTGTTGAAGAGGAACTAAACACAACACCTCTTAATTCCCTTTTGCTTTTGGTCCTTTTCATTATTTGGGGTTCTTATATAATCATACCCTAATTTCATCCAAATTTTACCTTAGATTTTTCAGAAATATCATAGCATAATAAAAAGGAAATTATCATTTGATTATAATTATTAATTTTTTGTTAAAAGAAAAAAATTGTTGTACACAGTAACAGCCACATTGTGTAATGACTGACTTTGATAGACTTAGTTCTTTTCAGCAATACAAGGATCTAAAACAACTCCAAAAGACTCAGGATGAAAAATGCTATCCACTTCCAGAAAAAGAACTATGGAGTCTGAATGCAGATGGAAGCATACTATTTGAGCGCGCGCTCTCTCTCTCTCTCTCTTTCTCATTTTGTTTCTTCTTTCTTGTGATTCCTCCCATTCATTCTAATTCTTCTTTAAACATGACTAATGCGAAAATATGTTTAATAAGAATGTATGTGTAGAGCCTATATAAGATTACATGCCATCTTGGGGAGGGGAAACAAGAAGGAGGTGGAAAAAATTTAAAACTCAAAAGCTTATGGGGGGCAGAGTCAAGATGGCAGAGTTAAAGCAGTCACTTGCTTGAGCTCTCCCCCAAACTCCTTCAAATACCTGTAAAAATGGTTCTAAACAAATTCTAAAGCAGCAGAACCCACAAAAAGACAGATTGAAACAAATTTCCAGCTCAAGACAACCTGGATGGTTGATAAGAAATGTCTATCTCCTGGGCAGGGAGAGGAGAATAGTTCCACGTGGGCACGCAGGCAAACCAGGCCTCAGTGAACCTGGAGCAGGCCTTAGAGGACTGAATCATGGGCATCTGTGGTGGTTTCCAGACTTCTCAACCCACAAACACCTTTTCCTACTGACCTTCTAAGTTATCTTTGGCTTGGTCCCATGGCAACGGCTGCTTCAGGAGCTTCCAGTCTACATATTGAGGGGGAATCGAGTTGCTGATCAGAGGGGGATTGCAGGGATCTCTCTACTACTGCAGGATTCTCTTGGTTTGTCTGTGCTTGGATCTGGGTCACAGTTCTGAGTGGCAGTCCTGGGGCAAGGAGGAGTGCTAGCATGGTGGAGCTTGTAGTGGTGGTAGAGAGGAAATCCTCCTCATAGTTCCAAGGCAGAAAAGAGTGCTTGTGATCACTCATAGACCAGAGCACAGGCCAAGAAAGGAGTAAACACCTCACCCCTTGTCAAACCATCTTGGAAGAGCTGAAAATGTACAGGTCCCTAGAAGTGTCTCTGAAAACAGCTGCACAAAACCCCCGAAGCTTGGGACAATACGTCCTCCACATTGGAAGCAGACTTTTACCTTAACAAAAAGATTAAACTCAAGTAAACAAAGTTTAAAACAAAAAGTTTTGAACTCAAGTAATTGGCTGGGATCATGAGTAAACAAAGGCACAAAAAAAGTCAGACCATAGAATCTTTTTTTTTGGTCACAAAGATCAAAAATACAACCAGAAGAAGACAACAAATTCAAAGCTCCTACATCCAAAGCCTCCAAGAAAAATAGGAATCAGTCTCAGGCTATGGAAGAGCTCAAAAAGGAGTATGATAAACAAGTAAGAGAAGTAGAGGAAAGACTGGGAAGAGAAATGAGAGTGATGGAAGAAAATCATGAAAAACAAGTCAACAGATTGCTATAGGAGACCCAAAAAAATACTGAAGAAAATCATAGCTTAAAAAATAGCCTAACCAAAATGGCAAAAGAGTTCCAAAAAGCCAATGAGGAGAAGAATGCCCTAAAAGGCAAAATTGGCCAAATGGAAAAGGAAGTCCAAAAGCTTACTGAAGAAAATGCTTCCTTAAAAAGTAGAATGGAGCAATTGAAAGCTAGTGACTTTATGAGAAATCAAGACACAGTAAAACAAATTCAAAAGGATGAAAAAATAGAAAACAATGTGAAATATCTCATTGGAAAAACAACTGACCTGGAAAATAGATCCAGTGCAATAAAAATTATTGGAGTATCTGAAAGCCATAATCAAAAAAAGAGCCTAGACATCATCTTTCAAGAAAATATCAAAGAAAACTGCCCTGATATTTTAGAACCAGAGGGAAAAATAGGAATGGACAGAATCCACCAATCACCTCCTTAAAGAAATGCCCAAAGGAAAACTCCTAGGAATATTGTAGCCAAATTCCAGAGTTCCCAGGTCAAGGAGAAAATATTGCAAGCAGCCAGAAAGAAACAATTTAAGTATTGTGCAAACACAATCAGGATAACAGAAGTTTTAGCAGCTTCTACATTAGGGGACTGGCGGGCATGGGGTATAATATTCTGGAGAGTAAAGAGATAGAATTACAACTAAGAATCACCTACCCAGCAAAACTGAATATAATCCTTCAGGGAAAAAAATGGTCATTCAGTGAAAGAGGGGACTTTCAAGCATTCTTGATGAAAATACCAGAGTTGAAGAGAAAATTTGACTTATAAATATGAGACTCAAGTGAAACATGAAGAGGTAAACAGGAAAGAGAAATCATAAGAGAATTATTAAGGTTGAACTATTTACATTCCTGCATGGGAAGATGATATTTGTAACTCATGAGACCTTTGTCAATATTAGGGTAGTTGGAGGGAAAAATTATATGTAGGTGTATAGGTAGATAGATAGATAGATAGATAGATAGATAGATAGATAGATAGATAGATAGA
>NW_020950792.1:14914994-15026539 GCF_900497805.2 Vombatus ursinus
AGATAGATAGATAGATAGATAGATAGATAGATAGATAGATAGATAGAGGGCACAGGGTGATTTGAAGATGAGGGAGTGATATCTGGAGAATAAAATTAAGGAGTCAGAGAGGATTATACTGGGAGGAGACAGGGAGAGGTAGAATGGGGTAAATTATCTCACATAAAAAAGACAAGAAAAGGCTTTTACAGTAGAGGGGAAATGGGGGAAGGTGAGAGGGAATGAGTGAATCTTATTCTCATTGGATTTGGCTTAAGGAGGGAATAACATACTCACTCAATTGGGTATGGAAATCTATCTTACCCTACAGGAAAATAGGAGGGAAGGAGACAAGAGAGCAGCTGGATGATAGAGGCGAAGGCAGATTGGGGTAGGCGGTAATCAGAAGCAAACACTTCTAAGGGTGGACAGGGTCAAAAGAGAGAATAGAATAAATGGGGGGTAGGATAGGATGAAGGGAAATATAGATAGTTTTTCACAACATGATTACTATGGAAGTGTTTTGTATGACTACAAATGTATAACCTGTATCGAGTTGCTATCTCTTCTATACTATTTGAACTGGTAAATTTTATCATAAATTCCCAAAGATACAAATTCCTCTCCTTTTTTTTTATGTCAACAACTTTTCATTGGAAATCTTAGATTACTCCCCTCTGATAAAGAAAATGGACCAATCTTGGGGACTACATTCTACAGTGTAGTAGCAGTAACATGTGTTCTTCCTACACAGAAAACTCTTATAAGCATTAGAATATGGCTCTTGGTTCTGTAATTTTCTCTCCCCTAGTTATTCCCTCAATTAAGTATTTTCTGAGTTCCATGTAAAAGAATACAGAAAGCCCTCATGTCCAAGTTCCTTTAGCAAAACACTAGATATAGATTTTAAGAACCTATAATCTTAGCTTCTGTTTCACTAATTGGTCCATCTATAGTCCCCACAAAACTTTCAGTACAAATAGGTGACATTACAGCAGTATAAATGGAATGGAAGACATTAGTAAAATACAGTTTCTGTATTTCTTCACTCATTTACTTCACTCTGGGATATGCTTGTTCCCTTTGTTCACCTGGAAGTGCTCACACTTCCATCTGCTCTCTCAAGGTGATGTTGCTTGGTTAGCATCACTTAGCATGTCCTACAGCTATTGTGGCTTTCTGACTGGCACTTCTAGATGATCAGTGTCTGCGACTCCTGGAAACTCCCGAGTTAACTCTGTAACTTCCCCACATTCAACGGCAATTGCCGTTTAAGCTACAAGACACTATCTCTCTACAGTATGGTCATCTAATAAGGGAATCCCTCCTCATGATTTTTTTATGCACATGCATGTGTTAATCTTTTTGCAACCAGTTCAACTGATCAGGTGGCCAGACATCTTTCATAATGAAGTTCCTTTACATATGAATCTATTATATATGAATCTATTCATGATGTATAACATATTATGTGTATGGCTAATGATGAACTCAGTGTGGTTCAAGCTCTAGTAGTTTCTACTAAAATGGAAAGGCAGAAATTAGATATATAGATAAACATCAAGATAAATGGAAGCATGAATTAGACATAAAATATGACAACATAATTAAAGAAGAAATTACTTTTCAGAATTATGGATAGGGGAAGAGTTCCTGACTAAACAAAGAATTAGAGATCATAAAAATAAAATGAAAAAAATGGATTATATTTAATAAGGGGTTGTTCATAAAATAAAACTGTTAATACTAGAAGGCAAATACATAACTAGAGAGGGTGTAGCTAATTTCTCTGCTATAGATCTCTTATTTTAGATATATAAGGAAGTGATTAAAATTTACAAGAACAGATCTCTAATAGATAAATTGATAAAGGATGTGATCAAGCACATTTCAAAGAATATAGAAACTGTCCTTATACACATGAAAAAAAATACTCTAAACAATTAGAGAGAGAGAGATAGATGCAAATTTGAATAGTTCTGGGGTTGCATCTCACATCCATCAGATTGTCAAAGTTGACAAAAGAGGGAAATGATCAATGTTAGAGGAGTTGTGAGAAAACTGATGCACTGTTGGTAGAGGTGTGAAATTGGTTCAGCCATTGTGGACAGCAATTTTGAACTATGCCCTGAAAGTTACAGACTTCTACATTTTCTTTGACTCATAGGTCTTATAATAAATCACGAGACTGGTACATTGTGCATTGGTGAACAGAATTCCCATAGTGACAAATAATGGATTCTTGAAATATTTCAGGGTTGAAGCATCCTTTATTCTAGAAGTTATATACAACCTTTTTTATTTCATGTCTGAAATGCCAAGTTTCCTGATGACCCACATATTTTACCTGACTAAATACTACCTTATCACTTTATTTTTTTAAATCCTGTGATTTCATTGCTTGGTAAGAAAGCAGTTTGATATCCATTATCCCCAATTCATTTGTTTTTAGTCTTGCTAAGCAACACTCCCCATGTGACTTTTTTTTTTTTTTGCAGTTCCCAGGAGGCAAGATGGAAATTGAAAGAGATTTTCTCATTCCAACTGAAATAGTATACTGAGTTCATAAGTAATTGCTTATGCAGAAGAAAATCAGTTGAAAAGAAAGACAATGGTTAAAAACTTCTCTGGATTCATGTCTATGACTGTGAATTTATGTCCCAATGGAGCTGAGATAGCCCCTGAGGCTCTGAACTGAATGAACTAATATAAATTTCCTCTGTAGGGAAAGTTCCATAGCAGCTACAGTTCAATAAAAGACAAACTGAGAGGATCTCAGGCCAGGAGCAAAAAGATGGCAGTAAAGGGGAGAGGGAATATACAGATGGTGGAGAAAGCAGCTTGCAGCTTGACAACATCACCACACCAACAGATGTGATTCAATGGGGTAATAAATAATAGCATCAAATATACCAAGATATTGTGAGAAAGATGCTGCCCTGAAATTATTAACAACCTTAGCTACTCATGTCCCCAAGTGTATGTCCTTGCCATCTGAATTTTCTGGTTACATGGAAGCTCTCTCACATAAAATGTGGTAACATGTGGGGAGTTATAGTTATGTGTACAGATGTAGGGAGAGGTTTAAAAAAAAATTAAAGGCACAATGCTCAGCTGCTGCTGATATCTGGGTAGAAATTAAGTAAAACTGTCTAAGAGCCCATCTGGTAAAGCTTAGATTATATTTGTATGGAAGGGGTCCTGAGTTGTTTATGACACTCGGAGTTCTATTTTTTCCTAATGTGGGAAGAGAGAAAGCTAATCTGATATAAAGATTAGAGTGTGCATTTTTCCAAGAATTTTTTTCAGATGTTTGCTTTGTTTCATTTTGCACCTCTTGAGAGGGAAAGAGAAAAGGACAAAGGGAGGGGAGAGATATAGTGGATCTCTGCTCTGACATAGAGTAGCAGCTCCACCACTCTTGCTTTCAGTGGCATTCATCAGCTGCTTACCTCATCAAATCAAGGCCTTTGAAGAAGACTCAAATAGATAAAAGCTAAGGGAATAAGTGGAGTGGTATATGACTACGTGTATAGGTACAGTCAGTTCTGCTATAATTTTTAAATGCAAATTTCTTCCAAATTTCTTCCCGATATAATAGGGAACAATTTAAGCATCAAATTTCATTTCTGCTTATGAACTGTTCCATAGGAAACAATGAGAGAATGTTGAAAATTCTATCACTTCACAGTAACTCAAAAACTGCAACCCTTCTGACACTGACATCCACAACCAAACTTTAGGCTTTTTCATTTTATTTTAATAGTATTTTATTTTTCCAATTATATATAAAGATAATTTTTAACATTCATTTTTACAAAATTTTGAGGCCCAAATTTTTCTCATTCACTCTTTCCCGCTTACCAAAATGGTAAGCAACTTAATATAGATTATATATGTCATCATGTAAAAATATATTTCCATATTAGCCTTGTTATAAAGGAAAAAACAGACCAAAAGGGAAAAAAAACACACAAAATTTAAATTGAAAATAATATGTTTCTATCTGCATTCAGAGTCCGTGAACTCTTATTCTCTGGATGTGGACAGCATTTTCTATCATAAGTCCTTTGGAATTGTCTTTGATCACTGTATTGCTGAGAGGAGCTAAATCTTTCATAGTTGATCATCACACAATGTAGTTGTTACTGGGTACAGCGTTCTCGTTCAGTTCATTACACTTGCATCAATTTATGTAAGTCTTTCTGTGTTTTTTTCTTAAATTCACCTACTCATCATTTCTTATAGTGCAATAATATTCCATTATATTTACATACCACGGCTTGTTCAATCATTTTTCAATTGATGGACATCTACTCAATTTCAATTTTTTTTTGCCACCACCAAAAAGAGCTGCTATTAATATTTTTGTATATGTAGGTCCTTTGCCCTTTTTTATGATCCCTTTGGGATACAGACCTGGGAATGATATTGCTGGATCAAAAGGTATATAAAGTTTAATTGTCCTGTGGGCATAGTTACAAATGACTTCAGAATGGTTGGATCAGTTCACAACTCTACCACCAATGCATTAGAGTCCCAAATTTCCCACACCCTCTCCAACATTTAACATTTTTCTTTTCTATCATATTAGCTAATCTAACAGGCTTGAGGTATTGTTTAAAAAACTTTAAATTTGTTTTAATTAGCATATCTCTAACCAAAATCATTGGTAATTGAATGCTTTGGGTAAGCTGTATACTCAGCTGATTGTGTATGTTATTCTATCTTTAAGCCAATTCTTATGAGGATAAGGTTTTAGTGATGCCCATTACCCACTCTCATCTTCCCCTCCATTGTAATAGGTCTTTGCATCTCTTCATGTGTGATAATTCACCCTGTTCTATCATTCTTTTTCTTCTACTCCCAGGGAAATCCTCTTTCTCCCCTTTTATTTTTTTGTTTTTCATCCATTCAAAGTCACCTTATGGGCACACTCTGTCTATATATACTCCTTCTATCTTCACTATTAGTGATAAAATTCTTAAGAATTACAAGTGTCATCTTCCCTGTAAGGATAAAAATATTTTAGCTTTATTGAATCCCTTATGTTTTCTATTTCCTTTTTATGCTTCTCTTGAAACTTGATATTGAGAACCATTTTTTTTGTTCAGCTCTAGTCTTTTCTTCAGGAAAACTTGCAATCTTTCTATTTCATTGAATGACTATTCTTTCCCTTGAAGAATTATGTTCAGTTTCACTAGGTGGGTGATTGCTGGTTATAATGCTGTCTCTATTGTCTTCCAGAATATCATATTCCATAACCTCATATCCTTTAATGTTGCACCTGCTATGTCCCATATAATGCTGGTTGTGGCTTCCTGATATTTGAATTGTTTGTTTCTGGCTGCTTGCATTATTTTTGCCTTGAGCTGGGAGTTCTGGAATTTCACTATAATGTTCCTATGAGTTTTCATTTTGTGATCTCTTTTCAGAGGTGATTAATTCTTTCAATATCTATTTTACCTTCTGCTTCTGGGATATCTAGGCAGTTTCCTTTGAAGTATAATGTCCAGGTCTCCTTTTAATAATGGCATTTAGTTAGTTCAATGATTCTTAAATTATCTCCCCTGGATCTCTTTTCCAGGGCAGCTATTTTACCAAGGAGATATTTTATATTTTCTTTTATTTTTTCATTCTTTTTAATTTTATCTGATTGATTCTTGATGTCTTATAGAGACATTAGCTTGCACTTGTCTAATTCTAATTTCTAAAGAGTTATTTTCTTCACCTGGCTTTTATTCCTTCTTTATATTTTGGCCAATTCTACTTTTTAAAGAGTTTTTTTTTTCTTTTTCCAAGCTCTTGACTCTTTTATAATGATTCTCTTGCATCACTCTCATCTCTTTTCCCAATTTTTCTTCTATCTCTATTAATTGATTTTTAAATTCCTTTTTGAGCTCTTCCAGGAGCTCTTTTGGGGCTTGAATTCAATTCTTGAATTCAATTCTTTGGGAGATTTGTGCATAGGTGTTTTGACATTGCTGCCTTCTTCTGAGTTTGAGTCTTGATCTTCCCTGTCACTGTAGTTTTTTTGTGGTCAGATTCTTTTTGTTTGTTTGTTTTGTTTATTTTTTGCTCATTTTTTCCAGCCTTTTTCCTTACTTTTAAATTTGAGCTCCACTTCTTTTGTGGAAGGGGCACTGTCCCAAGCATTTTGTTTCAGGAGTTATAGCTTATGGTTATTTGCCTGATTCTGCCCTGAGGCCCATAAAGGACCCTCATGCTATGAGCCTGCAGGGGACCAGCAGCTCAGCTGTTGCTATGATGAAAGGGTGGAATAGAGTGAGGGTTGGAAGCCATGGCTTGGTGCCATGGGGTCTGGCAGCTCATCTGGTGCTGCACTGAGGCATGTGGGGAGTCCCAACACTGGAATCTGCCTGTTTCCCAGATGTTGTGCTGAGGCATATGGGGGGGTCCCTAGTGTTGCTGTTTGTCTGCTCACATGGCACCACAGTGGGGTTTAAGGTCTCCCATTGGCTTATTGAGGCAGGGTCTGCTGCTGGCTTGCCCAGACACTTCTTGTCCTGGACTGTGCTCTCCTTTTACCTGAATGAGACACAACTTTCCTGCCAACTTTAAAAGTTTCAAAGATTGTTTCATTCTGTCTTTTTGCTGGTTCTGCCATTCCAGAATTTATTTAAGGACATTATTTTATAATTGTTGGAGGTGAATACTGGAGAGTTCAGGTGATTTCCTGTTACTCCACCCAAAACCACTAAGGTTTTTTCAAGGTAAAATGTCAAGTCTTTTGGTACAATTGGAGCTGTAGACAAAGGAGGAGAGCTGGTCTGCAACCACCCCCATCACCCCCCCCAACTCATACTGTCACCTCCCAGCCCTTTCCACCAAGACCTACTGATAAAGTTGGGGCCTGCCCAACTTATTCACTATTACAGACCAGAGGTCAGACCAAGCAACAGCCAAAGGCCCTAGATAACGCAACTATTTATTGTAATATTAGTGAATGTATAATGAACAAATTCTGAAACTACTGTATTGGGGATGATAGTGAAATGCTGTTACTGTAAGAGACATATGGGAATTGAGACTGACTGAGAGAATAAGGGATTCATATTTATATCTGATCAATTTTAAGGTATTGACTTGAATATTAGAGTAACGAATAGGATATGTGATACTATTTAAATGATCTCCCTTGGACAGAGCCAGGTTGGTGGAATAAAGGCAGGGACTTCCAGGAGCTCTCCCATAAATGCCTTTACGCCTCCAAATATCTTTCAATAATGACTCTAAACAAATTCTGGAGTGCAGGACCAACAAAAAGATAAGATAAAACAATTCCCCAGCCCAAGACAACTTAGAAGGTTGTCAGTAGAGGTCTATTGCACCAGAGTGAGAGTTGAACACATAATAAGCCATCCCAGCACAGACTGGCTCCAGGAAACCAAGAGCAGCCCTTGGGGACAAATGAATAAGTGGCAGCAGTAGTGGTTTCCTGATCTCAGGCCACAGATGGTAAGAGGGTTGGAAAAAAGGGTCAGAAGGAGATTTTCAGGAGTCTCTTTGCTCACACCAGGGGCAGGACTCTGTTGCATTGACTATATCTGGATCTGGGTCCTAGTCCTGGGTCTCAGTCATAGCTGAAGAAGGAGCCCTAGCACACCAGAGCTTGCAGCCACCTGAGAGCAGGGACCCTGGTCACAGTTGCAAGATGGAAAAGAGTGCTTATAGTCACCCACAGACCAATGCAATGCACAGTAGAGTAGTAAACATGCCTCTCCCTAGATTATACCACCTTGGAAGAGCAGAAAAATTATAGTTCCACAGAACTACCTCTGAAAACAGCTGCACACACACAAAAAAAGAAAACCCTGAAACTTGGGACACTGTCCTTTCCCATCTGGAAGCAGAGCCCCACTTTAGCATAGAATTAAAATTAAAGAAGTAGGTTGAAAAATGAACAAAGAGTATATTTATAAAAAAAGATCCCAACTATAAAAAATAACTGTGGTGACAGGAAAGATGAAAATACATAATCAGAAGACAACAAATTAAAAACTCCTACAACCAAAGGCTCAAAGGAAAATATGAATTGGCTTCAGGTCATAGGAGAAGTAAAAGTGATTTTAAAAATCAAGTAAAAGATATAGAGAAAAAAATCGGAAAGAAAAATGAGAGTGATGCAAGAAGATCATGGAAAAAAAAAGTCACCAGCCGGGTAAAGGAGGCACAGAAAAATTTCTGAAGAAAACAACAACTTAAAAAATAAACAAGCCAAATGGTGAAAGAGGCACAAAAATCCAAGAGAAGAATGCCTTGAAAAGTCAAAGGCAAAAAGAGGTACAAAAATCCACTGGGCAGAGGGGGCTCCTTAAAAAGTGGAATTGGCCAAATGGAAGGTAAAAAAATTCACTGAAGAAAATAATTCCTTAAAAATTAGAATTGTGCAAATGGAAGCTAATGACTTAATGAGACATTAAGAATTAATCAAGCAAATTAAAAGGAATGAAAACAATAGAAGAAAATGTGAAATATTTCATTGAAAAACAACTGATCTGAAATATAGATCCAGTAGAGATAAGAATTTTTCGACCATATGAAAGCCATGATCAAAAAAGATCCTAGATATTATCTTTCAAGAAATTATCAAGGAAAACTGCCCTGATATTCTAGATTCAGAGGGTTAAATAGAAAATGAAATGATCACCTCCTGAAAGAAGTCCCAAAATGAAAACTCTCAGGAATATTATAGCCAAATTCCAGACCTCCAAGGTCAAGGAGAATAAGCAACAAACAGTCAAAAAGAAACAGTTCAAATATCATTGAGCCACAGTCTGGATATTACAAGATTTAGCAGTTTCTACATTAAAAGATCAGAGAGATTGGACTATGATATTCCCTAGGGCAAAAGTAGAGTTTGAACCAAAAATCATTTATCCAGCAAAATTGTGTATAATTGTTCAAGGGAAAAAATGGACATTCAATGAAATAGAGAACTTTCAAGCATTCCTGATGGAAAGACCAGAGCTGACTAGAAAATTTGATGTTCAAATGCAAGGCTTAAAAGAAACATAAAAAGGTAAATAGGAAAGAGTAATCATGAGGGATTCAATCAGGTTTAACTCTTTACATTCCTACATGGGAAAATGATATTTATAACTCTTAACTCTCATTATTAGTGTAGTTAAGAGTATACTGAAAGTACAGGTGTGAATTAAATGTGATGTTATGATCATCTAAAAATAAATTTAATTTATGGGGTAAGAAAGAAGAATACTCTTTAGAGCGATTTGGAACTATGTCCAAAGAGCTATAAAACTGTGCATACCCTTTGATCTAGAAGTTCCACTACCAAATGTGTATTCAAAAAGACATTTAAAAAAGGGGAAACAGCTTATGTGTACAAAATTATTTATAATAGCTCTTTTAGTGGTAGCAAAGAAGTGGAAATTGAGGGGATATCCATCAATAGAGGAATAGATGAAAAAGTTGTTATAAATGATTGATAGAATACTATTGTACTTTAAGAAATGGAAAGCAGGATGGTTTCAGAAAATTCTGGGAAGATTTATATAAACTGATTCAAAGTGAAGTGAGCAGAACTAGGAGGACATTGTACATAGTAACAATGATATTATATGATGATCATCTGTGAAAGACTTAGCTATTTTCAGCAATACCATTCTGAAGAACTTATAATGAAACTTACAATCTACCTCCAGAGCAAGATTTGATGATTGGAACATACTTTTTTTTTCAACTTTTTTGATTATTCTTGATGTTTTTTGTTTGTTTGCCTTTTCTTTTGCGATATGGGTAATATGTAAATGTTTTGCATGACTGCATATATATATGTATATGTGTGTATATATACATATATATGTATATGTCTATGTATATGTATGTGTATGTGTGTGTGTGTGTGTGTGTGTGTGTGTGTGTGTGTGCCTCCTCAAGAAGTAATGTTGGGTCTTTCTCAGAGTCCTGGCTAGGCTATGGTTTTCTTCTCCAACCATAGACCCTTTGCCTTGTATATATAATTGTTTGCCTTCTCAAGAAGGGAGGTGGGGAGACAGAAAATGGACCTCAAAATTCAAACAAAATTAATGTCAATTTTCTACATGTAATTGAGAAAAAATAAAATTAAAATGTAAAAACAAAAAAATAAACACCTCTCTTTAACTCTGGACTTCTTTTGTGGTCTGTAAAATGAAATGATTAGACTAAATATCCTCTAAGAATCTTTCCATCTCTAAGTGTATGATGATAAACTATTATTAAAATCACAAGTAAAACTAAACTTGGAAACTCAAATCTATATCTGTGGTTTTAAAACTTTCTTAGAAGATTTCTGATTCTAATAAATTAATTCAAATACTTTGATTTCACTAATTACTTCAACTGAGTTTTAACTTCAATTCAAGGTTAGAATTTGGGGAACCCCAAACATCACATCAAACACACACACACACACACACACACACACACGGACATAGACACACAGACACACATTTAAACTAAGACCTCCTTAGTCTCAAGAAGAATGTCCAGAGTAATGTTTTTAAATATTAATACCCACATAAGATTAAAATGCATTTTGATGCTCTTTACTCTGAAAACACATGGGGTAAGACAAACTTCTACCAGTTTTGCAAAGTTGAAGGACAGAATCTCCCTTTATTTTAAATTCTAGGTATCTAGATACCCTTTATTTTGTTCTTTTCATCTTGATCCTGAACTAACATATAGTTCATTAAAATCACCTCTTGGACCTCAAAAATGAACACACATATTGAAATTCAGTATTACAGTGGCACAGAAAGAATCTGGCTTATCTGTTTTCAAGTAATAACTGATAATATAAGATGAATCTCAAGACAGTCTTTTAAGAAGAAAAGTTGTTTTTTTGTTTGTTGCAAAAATATTTTTCTCTCTTCAATTCTGCTCTTATAGAATGAATTATTCCACCAAAAAAAAGTTTCCTTCTCCTGATTTTTTTCAATTTTGTTTTGTTAGTGAATTACATTTAATTAGTTGATTTTTTTCCTAATTAAAGTCTTTATGATGTCATCATAAATGACTGAGCCAATATGTTGTAGGTCTTCCCTAGATCTTTTGAAAATGTATCAATAACAATGAAGGTCATGAGGTTAATCATTTAGCTATTTCTCTAGCCACATGGTCAGTCTACCTTTTTTTTTTGCAAGTCACACATCTGTGTGACAATATGATTTATGCCACTTTCCTTGTATAATTTTTATTTAGTAACATGATGCAGGTTACACAAAGCCAGCCTAGGAGTCTCCATTACCCTTTGGGTGACCCATAACTTTGATTCTTTGGAAACTGTGGTATACTATGACTCACTAGAAAAGCCAGAAAAAGAACTTAAAATATCACATAACTATACCTTTACCTTTGGGGTAAAAAATATTGTAAACAGAATAAATGTAAACTATGTTTAAAGACAGAAAACATTCAATTAAAAAATTAAAAAAAAAACAGTTTAACAACCATAACTACTTAAAGTCTAGGAGCCAGATGGTAACCAGTAATTTGAAAGAATTCAACCAATAAAGAAATATTCATCTGTTTGTCTGAATTGCATCTTAAAATTAAAAAAAAATATGTGTAGCCTCTATATTACTAAAAAAAAATATTAACTAGCCAACAAGTTAAGACAACAAGGATTTATTAAGATTTATTATGTGCCAACCACTGAGTTATATGCTGGAAATACAGGTGGAAGGAATAAAATAACAATTCCTGCTTTCAAATAGTTTATTTTCCAATGGGGAAGGTAATACCTAAAAGGGCAGTTTAAAAGCACAGGTAGAGGGTGGATCTATGTCAGGGTAAGTTTGCTAAATATGGAAAATCAGGAATGAATGCCAATATGAGACCTTCCCCATAACAGAATTTCTGGGAAGGACTCACAATTGGGAAAAGGTGCCTGAAGGAAAAGCATATTCACACTCTACTGAATATCAGAACCCTTAACCATATCTGACCAGCACTAAAATGATTGAAGACTCTTATTCCTTCCAAACTATAGGGATGGATGAGAAAAAAAAAACAAAAAAAGCCCAAAAACTTCCTACCCTTGTAAACTGAATGGAACACACTAGCTGACATACAGTTCTGAGTGTCATAATTTTACTTACTAATTGTTTTTATTTGTATTTTTAAATGAAAAGGGAGTGACATAGAACAAGGCTTATGGTGACTCATCTTTTTTTAATTAAATATTTACATCAGGAATGTTCTGCTTAAGAAAATTTAAAACCTCTGAATATTATTTAATAATAACAAAATATTTTGGAATGTTTATTTTTGATTTGTTATATTTGTTTTGTTTTGTCCCCCTTGGTGAAAACTAGTGTTAATTTCTCTCCAGAAACATCATAAATTATTCAAAAATATGTCTTATCATTTGATCACTAGATATTTTAGGAATAATTTATAAGCTAATAAAACCATTGTTTGGGTCATTCTTAGACAAATTAAAATACTCCTAATATGGTCAAATTACCAAAGTTAAAAGTAATAGCAATAAAGTAATATCTCAGTTATCTAATAGTGTTTGCATGTAACATAATTCTCATCTGTGTACAACTTCCAGGTATCAAGAAATGGGATAGTTTACAACATATAGAAGGAAGGGGAGATAGCCAACCATTTGATGTAGTTAAAGCAAAGAGTAGATAACAGGGGTAATGAGCTTCTAATGAGTTGTTAGTAAGATTTTAATACCCTGTGATGCTTTCATGAACTGTGAAACACCATTCTAATTCTCTCACTGAATCTGCTAATAAAGATAGCTATTAATTTACACTTCTATAATAATATGCAAATAAAATTAAGCACATTAAATTGCATTAATGTCCCTTAATCTTTACATTTGCATTTACTTTGTCCCACCAAACTTTCTTTTTCTTGATTTCCTTCTTTCTTTCCATTATACAATTTTTTTTTCTGTATTCATAGCTGAATCCTCATTCTCTTCAACATAGAAAAAATTTAATAAAAGGAACCTCCCTAGGGTTCAGTTTTCCTATAATAAACAGTGACTGCAATTGTGGTTGACAGTAGGTTTATTTTAGAACAGTTGTGATTTCAATCAACATTGTCTGGCAGCACTTCGCACATTCTGTCTTTTAATTGGCCTTCCATTGTAACTTGTTTTTTTGTCCTACGAGGCATGATACTGATATATTTTAAATGAACCAGCAATTGTAACATTAGCCTTAAACACTGCCTACCTTCATCCATTTTCATTTAGTAAAGAGCAAGTGAGAAAATGAAGCTTTGAATATTTCATCAATTTAGAACATTTCAAAACAGCACAAAAAAGAGTTGATTATGATTTTAACATAAATTACATTTTGGAAAGAACATAGCTTTAAAATAATTTTTACACTTCATCTACATAAGTCAAATCATTGAATCTTAAAAAAAGAGTGTTAACATTTGCCAAAGATGTCTGTTTATTTATATAGATTTTCTTAAATATTCATTTCACATAAGCACTAGTATATTCTTTGGGCAGGAATTTTAAATCTTATTCAACTTCCTCATATTTTGAGAAGCTATTTCCTCTCAATGCAAATGGACATGTCTGGCATTTCCACTGATTTTTCCAATCCTGATAAAACAGCTATTTAATTATCAAATTAAAAGTGGGAGGGGATTTTTGCTTGCAATTCTAGACTATTTGGTGTTAACGCTTATAATACTGTGTACATTTTTTATAATGAAGACTGGAATTCATTGGTAAATTGTATTTTTTAACTGCTTATGTTGGCCCATTTATTATAACTGAGATCCAATCCAATCTGAAGAATGTTCTCTTTCATTTACCTACAACAATTATTTTGTTGACAGTCTTATTTGATTGACATATTAAATTATGCATGATCAGTCAAAAAAGATCAGTTAAAATTCTGGCATTCTCTCTAGCTCTGTGCTTTGTATATTTGGCAAACTTTTCATCATTTTGTGTTTGCTTTGTAAATAGTATGAAGAACAGTATTTTTATACTGTTTGTGGTTTCAAACATTCTCATTTTAGCCATGGTTATATGCTTTAGATGCAAAGTTGCCCCTCATCTCCTTCTGGGTAATGTATGATACATATGATGGTTTTTATAAAGGTAGTTAGATAGTTACAATTAATTTCTACCCTTGTACATGAAGATTAATCTATAATAATCTTCCTGTAGGCCATTATCTCACTAGTTTGCAACAATAGGCTATTACTTTTTTATTATTTTAATAAAGGAGAATCAGAAGAGCAATGTCCCAAAAACCTAGAGAGAAAAGAGTGTAAAGGAGGAAAGAATGATCAATAGTGCAAAAGGCTACAGAGAGGCCAAGCATGATTAGGACTGAAATAAAGCCACTGGATATGTTAACTTAATAATTTAGTAATTTAGATCATTAGTAATTCTGAAGAGAACAGTTTTATTAGAATGATAAGATTGGAAGCCAGATTGTAAGGGGTCAAGAAGAGAGTGAGAGAAGAGAATGTTTTGACACCAACTGTAAAATTCCTTTAGTTTAGCTGCAAAGAATAGAAGGTATATAGGAGGATAGTTAGTGGGAATGGAAGGATCAAGAGAGAGGTTTTGTTTTTGGTTTTGTTTTGTTCTTTTTTTTGTTTTTGTTTTTTGTTTTTTGGTCAGGATAGGGGACATATTAGCATATTTGTAGACTGCAGAAATTGAGCCAATAAAAGGTGAGAGATTGAAATAAGTTAACGAGTGGGGATAACAAAGGAGGCAATGTGTTGGAGGAGATGAAATGGAATGGGATTGCTTGAACAAGTAGAGTTTCACCTTTGTAAGGGGTAAGGCAGACCTCATTTTGAATACTATTTTATATATTTAGCTGTGTGACTGGGGAAGATATTTATCTTCTCTGTACCTTGGTTCTTCTTCTTAAAAATGAGCAGCTGGGACTCTATGACTTCTAATTTCTTCTTCAGTTTTAATTATGTAATCCTATGACTAGATGACCTTGAGGGCTCCTTCCACCACCAAATGTATGTTTTGTTTTTGTTTTTGCTTTAGATAACTTGCACTGCCATAACAAGTAGATAACATAATATAATAAAAGAATGATAGTTAGAAGCACATCTGTAAATTATCTGATAAAACCTCTTAATATTGTAGATGAGGAAACTGAGTGCCAGAGTTATCAAATTATTTATCCAAGGTCGCAAAGGTAAGTAAGTAGCAAAGCTGGGCTTCACACACTGGTCCTCTGAAACAAAATCTCCACTATACACACCTGCCTTCCAGAACTAGAGAATAGTTTCCTATAGGTAAAGCAAACCTTCCATAAAATTTATGGAAATACACATTTAGAAAAGAATCTAATAGTATGATGAAGAAAATATGGGTTGTTATCTACCTAAATTATTAGACAGAATAAACACAACAATAAACTCTCAAATTAATGAAGGTAAAATTCAGGCATACTCAATATGAATTAAATAGAATTTATAGTAATATGAATGCTAATTTTTGCCAAACCTATACTTACATAATATCTTTCTACTAGATAGAAACTATCAAAAGAATAGAGACTCTTTTTAAAAAAATGTTCATTCCAATAATGTATGTCCTCTTTAGATACGCACTTCTGATTTTATTTTACTTAATTGTTTGTGTGGAACCTTTCTCCTTTTAAACATCACATGGATTTTAAGACTGGTGTTATTACTGGTTTTCTATTAAAATCCTTAGGAAGCAAAGCTACATGAATGTTGGTTTTCATGTTATGTCATTTTGCTTTATATTACAAAAGCCAGAACAATATTAATTTTATCTGGTGAATAGTTTTTTTTTCTCACTTCTATTCTTTTGATGGGAATGGTCTATTTTAAAAGCTGACTCTAAAACAAAATTAAACTTAAGTGACAGACTTTTTAATAAAGGAGATCATCTTCTAGGTATATTCTTTATTAAATACTATCATTTTTATATCATTTTCTTTTACAACCTTTGGAAATTTATTTTTAACAATCAGTATAAACCAGAATGTAATTCTGAATTATATTAAATTTGTTATCATTATGAAAACATACTTAATAAATTATCAGTTGCTTTAATATACACTTTAATTGCCTACAAAATTTTGCAAAGCAATAGACTTCTATGAGTCATAATTTTTTTTCTTTGACCAAGAAAGTGAACTTTTCCTTAGCAAACTATAGGGATATTTATAATAATTCTATAAAATATGCAGTAAAGGCTGAAGCTTTCATACAATTAGTATGAAAAAATTAGTATGCATTTAAATAATGATTACATTTAAATGTTCAATAAATAAAATATATATATTTAAAAATACAATGTGTTGTGAATATAGATACATAATTTGAATGAATATAGTAAACAAGGTACTATGTTTACTGCTACAGAAAATTCGAACAAGTGCAACATATAGGTCCTGTTTTTTAAAGAGTTTACAATATAGCTGATCCACATTTTGTTAGATCCAAATAACAGGGAAAATATACATATATATGTGGTTTTTCTATAAGACCAAGACTGATTAAATCAAATTGGTATCACATATAGCATATATTTATTTGCATTGATTTTTTGAGCATGAAGTTTATTTGTGGTTTTCCTGAAGGAAATATAGTTAACCTGCCCCCCACACTCACATCTTTACCACCAGCAAAGCTTACATTTCCTATCTACATAGCTTGTGTTTTTATAGTACTTAATGATGACAAAACATTTTCACATTCATTATGTTATTTGAACCTTACAGCATGGGAATACCTGTTAATTTTACAGATGAGTAAGGTGAAGTTCTCAGAATTTAAGAGACTTGTTCAAGTTCACTTACTTAGGAAATGGGGGACATTGTTTTTGAACACAGGACTTTTGAATGTAAGTCCAATGTTCTTTCAAAAAAATAAAACTAGGGGCAGCTAGGTGGTACAGTGGTTAGAGCACTGGTCCTGAAGTTAGGAGGACCTGAGTTCAAATCCAGTCTCAGACCAAATGCTTGATACTAGCTGTGTGACCCTGGACAAGTCATTTAACCCCAATTGCCTATAAAAAAAAGAAGAGAGAAAAAAATAAAACTATAAGGGTGAGGCTAATTATCATACTTACACTTCTAAGGGAATCATTTGTGTAGAGGTAAAGAAATGGTGAAGAAAGGTAGAGGTAAAGGCAGAAGGACAAATAGAAATTATTGAAGTTAGGCAAAACATGGCATCTATCCTTATCCAAGGCTGTGACACAGAACAGGTACCTTAACCTCTCAGTGTTTTAGGCAACTTTCTAAGACTATTGATCACAGAGAAGATGAATTAGTACAGGGAGTTTGTTTTTTTTTTTTTTTTACATGGGATTTTCTAGTACCAATGAGGTCATAAGAATAGTCCATATCCATAAAGAAAAAATATAGAATGAGAAGAAATTATTTTTAGTGATCTTTTAGTAATAGTGTTTTATCCAAATAATTAAAATATTTGTTAATGACAAAAATGAAACATTCCATGCTGTCAAGCATCTGACAATCTACATAAATGCATACACTTAGAAAAGTAAATACACTTTTACCTGTAGACAGATAAGTAAATATAAGAAATTCAAGGAGAGAACACTAAGGGCAGGGCAGGAGCACAAGGGAAAGATTCTTAGATGACTTAATATCTCAATTCTCTTTTGTTCTTTTTTCCCAGTCTTATTTAGTATTTTATTTTCACCAAGTGACATATAAAAACAATATTTAATATTTGTTTTTAAAACTTTGAGCTGCAAATTCTCTGTCTTCTGCCCTCCACACTGCCCACCCTCATTGAGAAGGCAAGCAAACGATATAGGTTATATATGTGTAGTCATGGAAAATATTTCCATAATAGTCATGCTGTGGGGACATGGGACGCAGGAAAATTGTTACTTGCCCAAGATGGGATGATTCATATGACTTTCAGCAAGTCAAAGAGCTACCCAACAGAGACAAAAATGTGGGCATCAGAATATAAAGGGATAGAGATTAAGAAACAATATATAGGAATTAAAATGAGGAACACAGGAGATGAAAAATCTGGTTCAACAACAACAAAATCCACAGTCAAGAGGGATAGAGTTATAGCCATATTGGCTCAAAATAGATCTAGTCCTTTAAATCACAATTCAAGAATAAGCAGATGCAGTGGCTACTTCCAGAGATATCAGTCCACAGATGGTGAGGGAATTCAACAACTGGTCAGAAGGAGATCACAGGGGTCTCTTTGCTTGTACTTTGACAAGACTTTGTTGTATTGTCCATACTCTGATGTGGGTCACAATTCTGAATGGCTGCCCAAGCTGGGGAGGAGCACAAGCATACCCGAGTTTGTGGCCACAAGGGAGTGGTGACTGGTTATAGTTCCAGGGCAGAAAAGAATGCTTGTGGTCACTCATGGAACAGAGCACAAGCCAGGAGAAAAGTAAACACACTTCTCCTTAGATCATACCACCTTGGAAGAAATAAGAGTTTAAAGACACCCAGAATTAGCTCTGAAAATAGCTGCACAAAAACCCCCAAGCTTGGGAAAGTGCACCCTCTACATCAGAAGTGGAGTCCTGTTTTAGCATAGAGTTGAAAGTCAAGAAGTAGGATGGAAAAATTAATAAACAATAGAAAAATCTGACTATAGCAAGTTACTATGGTGACAAGAAAGATCAAAACATACCCTCAGAAGAAGATAACAAAGTCAAAAGTCATAAAGAAAAATATGAATTGATCTCTGGCCATGGGAGAACTCAAAAAGGATTTTAAAAATCAAGTATAACAGATAGAGGAATAATTGCAAAGAGAAATGAGAGTGATATAAGAAAATCATGAAAAAAAGAGGCAACAACTTGGTAAAAATGCACACGCACACACACACACACACACACACATGCACAAATACTGAAGAACAAAACACCTTAAAACAGAATAGGCCAAATGGTAAAAGAAAAAGAAAAGTTCATTGAGTAGAAGAATATCTTGAAAAGTAGATTGGCCAAATTGGAAAGGAAATTGAAAAATTCAGTGAAAAAAATAATTCCTTAAAAAATTAGAATTGGAAAAGTGGAGGCTAAAGACTTTATGAGACAACAAGAAACAATTAAAAAATCAAAAGAATGAAAAAATAGAAGAAAATGTGAAATATTTCATTGGAAAAAAAATTGACCTAGAAAAGAGATACAGACAGTTAATTTAAAAAAAAAACATATTGGACTATCTGAAAATGACAATAAGAAAAAAAAGAGCCTGGACATCAACTTTGTAGAAATTATCAAGTAAATTGCCCTGATATTCTAGAACCAGAGGATGAAATGAAAATTTAAAAAATTCCCTAATCATTTCCTGAATATGATCCCAAAATGAAAACTTCCAGCAATATTCTAGCCAAATTTCAGACCTCTCAGGTCAAGGAGAAAATACTGCAAGCTGCCAAAAAAAAACCAATTCAAATATTGTGGAGCAGCAGTCTGGATAACACAAGATTTAGCAGCTTCTACATTAAAGGACAGGAGGGCAGGGGATATGATATCCCATAGGGCAAAAGAAGTAGGATTACAACCAAGAATTACCTACCCCCAAAAAACCAACTTAGTGTAATCCTTCAGGGGAAAAATGGGCATTCAATGAAAAAAAAAAAACCCTCTAACTCACTACTGATTAAAGAAACACAAATTACCACTCAGCTACTATCCCATACCTATCCAATTTACTAATATGAGATAAAAAGAAAATAACAAATGTTGAAGGGTATGTGGGAGATCTATTGTTGGTGAAGTTGCATGTTGATTCAACTGTTCTGTAGTGCAATTTGGAATTATGCTCAAAGGGCTTTAATACTATGCATACCTTTTGACCAAGCAATAACTACTACATCTGTATCCCAAAAACACAAACAAAAAATAAAAAGACCTATATTACAAAAATATTTATAGCAGCACTTTTAATTGTGGCAAAGAATTGAAAATTGAGAGGATATCCATCAATTGGGGAATGGTTAAGAAGTTGTTATATATGATTGTGATTGAATTGATGCAAACTGAAATGAGCAGAACCAGGAGAACATTGCATAGTGTAATAGCAACATTTTATGATGATCAACTGTGAGTGATTTAGCTGTTTTCAGCAATGCAATGATCAAAGACAATTTAAGGACTTATGATAAAAGTGCTATCCATCTCCAGAGAAAGAACTGCTAGTCTGAATGCAGATTGAAGCATTCTTTTTCTTTACTTTCCTTATTTTTCTTGTTTGTTCTTTTTTGTCTGTTTTCTTTTATTATATAGCTAATAATGGAAATACATTTTCATTACTGAATATGCATGACCTATATCAAATTACTTGCCTTCTCTGTAGGGGAGGAAGATAAGAATGGAGAGGGAGAAAATGGAGCTCAAAAATTTAGAAAAATAAATGTTCTAATTGTTTTTACATGTAATTGGGGGAAATAAAATGTTAAATTATAAAAAAAAACTCAACAAGGTAAAAGACAACCCTATACCCTCCCCAAATAAATGTTTTCTTCTTCCTCAATGTATATATCATAATATATTTACCTTTTCAAGCATTATATTCCCAGTAGAATGCAAGTTTTTTGAAAGAGAGCTGTTGTTGTTATTATTGTTGGTTGCTGTTGTTGCTGCTACTGTTTTTGTTTTTAGAGGAAATGTTTGTATCCTCAGTGTTCAGAACAGTGACTCAAACATGTAGACCTTAAATAATTTGTGATTGAATTAATTAATACATGCTTGCATAATGTTTGTTGATGTTTTCTTCTCTGTTGAGTTTTAATTAGAAAAATAGAAGTAGATAAAATTCTTAAACTACTTGTTTATTTCGTAATAAATGTGGTGTATATTGTATGTGCATATGTACACACGTAATGTACTATATCCTTTTAATCTAATTTGTTCCTTTTTTAAAGAAAAATATATCCCTCCATAGTTAAATTCTGTCTCCAACCACTTCTCATTAAATCTCAATGATACCCATACATTTATATTTATAACTTCATATTGAAATTTCTATAACTTTTAATTATCCCCTAAAAAAGGAACTAACAAAGTCTTTATGCCATATAAGAATATATTAGACATGTAGGCTATTTAACATTTATACCTAAAGTTCTTCATTGTTTTGCTTTTGTTTTTGTTTTGTTTTTCTTTTATCATATCAAGTGGCTTTGGTAGTAGAAGTTTCTTCACTATGCATTTCCTTTAGCAATGGAATCACAGGCCTAGGCCATGAGTAGAGATTATCTTGGGCAAAGTCATTTAATGGCAGAATGTGATGTATATCACCCTCTATCTCCTCTTTTATTGCTATCTTTCTATTGTTTCAAGATTGTGGACAGGTTGGTGAAACAACTGACCTGGAAAATCGGTCCAGGAGAGACAATTTAAAAGTTATAGGCCTACCTGAAAATCATGATGAAAAAAAGAGCCTGGACAATATCCTTCAGGAAATCATAAAGGAAAACTGCCCTGAAGTCCTAGAGCCAGAAGGCAAAATAACTATAGAAAGAATCCACCGCTCCCCACCTGAAATAGATACCAAATTAAAAACGCCAAGGAATGTAATAGCTAAATTCCAAAATTACCAGATTAAAGAGAAATTACTGCAAGCCGCCAGAAAGAAACAATTTAAATATCATGGAACCACAGTCAGGATTACACAGGACCTTGCAGCCTCTACCTTAAAACACTGTAGGGCATGGAACATGATATTCCGCAAGGCAACAGAGCTTGGAATGCAGCCAAGGATTAATTACCCAGAGAAAATGAGCATGATTTTCCAGGGAAGGAAATGGATATTCAACAAAATAGGGGACTTCCAAACATTCCTGATAAAAAGACCAGGGCTCAACAAAAAATTTGATCTTCAAGTACAAGATTCAAGAAAGACATAAAAAGGTAAATGGGACAGAAAGATACAATATGTTGTTAATAAGGGCAAAAGGTTTACATCCCTACAAGGGAAGATGACACTTGCAACTCTTGAGAACTGTGTTGTTATTATACCATGTTAAAGGAGTATACATAAAGGGGGTGGATATAAGTTGACTTTGATGTAATGACAAAAGAAAATTTAATCAAGTGGGTTAAATGGGTCCAAGTAAGTGGATTAGTCTGAGCTAAGAAAATGTACTGAGAAGGGGGGAGGCAGACAAGGGTAAATTACATTACAGGAAAAGACACAAAAACCTATTAGAGCAGAGGTAAAGAAGGGAGGGGGATGAGCATTGTTTGAACCTCAGCCTCATCAGATTTGACTCAAGAAGGGAATAACATAATCAGTTAGGTATAGAAATCTAACTTGCACTATAGGCAGTAGGAGGGAAAAGGGGAAAGAAAAGGAAGAGGGGATAGAAGGGAGGGAAGAAGCAGTAAGGGTAAAGGGGAAGAAAAGGGAAAGGGATAATAGAAGGGAGGTGGGACTGAAGGAGGTGGTGGTCAAAAGATTGTGGAGAGGTCAATCCTGTTCAGGCTTTTAAGAACCCATGAAGCTTATCTCTACAAAGATTAGATCCAAAGGCTTAAATATGGAAGGAAAAATGAAGCAATAGATTAATATGACATTTACAAGTTCCTTAGTATCCTCTAGACAAGATACAATGAACACAAAGTTATAAAGGGGCCTTATATATCAATAAATTTACTGGCATTCTGAAATAAAAGCTTAAGAAGAAGAACATTTTTAAAACAATACCTATGTAATAGCATTCCTTGTACATGAAAATAAAATTGACAATAATAGATTTGGAATATAACCTAACAAAACCTAGAGATCCTTTTTTTTCTAAATCACAGAGCCCATTTATTTGAGATAGCTATAGACAAACTAATATATCATGAACTAACAGGAAGAATACTGTTAAATATCATGAGTACATGATAAAGAGTTTAAAAACAATTTATTTTTTGAATAAACAGATGAACTTCAGTAATCATTAGTAAATATTGACACTGGGTATACACTTCTGTATTTGTCAACTGTCAACAAAAGTGGCCTATATCCACATGAAACAATTAACATCCAAGAGTGATATGACTCTGGACAAATCACTTAATATCTTAGATCATCAATTTCTGAATCACTTTTTATTCATGTCTCAACCTGTTCTTCAGAGTTCTCCTCCTCCTTACCATCTGGAAGAAAACTCTACTGTCTCCTGATTGGTAATTCCATAAATAGGACCAATATTTCAAGAAGAACCAGACCTCTTTTACACTTCATTCACTTCTCAACTAACATACATATTTCTCTTCATGTGTTATTTTCTCTCTTTAAAATGTAAGTTACTTAAGAAACATAAATTCTTAATTACTTGTATTCAGTCTTTTATGCATAGTAAATGTGTAATAAATTTCTTACCTATATATTCCTTCAGTTAAATTTATCAAACCTTGACTAAGTGCCCACTAGAGCAAAATACTGTATCAGATTTTGATAGAGATAAAAACCTTAGTTATATAATATTTTAGCTATGAGGAAAGTTTTTTGTACTTTAAAATTGTGAAGTATTCTCTTCTGTATAAAACTTATATTTATAATAGAGATGTAAAGTTAATATAGCACTTTCTTCAGAATAACCACAGTAAGAAGCCAATTTTGTTATCTCAGAATATCAAAGCATGTGATATATTAGGCAAGTATTGCAAATATTTTTGTCCCCATTTTAGACATGAAAAAGCTAAGGGACTTAGAGGTGAAATGATTTGCTAATGATCACTTTGCCTGGTAAGTGTCAGAGCTGGCATTCCTTGGGGAAAGTCTGCTTTCTACTAAATGACATATGCACTCTATTATTATTCATCTTGAGCTTCTCATCTTTCTTGATGGAGTCAAAATACAAATGTTCCTGAGGGCAAGATGCCATCCTGTTATTAATCTTTTCCACTTAATGTTCTGTCACATATTTCACAGGTGGATAAAATAGCAGCTCAATAAAATATTGGGATGTAAGCATATCTTCTGTAGGTTAAGCAAAATCATCTCTAAGATAACTCTAGTAAACATTCCCGATGACAAGGATGGTATGGTTTTGATCTCATTAAACAAGTCTCCATATTTTAATTCTTTTAACTCCACACAGCTTGGAGATTGTGAGTTTTTAATATAACTACATTGGTTAAAAATCTTTGTTCTTCAGTTTCTATAAATCATGGTTACACTTAGATGTTTGCAGGTTACAATTTTATCTCTGATAATGCTCTGGTTCTAGTACAGTTTGCTTTATTGTATACTAAAGGAAATTCAAACAGTTTTAGTTTGTGATTCACCAAAGAATCCCAATGATAACAATGTGCAGCTCTCATTTAGCAGTCTAAATAATGATAAAATATGATGACATATGTGATGTACTTTGCAAATATTAGAATGTTTTATGTATGTTATTATTACTAATTATAAAGTTATTTGATAATGAAATTTACATAATTGCATTCATAACTTAGAATACATTAATGTCTTACTTTTCAAGGGATATTTGTATACTGTTTGATGGAGTTAGGCATGATATTGATCTTTTGTTAAGGAGCACAGCACATGCACTGTTTTCCTCGCATAAAACAGCTGATTTCTTACTGATTTGTACCTTGGGAAGAAAATCAGTCCCTTATTGGTACCCACAATGAAGTGTTGTGTCACAAAAATGTGTTTGAAACAGTTCTTTTATGATAGAAGAGATAACTATTTTAGTTTAATATGTCTTTTGTATACTTGGTACCTTTTCTACAAGGAGAGATGCTAGAGATGAGATAGCATTAAACTTCTTTAGAAATTTTTCCTTAGAATGTGAGGGTGGAATTATAACAAGCCACAGGATATGAGAAAACCCAGATCCCTTCTATTAGTGGTCATGCTTCCTCAGGATTAATGCAGTCCATGTGCAACTAGAGGAAGAGCACTTTGTGGGAGAGTGCCAACCTGAGCCTTGGGTGATATTTGCATTTTAATAAAGGACCAAATTCTGGTTAAAAACAATTTTCAAATACAGGAATTACTGACCCATAGAGACAGACAGGAAAGATGTGTGGTGGCAATCAAGGATATATTAGAACCAGCTTGAACTAGCTTTATGGGAACCTAACTGCTCAGCATGAGCATTTAAATCTCAGAAATTGGCAGAAACTACAAATCAAGACTTGATTTATTTTGTTAATTTTCTAGATTTAATAAAGTTATGGAGGAAATGTTAATAATGTATATTAAACATAAAATGCATTGTGTTTTCTGGTTTTCTTCAGGAGAGCTGGTTAAGTATTTGCCAACTCAACTGTGGGTAATATCAGCAGTGCATGACTTTGCAGTGCCTATCAAATAATAAACACAGATGTGATTGCCAAATTTGCCTTTTATAAAATGGCGTTGGAGATGAACACATTTGTTAAACCCTTTAAAGCAACAGAATGGAAAAACATTTAAATTGTCAGCTATCTTTAAAGTATGTAAGTTCATGTTTTCTCTTGGAATCTTTTCAATTTCATAATCATAATGGATTTTTACTATTCCAATTTGAATAGAAAGGAACAAACACCTTGAAACAGAACACAAATATACCCACACATGCATGTGTATATATGTATATATAGGTATATGTATATACCTATATATATGTGCGTGTGCATAATATATGTATTACAGGGGTAGTTAGCTACCCCTAACAAGCATTTAAGTGCTTACTATGTGTTAGACATTGCACAGAATGGCATGTGGAATATAATGATTACAACTGTAGTAAATGGTAGTATAAATTCAAAGCTCCCCTATAACAATTTACTTATCATTGAAAGAAATTGTGGATCTTATTCAATGCAATAGCAACCCTTCCTAACTCCACATTTGTTAGTTATGAGTCCAGTGCCCCAGGAACCATCTCAAAGGGACCAGCAGTGGCCATTGACCGAAGCACCACTTATTTATTTGTGGGAATCTTCCTACACAAGAAAGTGGTGATCATTGTTAATGACCAAGAAAATAGGATCAGCTGAAGTGATGTTACCTTCATCCATAGCATGACGTGATGCTGCAGAGACTCAAGTTGCAATGAACCCCACCAACATAGTATTTGACATCAAATGTCTAACTGATCCCAAATTTGATAAAGTCATTGTACAATGCGTAATGAAGCCTTGACCTTTCATTGTGATAAGTTATGTAGTAGGCCTAAGTTTGAAGGAGATACAAAGGGGAGACAAAATTTTATGTCTAGAAAAAAGTATCTTCTATGGTTGTGTCCAAGATGAAAGAAATTGCCAAAACTTTCCTTGGACAGAGAGTTACAAATGTTGCGGTCCCAATATCAGCCTACTTCAGCGATTCTCAACATCAGACAACCAAAAATGCTGGAACTGTCACTGATCTCAACATGCACTGAATCATCAATGAGCTAACTGCTGCTGCTATTGCTTATGACTTGTATAAAAAGGGTCATGCTAAGAAAAATATGTTGATCTTTCACCTTGGAAGTGGCATTTACAATGTCCCCATTCTTTTCATTAAAGATTACTTCTTTGAAGTAAAATATATGGCTAGGTATACCCATTTGGGTGAGGAGGACATTGATGACAGCATGGTCAACCATCCCATTGCCAATTTCAAAAGAAAGCATAAGAAGACATCAATAATAAGAAGAGGGATGTCCCCTGACTGCACAATACTTGTGAATGTGCAAAGTGTATACTTTCTTCCAGTACTCAGAGACTGACTATGAAAGTAACAAATTCTGTATCTCTATCACCCATGTCCATTTTATTTTTTTTCTCAATTACATGTAAAAATAATTTGTAGCATTCTTTTCTTTAAAAAAATTGAATTTCAAATTCTGTTCCTCTTTCCCTCCCTTTCGCCATGCTTGAGAAGGCAACTAATTTGATATAGATTATACATGGGTAGTCTTCCAAAGCATATTTCCATATTAGACATACTTAAATAGAAAAGAGACAAAAAGAGAAAAAGAAAGAAAGCAAAAAAAAAAGAATGCTTCAATCTGCAATCAGCCTCCATCAGTTCTTTCACTTGAGGTGGATAGCATTTTGCATCTTAAGTCTTTCAGGAATTGTCTGGGATCATTTTATTTTTGAGAGTAGCTAAGTTATTCATAGTTGATCATCGTACAATATTGTTACTATGCATAATATTCTCCTGGTTTCGCTCACTAGCTAGATTTTTCTGAAACCATCTTGCTTGCCATTTCTTATATCAAAACAGTATTCCATCATAATTAGATACCATAATTTGTTCAGTTATTTCCCAACTGATGGACATCCCCTCAATTTCCAATTTTTTGCCCTCACAAAAAGAGCTGCTGTAAATACTTTTGTACATGAAAGTCCTTTTTATTTTCTTTCATCTCTTTGGGTACAGATCTAGCAGTGTTGTTGCTTGTTGTTCATCTTTAGAAAAGGACCAATGATGTCACAGGTGATGACCTGTGTGTGAACTGGATTTCAGTGAGGCAGAGTTATGCAAAGTTATCAGCTTCACTCTCCCTTCCTGAGTCATCAAAGTCCACAAGAATCAAGACATCTAATGATGGCTTAGGATGAGGTGGATGAAATTTGCATCTTTGATGCCTGACAATGCTTTAAGTGCTCCATAGCACCTGCTACAGCTACCTTTATGGCCTTTGGAACAAATTATTCTCATCCACCCATTCCACCAGGGAAGTATTCACATGCTTGAGTTAGAATTCCCCCTAACTCAACCACAGGTTTGAGATGTCAGTTACCTGGTTTAACCAATCTTTCAAGACAATTTACCAGGCCACTCCACTTCTTGGAGACATTGGTGAGAATTGGTGAACACCAAAGGTGGATTAGCAGCCCTGAAAAGAGGTCAGCAAGCCCTCACATCAGAGCTACTAGAATTCTCTGAACACCCCATATAATCTAATCGTCAAAGAACTCACAGTTTTATAGCCCTTTGGGCCTAGTTCCGAATTGCTCTCCAGAATAATTGGATCAGTTCACAACTCCACAAAGCATGCATTAGACCCCCAATCTTTCCACTTCCCCTCCATGATTTGTCATTTTTTTTTCCATCATGTGAACCAATCTGATAGCTATGGTATGATATGTCAGACTTCTTTTAATTTGCCTTTCTGTAATCCATAGTGATTTAGAGTATTTCAAAAGATTGCAAATAGATTTGATTTCTTTTTCTGAAAACTGTTTTTTCATATCTTTTAACCATTTATCAGTTGAGTAATGATTTATATTCTTAGAAATTTGACTCTGTTCTCCATATATTTCAGAAATGAGGTCTTTATCAGAGAATCTTGTTGTGACCCTCCCACCCCAGCTTCCAGCTTTCTTTCTAATCTTGGCTGGTTTTTTTCTTTATGAAAACTTTTTTTTAAAATTTATATGATCATAATTATCCTTTTACATTCTTCATACTCTCTCTTTGTGTCTCTTGTTTAGTAATAAATTATCTGTAGATGTGACAGGTAAAAATATTCCATGGTCCCTTAATTTGTTTATTTCTCACCTTTATGACCAAATTAAGTGCCCATTTTTACCATTTCTTGGTATAGGTTCTGAAATGTTGATCTACACTTAGTTTCTGCCAAACTGCTTTCCAGTTTTCCCAGAAATTTTTGTCAAATAGTGAATTCTCATGCCAAAAGTTATTATATGTGTTTATCAAATATAAGATTACTATGATGATTTTCTAATGTGTATTATTTACTGTCTCCATTTGATTGATCCACCATTCTATTTCTTATCCAGTACCTGATTGTTTTGATGATTACTGCTTTATAATACAGTTTGAGATCTGGTACTGCTAGGTTATCTACCTTCACATATTTTTTTCATTGATTCTCTTCATAAATCAACATTTTGTTCTTTCAGATGAATTTTGTTTCTATTTATTATCTCTGTAAAATATTTTTGGTAGTTTGGTATGGCAATGAATAAGTTAATTAGTTTAGGTAGAATCATCATTTGTATTATATTGGCTTAGCCTACCCAGGAGCAACTAATATTTCTTCAATTGTTTAGATATGATTTCATTTGTGGAAAAGTGTTTTGTAATTGTGTTCATATAGTCCCTGGATTTCTCTTGGCAAATAGACTCTCAATTATTTTATACTATCTGTGGTTATTTTAAATGGAATTTCTCTCATAACTTTTGGTGCTGGATTTTGTTGTCTAATATATAGAAATACTGATGATTTGGGTGGGTTTATTTTATATTCTGCAACCATGATAAAGTTTTTAATTATTTCCACTAGATTTTTAGTTTATTCTCAGAGTAAACTATCATATCTGAAAATTCATAGTTTTGTTTCCTAATTGCCTATTCTAATTCCTTCAATTTACTTTTCTTCTATTTTTGCCATAGCTAGCATTTCTAGTACAATATTGAATAGTAGTAGTTAGTGATAATGTATATCCTTATTTCCCCTCAACCTTATGTGGAAGGTATCTATTTTGTCCTCATCAAAGATAATACTTGCTGTTGGATTTAGATAGATAGTACTTATCATTTTAAGGAAAGCCTCATTTATACCTGTGCTTTCGATTTTTTTTTAAAGGAATGAGTGTTTTATTTTGTCAAAAAATTTTTTTCTGAATCTTTTGAGATAATCATATGATTTTTGTTGTTTTTATTATTGAAATAGTTAATTTCACTGATATTTTCTGTAATACTGCGCTAGCTCTTCATTCCTGGTAAAAATCATATGTGCTCATAGAGTCTAATCTTTGTGAGGTATAGCTGTATTTTCCTTGCTAGGATTTTATTTAAGTTTTGCTGATTATGCATTAGGGAATTGATCTATAGATGTCTTTTCTCTGTTTTTGATCTTCCTAGCTTCTACATCAGAACCATATTTGTTTCATAAAAGGAATTTGGTTGGACTTCTTTGCCTATTTTTTTCAAATAGTTTACATAGTACTGAAATTAATTGTTCTTTAAATATTTGGTATAATTCACTTATGAATCCATCTGGTCCTAGGAAATTTTTTCTTAGAGAGTTCATTGATGGCTTGTTCAATTTATTTTTCTAAGATAGAGTTATTTAAGTATCTTATTTCCTCTTCTGTTAATGTGGGCAATTTTTTAAATTTTTGTAAATATTCATCCATTTCACTTAGATTGTTAGATTTATTGGCACATAATTGAGCAAAATAAATCATAATTCTTTGATTTTATGTTTATTGCTGGTTAATTCCCCATTTTCATTTTTGATACTTGTAATTTGGTTTTCTTCTTTTTTAAGAAAATCAAATTACGTAATGGTTTATTTACTTTATTTTTTATAAAACCATTTCCTAGTTTTATTTATTAGTTTAGTCTTTTTTCTTACTTTCAATTTGATTAATCTCCTGTTTGATTTTCTGCATTTCTAATTTGTGTTTAATTGAGAATTTTTAATTTATTCTTTTTCTAGTTTTTTTCTTAAATTACATATCCAATTCCTTGATCTGCTTTTTCTCTATTTTATTGATGGACACATTTAGAGATATAAGATATCCCCTAAAAATCGCTTTGTCAGCATCCCATAAATTTTGGTGTTCTGTTTCATTTTTATTCTCTTTAATAGAATTATTATTTATTGTTCTTTCATCCATTTATTCTTAAGGATTAGACTATTTAGGTTCTAATTAATTTTTAATCTTTGTTTCCATGGCCTTTATCAAATGGAATTTTATTTCATTACTATCTGAAAAGATGTAGGTAATATTCTGCCTTTCTGAAATTGGCTGTCAGGTTTTTATGTCCTAATATTTAGTTAATTATATGAAAGATCTATAATAACTGAAGAGGAAAGGTTTACTGCTTTTAATTCCTATTCATTTTTCACCAGAGGTTTATTATATCTATTTTTTCTGAAATTGTATTAATCTCTTAAATTTTGTTTTTGCTTATTTTTGTCAAGTTTATCTAGTTCTGAAAGGGGAAATTTGAGAATCCTTCCTAATACAGTTTTACTGTGTGTTTCCTCCTCTAATTCATTTAGTTTTTTCATTAACAATTTGGATGTTATAACATTTGCTGTATCTATGTTTAGTATTGATTTTATTTTGTCTATTTTTAATTTTTAGCGTAATATAGTTTCCTTACTTATCTCTTTTAATTATATCTATTTTTTGCTTTTGCTTTGTGTGAAATCACGATTGTTAAGCCTAATTGTTTACTTCATCTGAGTCATAGTGGATTCTGCTCCATCCCTTTAGTTTTATTCTGTGTGTATGTCTCTGTTTCAAATGTGTCACTTGTAACATCATATTGTCAGATTTATTTTTATTCCATTCAGCTATCTGCTTCCATTTTATGAGTTAGTTCATGATATTCACATTCACAGTTTTGATTACTAACTGCATTATCCTCTATATTTTCCTCCAGTTTATCCTTTTCTTTATCTCCTTTTTCCTTTTCATTCTCAGAAGTCTGTTTTCCTTCTGAACACTTCTTCCTTTTTTTTTAATCATTCCCCCCTCTTTGTCTTATCTCCATCCCTTCCTATCTCCCTGTATGTTAACATAGGTTTCTCTACCAAACTGAGTGTATATTATATATCTTCTTTGAGCTAATTTCAATGAGAATAAAGGTCAAGCATTGCCTGCCACCTTACCTTTTCTCCTCCACTGTAAAAGTTCTTTATTTTGCTCCTCTTTTTTTTGTAAGATAGCCTCCCCATTATACTTTTCCCTTCCCCCTTCTCCCAGTGCATCCTTCTTTCTCAACTTTGATTTTTTTTTGAGAAGTAGTCCCATCATAGTCAACTCACACCCATGCCATGTGTTTATATATACTCTTACTAACTAACCAAATAGTGATAAAGTTCTTAGGTATTATAAATATCATCTCATATAGGAATTTAAATAGCTTAACCTTATTGATTTCTTTATGATTTGTCTTTCATGTTTACCTTTATTTGTTTCTCTTAAGTCATATTTGAAAGTAAAATTTTCTCTTGAGCTTTGGTCTTTTCATCATGAATGCTTGAAATCCCCCTATTTCATTAAATATCCATTATTCTTATTTGTAATCCTAGCTCCTTCATCTTCTGGAATATCATATTCCAAGCCTTCTGATTCTTTAATGTAGAAGCTGCCAGATGTTGTGTGATCTTAACTATTGTTCAATTTGCTCAGGCCAATTTTGAACAGTTGAATTCTGACCTCTTCTATTCCATTAGAACATGTGGAAAAGGCCATAAGTGATGTCAAACTAAATAAGTCATAGAATGTTAACATTATCTTGGTGAGTGGGGCCACTTTTATGCCCCAAATCCAGATACTTCTGCAGGACTTCATAAATAGCAAGGAGCTCCACAAGAACATCAATCCTGATGAGGCTATTGCCTATAGTGCAGCTGCTAAGATTGCCATTTGTCTGGAGATAAATCTGACAATATTTAATACTTGCTCCTTTTGAATGTCACTCTTCTTTCCTTTGGTATTAAAACTGCTGGTGGAGTTAAAACTATTCTGATCAAATGTAATAGCACCAGCCCTAGCAAGAAGACACATACTTTTACAATCTACTCAGGTAACTAGCCTGGTGTATTTATTCAGGTTTACAAAGGTGAGAGAGCAATGGAAAATGATAAAAACCTGTTTGGCATATTTGAGCTTAAAGGAATTTCCCCTGACCTAGGAGTGTTGTAGATTGAAGTAACGTTTCATATCACTATAAATGGCAACATCAATGAATGTGTCTGTCATAGATAAAACAACAGGAACAGAGAGTAAGATTGCCATCACCAATGACAAAGGTCAACTGAACAATGAAAAAATAAATAAGCAAACAAACATGTAAATGAATGAATGAATTAATAGATAGATAAATAAATAAATAAAGATATTAAAGACATGATCCAGGAACCTGAGAAATGCAAGACTAAAGATGAAAAGCACATAGATAAGAACTCATTTGATCCTCAGGTTTCCAATAGGAAGATTATAGTGGAGTATGAGAAACTCCAAGGCAAAATTGGTAATGAGGCAAACAAAAATTTTGACATGTGTAATGACATAATTAACTGGTTGGCTAAGAACCATATTGATGAGTATGAAGAATTTGAGCATTAGCAGAAAAATTGTCTGCAACCACATCATTACTAGATAAGATTGAGAAAGCAGAGGCTGTCAGGAGCCATGTCTGGTGGGATGCCAGGGAGTTGAACAGCTCCATCCAAAGTTGCTTCTTCTGGATCCACCATCGAAGGTCAATGAAAATTAGCAAATGGAAAAAGCATTCCATACAGCTTTCCAAAAATTGGAAGACTCAAATTTGTAGCCAAAGCATTGGCAGTTTAAAAGTACCATTTAAGCTACTGTGTAAATCTTGACATTTTGAATATTGGAACATGGACAGAAGGAAAGAAGTGAATAACATTATACTTTATCGTTTTATTATACCATAAACAAGTGGAAATGCAATTCTTGTCCTCGAAAGTATAATCTGTTGAAAATTTGCACACTTCCAAAAACAAAACATGAAAGAAAGAAAGTGTATGGAAAGGAAAGGGGAAGTATACAGAACACAAATGCCCAGCAGAGAAACATATAGTATCACTAGATGAACTGTGGGAAAAATGTCCAAACTGCAGAAATTTATTAATTAATTAATTCTTGTAACCACAAAACATTTGTAATTTTTTCCATTCTGGAAAAAATAAGACACCCTATGATAGCCTTTAGGGACTTAGAAACTTTGCTAGAGAAATAGTGAAATAATAGAGATCTTTAAATTTCATAGTACCATAATAATGATGATACTCACATTTGACAGAAACATGCCCATTCAAAAAATGTATGTTTTACTCGGTTCAATTTAGTCACCATGATTATTTAGGTAACATGAAGAAGTTTGCTTGTAAACAACAAAATGCTTGTTCTATATATTAAAAAAACCCTGAATGACACAAGTTAAAATCCGTTGTTGACTACCTACTTTTGAAAAGGTTCTCAAAGAAACTGGGCTAGTCACATTGAACTCAATTTATAATTTTATTGAAAAAAACTTATTGAAATGCCACTAACCTATGATCCAGAGATTCTATTAGTCATATAGACTCTAGGCAGGTGAATGAGAAAATATAAAGTCTAATGTGTAAGAAAATATTTGTAGCATGATCTTTTTTTTCCTAATAAATAATTAAAAAGAAGAGATGCCCATGGATTAGAATATGACCAAGTAAATTGTGGTACATGAATTTATTGCAATATAACTCCACTGTAGGAAATTCTATATATGTAGATTTCTGAGAAGCATGGACAGATGTATACAAACTGTGAAAATCTGAATTGAGCAAAACTCAAAGCACCATATATGACTTAACAAAGTAAATGGGGCAAGAAATAAAGACTGAATGCTATAGAATTCTAATGACCTAAAGGCATCCCCAAAAGAGTTCCCTATTGTATCCTGAAGAAAGGATGAAGATAAGAAAAAATAAGAAATTGCTTCCCTCCCCTCATTGTAAAGATTAAGATCCATAGGCACAGAATACCATATATCACATTGTAATTGTTTCATGTAATGATTAAACTTAGATTTAAGGGATGCCTATGTAGAAAGAAATGATAGAAAAATAGATTTTTAAATGAAGGTTATCCATAAATGTAAAACAGCGATACACAAAAAGAAACAAAAGTTGACATTTAATCTATCATACTTATGAATGCAATCATTACTTCCTTAGATTTAACCTCTGCTTTTCTTATTTTGTCTTGTCACAGCTCCCCTTTTCTTGGAGAAAGTAAGAGTATTAAAAAAAGAAAGAGAAACCCTTCACAGATAAGCTAGAAGACTTTCCATTAAGATCAGAGATGAAGCAAGGATGCTAATTACAACTATTATAAAATTTTGTTCTAGATATACCAGATGTAGAAAAAAAGAGGATAATTACAAAGGATTTGTGAGGGAAAATCTATGCACCTCCAGAGAAAGAACTGATGGAGTATGAGGGCAGATTGAAGCATACTTTTTAAATTATTCTTGATGGGGGGGGTGACGAATGGTCTTCTTTTTCCTTTTACAAAATGGTTAATATTGAAGTATGTTTTGTGTAACTGCCATGTATAATCTATTGAAAATTGTTTGTCTCTTCAAGGAGGGGTGAGGAAAGGAAGAGAGAGAGAGAATTTGGAACTCAAATTTTAAAAAAAAGTTAAAATTTTTGACATTTTTCTTTTCATACTAATTCATTCCAATATCTACTTGCCCATTCTTTTAGTTTATGTCCTGTACAAATAGTATATGATCTTAAAAGATGTAGAAAATATCATAAAACTAATGCAATTGTACTAGTGCATATATAAACAGTATCTCCTTATGAAATTAGAGAGTGGAATGGAAAATGTATTCTTTTGGTAATTAATAATGTCAAAATTTTTTGACTCCCTAAGGAAAAGTAATATAAAAATCAAGGTGGGCACTATTTTTTTTCTTTAGAGCTGGGTGTGCAATATTTCCTTCTTGAGGAATTCTTCCTTGTCATTCTATTTGGGCAATAAAAGTAAGGAAAGTGTACACTGTAATGTGAAAAGGAAAGTATATTACTAAGAAAGTAGCAGGACTGAGTAAGATGAAAATAGTCTGCCATATAGCATGATTTAAGGGGGCATAAGATTGCCCCAAAATATTTCATCTACTTCCTGGAATAGTATCATTTGGTGATTTATTCTTCTGATCCTCGGAAATTTGTCCATCTTCATTGATTTTCACTACAAAGATGCAAATATCCTTGGGATAATGATACAATGATAAAAATATCACTATATCATTGAAACTACATTTAAAATGACTAAATGAACAATATGTGGCCTTTCTTACTAACAATTTTGTAACCACACGTAATATATTTATGTTGTTTTTGTTATTTGTCCTTTGTTTTCAAAGAGGACCAAGTCATCATGGGGGATGACTTGCCTGTCAATTGGATTTTTGTGAAGCAGAATTGCATCTCACCTTTGTCCTATATTTATGTTATGTTCTACAGTGATAACTGTGTGGTAGAAAGAAGACTAAAGTTATCATTAGGAGCTGTGTGACCTGGAGTTGGTTATATAAATTCTTTAATTGTTCAATTTCCTCATGTATTAAATAAAAAGAATTAAATGGACTAGTCCCTAACTCCTCTTCTAGCTCTAAAATTCAGTGATTCTAAGATGCATTTCTCCTTTGCTAATAAAAAATATCACTGCACAAAACATTCCCAATTTAAAATATGTAACAGGTCATCAATAGGATACCTAGATTTTTTGTTCCATTTTAAAATAAAACTATTTCCAATGTTGAAATGCACATGCAGACACAATAAAATTGACAAATAATTTTAAATCATTTTACTTGCAAGAGAATAAGATACCTATTGAATTCATTTGATTAACATGAATAATGAAAAAGGAAGAAAATACATGAATATTTATTATTTATACATTCCTTTAGTGTGCCTATGAGTCTATATTCCCTCAACTATTAAGAAAAAGACATGTCTATGTATGTATTATGTCACATTGGGCTATGGGATTAAATAACTTTAGAAACAGAAAGACTATAGTGACAATCTAGTCCAACACCATTATACAAGGGGGATCAGGGGAAATGAAGATTCAGGAGGTTAAGTCACTTACCCAAGGACATACATACAATAAATGGTGGATAGGACATAAAAGATTTATTTTATAATTATTTTCTAAAATAAACTATTTAAAATAAAATAGAATGTATATATAAATACATGTGTGTGAGTAATGTATGTGCATACATACATATATAATATACATGCATACATATATGTGTGTGTGTATGTATAAAACATTAATTGTTATTTTCTAACATCTACTATTAAATTTTAACTTCCATGCCTCATTATAGGATAAGTAAACCTAAGTTCTCAAAGATTATTTTTAGTAAATGTTATCTCAGTAGATAGGGAAAGTGAGGGAAGAGCAAGGGTTAAATAACACATCAAGTATTTGAACCTTTGAGAGTGGGTGAATGAATGGTAGTTCCTTTAACAGAAATAGTTGGTCAAAAATAGTTTAGGGGCAAGGATTTTACTTTGATTTTGGGACATTCATTTGGAGAAAATCTTTAGGTAACTAGAACTGCTAGTCTGGATTGGAAAAGAGAGGTTAGGATTACAGATAGAGATTTTGGGAGTCACAGGCACAGCTAAAATAGTTGAAGGCATAGGAATGAATGAGATTGTCAAAGGAGAAAACAGTAGTTTACAAATATTGTAAAGCAATGTCTACTTGTATTTTTTTAAATAAAAAATCATATAACTTTTCAAAAAATAATCTACATATGTTCTTAGCTCATGTTTTATCCAACTAAAGTTAAGAACTTAATTCAATTGTGTAAGTCCATTCAAATCACAAACAAAAGAATATATATATACCAAGACATCTTTGCTGATAAAATTCTTTGATTTTTATCATTTTTAACATATAAAAATAATGCTTATGATAACAAGCCATATAACTTCAAAATAAATAAGAGAGTTAGTTGAGTTTTCATAATTTAAAAAAATATTTGTCTGTATTTCTCAAAACAACTGATTCCCTGTGACTAACGTGACTCTATCACCAAATTACAGGAGGCCACATTTGACTTTTTCTTGTGTGCCTCCATTTTGTCTTCTCATTGACAGATATCTGTGTATGAAGATTCTACAATTCTCCTATGTTACTTCAATTTTCCAAAAAATGTCAATAGTGACAAAATTTTTCTTAGATACGATATTGACATAAATAGGTTTGCAAAGTAAGAAAACTTCCTTAATATCAGTTTCTACAATATATCATTGAGATGTAGTAAAATGAGCACCTTTAAATTCATTTTAACACAAATATTTAAAATAAAGAGGACACATTTTATATTATCAATGAGACACGAGCAATTTATCTTCCTACATTTTATCTGCAAAGTGGAACCATGCTGAGCTATTTTGAAGTGATTTGCCCAAAATCCTTACAGCTATATTTGTGGCTGAAGGAAGCTTCAATCTTTATTTTATCAAATAAACTTTCTACTCTTTGTAATACTATTAAAGAAAAAAACTTATCCAGTGCAAGAAATACTTTCGATATGATAATGATGTGATTTGATGTCTTTTGGGGAGAAAAGGTTTTTTTGCATATCAAAAACAGATATTCTTCTCTATAAAAATTCTTACCTATATACACATATATGTATACACACACATTGCATGTACACTTTCAACTTTTTTGTTTCATGATATATACAACCAAATATTTCATATAAAGCAAGTAGTGGAGATTATTCTCCATCACTCAGTCAGCAATAGTTTATTAAATGCTTATTATATGCCAGACACTGTGCTAAGCACTGCTGATGCTAAACAGTATGGTAAGTACAGGTGATAAATAAATTACATTTTCTGGAATACTTTTTTTAACTACTCTGAATTTCTGCTGCTTAAACTTCATATATTACTTTTACTTCTATTGTGTTCAGCTATTCTTTGAAATTCCTTGGATTTGCTCTGGAAAATTCTGTGAATGCTGCAGAAGATAGGGTTGTACAGAGTCTTAAAGGAAACTCACAAAATGAAGAGTCACATGTGAGAAAGAGGGAGGTCATTCCAAGAATGAATAGCAGCCAGTGCAAATTCATGGACACTGGAGATGAAGGATTGTGTGAATTGAAGAACAAGTAGGCTAGTATAACTCTACCAGAGACTGCATGGAGGATACAAACAGAGAAGAAATGTAGCAAGTTGGTTGATGTGCTCAGATTTTTACTTTAGGAAGAACACCTTGGTGGCCAAATGAAGCATAAATTGGAGAAGGAAGATACTTGAGGAAGCCTGAACAATTGGAAAACTTAAAGAGATAAAAATGGCAGAAGAAAAAATTGGGAGAAATGAGAGTGATGCTAAAAAATTTAAAAAAAAAAAGAATTAACAGCTAGGTAAAAGCAGCACAAAAAAAAAATTGAAGAAAATAACACCTTACAAAGCAGAATAGGCAGACTAGGATGTACTGGTACCAGCCAAGCCACTGGAGAAAGATAATTACTCAATTTTCAGTTTTCCTGTATGCCCATTTCTTTGGGAACAACTTTCCTCAGCCTCTTAGGATTTTATGAAGCTACTTGGACAATTTCTTAACTTGTGGCATTACATCATAGTCATAGCCAAGGCAACAGGGCTTCTTTATCTTGGTGCTAAAGCATATCAGAAGGGACACAGAGAACATTGCTATGGATTGTGAAGTTCTGGACAAGAAACCAAGAAAAAAATGATATAAAGGCACAGGTACTATTATAAATCAAGTTAGGTCTGGATTTGGGAAATGCCTTACTGAACAAGAAGATTTTGTCTGAGAATAGGAACTTTGTTTCTGAACTTCAGCTTAGAATATAGGAAGGATAGACTTTTGCCCAGCAATGGAGTGTTCCTATTACATTACAGTAAAAATTTATGTATCTGCAGTTTTCGAGAGCCAATCTAACAAGCTTCAAGCTGAAAACTGAAGGAAAGAGAGAAAACTGTTCACATGGATCTAGATGGCCAGATATCACAGAGAGTAGGCAGTATGACATAGAAAAAATATTAGCAGAAGACAGGAAACTAAGTATTCTGAATATGCCCAAGAAGAATACAAGGCAGCAAGAAGAATAATATAACATCTACACACAAATGTGCAAAGTATAGGTAATAAGTTGGGTGAAGTAGGGAACTGATTGCAAAGAGGCAGATTTGACTTTCAATGAAACAAAAACACAATTGTAACCTGGAAGAAAAGGAGGTGTTATCTAAAGAGACAAGATGTGGATACATGGGGAATTCTCAGATCACCTTAGATTTTTGAAAAGACAAAACAGGAAATAGGAGTAAGGACAGGTAGCTAGGGATGATTAAGAATGACTGGACTGGATCTGTAGGAAGAGAGTCCAGAGTGATAAAGGTAAGAATGACTCAAGAATGATGATGAATACAAAGGATGAGAAAAAGAGTTTTTAAAGCTATTTTGGGGGTATGAGGAATATCAAAGGAAGGGATAAAAGGATACTACTCAGATGATGATAATGGATAACAGAGAGAAGGGAAAACTACTTAACTCTGATTTTGCTTAATTTTTTTTCTGCCAAGGAATGATCTACTTAGAGTGGGGAGGAAGAGATTCTTAGTTAACAGGGACTTACAACCTAAGATAAATGAAGAAATGGCAAGGGAGTTACATTCAGTGAAGTGTAGACACTAGTTTGGATAAACTGCAATTCAGGGCACTGAAGCTACAGAAAAACATGATGGCTAAGTCTTTGTCAACATGGAGGGTTAAAGAGGCACTAGAAGATGAGAGCAAACATTATTGTAATGATCAGACACAAAGAATATTTATGAATAGGTCAATGTCCACTTTCAGGGAGCTCTCTAGTGGAGATCTTAAGGATCTGTGCTTGGCCCAATCTTAGACAACGTATTTATTTTGATGGCATTTATAAAACTGTAATGTGGAAGGGATGACTTACATGTTGGGTGCCAGAGTCCAGTTTAAAAAAAAAAAGATCCTAACATCCTATTGATCAGAATCTAATAAGATGAAATTGAATTAGCATAAATATAAACTTTTACATGTGAGTTGCACACCAGGTTTATAAGTATAGTACAAGATGGGGGAAAACATCTTCCAGACATCTTGGGGATTGGGGAACTGTAAAATGGTTAGGTCCAATGGTGGGAGCTAACAGCCAAAGAAGCTAATATAACCTCAGACTGTTTTGAGTTCCAGAATAATAGAATTAATGACCCTGCCTCATTCTGCCCAGATCAATCTACATCTGGGATATCACATTTTAAGGAGTATTGGCAAGCTAGAGGATGTCCTGAGGAGGGTGACTAGTTCATCAAGGAGCCTGGAGACTGATTGGGTGAGGGAATTTAGAATGGTTAGCCTAGAAAAGAGAAGACTGAGGGAGAGATTGCAAAAGCTTTTGTCAAATGTCTGAAGATACATACATACATACACACACACACATATATATATATATATACACACATATACATATATACACATACACACATACATATACATACACACATAATATAGATAGATATATGTGTGTGTCCTATATATATGTTTGTATATATGTGTGTATATTTGTATGTGTGTGTATGTGTGTGTGTGTGCATGTGTGTGTGTGTGTGTGTCCCAAAGAACTGTACAAAAACCAGTGGGTGGGATTTGTAGGGAGGAAGATTTAGGTTTGATGTAAGGAAAAATTTGAGTGGCCTCAAGAGGCAATAATACTGACCTAGCCACTGTACTTATTTTGTAGATGGGGTAATTGAAGCCCAGGGAGATGAAATGATTTGCAGAGGATCACATAGGTATTAACTGGCAGAGCTGGGATTCACATTCATGTCCTATGACTCCCAATTCACTGCCCTTTCCACTACATCAGGCTCCTTCCTCCATAGCCAAGGGTATTCCCATTGAGGTAGCAGTAGGATTAGATGGCCTCTAAGGTCCCTTCCAACTCTGAGGTTCTATGATTCTGTGGAATTCTGGCTCTTGCCACAATTCTGCCCACTTAATACCTGAGTGACCTTGGAAAAATCCTTTAAACTTTCTGAGTCTTGGTTTCATCATCTCTAAAATTGTTGAACCAAATGACCTGTAAAGTTCTTGTAGATATAATTCTAATGATCCTGTGATTAGTCCTCCCCAGAGTTAAACAAATCACGTTATATTTATGTAATAAAATACTACAATCTAATTACAGATTTGTGGAAGGAAAACAGGGAAATTGCTATTTAATAATACACAGTGAAAAAAGAAGATCCAGAGCAGTGGTGTCACCACAAACTATAATGATATCAGGAAAAGGATATGAGAAAGAATGGACAGATTATGATGGGGACTTAGGAGGGAAGGACCGAAATAATAATATTATAATGCATTGAAATGAGTTATTTAAATATAAATAAGCAAGTTTAGATTTATGTATTAATGGTTAGTATTCTTTCTGATAAGATATTTAATCGTTTTTTAAAATATTTTAATAATGCATTTTGTCTTATAACTGACATTTCAGCCTACCAGATCAGAGTGAATACCTCCTTTCAACAAAGACAACTGAGCAAACTAAATGAATAAATAAATAAATCTGAACCAGTGACCACATCTGAAATCCAACATCGTATCCTATTTACTCTCTGACAGGAGTGAGGAGGCAGAAAATATTTAATTGAATTTTCTAAGAAAGACACAGGCAGAATCTGAAGAAAGAAAAAACAAGATGATTTTCTTGGAGGAATGAAAGTTGGCTCTAATAATCGATTAGATAATCCTAAAAATTGTTTTGCTATTCATGGTGCAGTGGAAAGCTGGTTGGATTTGAAGTCAGAAGGCCAGGAGCAGAATCCCATTTCTTACTCTTAGCTTGGTGACCATGGTAAGTTAATAAGGAAAATGAAAATAAAATAGTAACAATGTATTTTTTAATTCACAGAAGAAAACACAGTGCAAAATATGAGCACAAAAAATAGAGCCATTTTGTCACTATTCTGTTGAGTTATAGATGAAGTCAATAATAGTTAGCATTACATAGCACTTTGAAGTTTGCAAAGTGCTTTACAAATATTTCAGTGAGCCTTACAACAACCCTGGGAAGTAGGTTTTACAATTATTCTCATTTTATAAATGAAGAAACTAAGACAAATATTATTTGAATGACTTGCCCAGGATCTTATAACTTAGATGAACCTCTTTCTCATTCTTTTTTTTTTGACTCATTGAAATTTTTGTGACAAAAAAAGGGAGAAAGGACCTATTTGTACAAAAAATATTTATGGCAGCTCTTTTTGTGGTGGCTAATAATTGGAAATTGAAGGAATGCCCATCAGTTGGGGAAGGGCTAAACAAGCTGTAGTATATGATTGTGATGGAATATTCTTTTGTTATAAGAAATGACAAACAGAATGATTTCAGAAAAACCTGGGAAGACTTATATGAACTGATGCAAGGTAAAGTGAACAGAACCAAGAGAATGTTGTACACAGTAACAACAATATTGTACTATGAAGGATTGTGAATGACTTAGCTATGTTCAGCAATACAATGATACAAGACAATCCCACAGGAATGATGATGAAGCATATTATCCACCTTTAGAGAAAGAACTGATATTGACTGAATACAGACTGAAGCATACTATTTTTCACTTTTTTTCTTTCATTCTTTTTCTTTTATTTGAATCTTCTTGTACAAAATGGGTAATATGTAAATGTTTTACGAGATTGTACATGTATAACCTATGTGACTGCTTACCGTCTCAAGGAGGGAAGAGGGGTGAAATGGAAGGAGGAGGGATAGTATTTGTGACTCAAAACTTAAAAATAATTAAAAATTGTTTTAACATGAAATTAGGGAAAAATAAAACAAATATATAAAAACAAACAAATAGCAACAACAACAAAACAAAACAAAAAAATAAATAAAAACCAGAATTGGCCAAATGGTAAAAGAGGAACAAAAATTGACTGAAAAAAAGAAATCCTTACAAAGCAGAATAGACCAAATGGAAAAGGAGGTGCAAAAATTCCCTGAAGAAAAGAACTCCTTAGAAAGTGGAACTGGGGGCAGCTAGGTGGCACAGTGGATAGAGCACCAGCCCTGGATTCAAGAGGACCTGAGTTCAAATAGGGCCTCAGACAAATAACACTTACTAGCTGTGTGACCCCGGGCAAGTCACTTAACCCCATTGCCTACCACCCCCCGCCAAAAAAAGTGGAACTAGCCAAATGGAGAAAGAGGTACAAAATCTCATTGTAGAAAAAATTCTTTAAAAATTACATTTGGAACAGTTGAATCTAATGATTCTATGAGAAATCAAGAAATAATAAAGCAAAGTCTAATGGATAAAAAATAGAAGAAATATTTCATTGGCAAAACCACTTAACCTGGAAAATTTGGAGTAAAAGAACTACTGTTCTACACACTGGTTTGGGCATGCCACATGTGTTTATGGCAATCTCTCAAGTGACATCTTACTATGATCTCACAATGATTTTTGTATCTCAAATTTCTCGTATCTTTTGTCATTTCAATGCCACAAACTCTATTAAAGCCAAGGGTCTCAAGTGTAGTGTTCCTAATGGCTTGGAAAGTGCTCCCAAGAAACAGAAGAAAGTGATGAACTTTAAGGAAAAAGTAGAATTGATAGATATGCTTCATTCAGGCAAAATGGCCACTGTAGTTGGCTACCATTACTGTGATAATGAATCCACCATAAGATATATCAAGAAAAAAGAGAAAGAAATCCATGAAGCCATTTTTGAAGCTCTATCAACTGCAAAACATTTGCATAAACCATGGCACCTGTATCTCTCTTGCATAGAAAGTGCAACATTCTTTTTGGTGCAGGATTGTTAAAAGGCATTCTAGTAGACTCTGGCATCATACAAGAAAAGGCTATGTCCTTGCATGATTTTCTAAAGGAAAATGAAGGTGAAGGATCTACTCCTATGGATTTTCAGGCCAGCAAAGTCTGTTTTGAAAATTAAAAAAAAAGGATGGAGTAAAAAGCAGTGACTTGCTTGAGCTCACCCCTAAGCACCTCCAAATACCTGTAAAAGTTGCCTCTAAACAAATTGTAGAGCAGCAGAATCCACAGAAAGACAGAGTGAAACAAATTTCCAGCCCAAGACAACCTGGATGGTTGATTGGAAAGGTCTATTGCACCGGGCTGCAAAAGGAGCACAATTCAGCGTGAGAGCACAGGCAAAGCCGTGTCAGTGAATCTGAAGCAGGCCTCAGGGGACATAATCACAAGCAGCTGTGGCAGTTTTCAGAACAACTTAACCAACAAATGCCAAAGACAACTTAGAAAGTCAGTAGGAAAAATCTTCCTGACCTGGATGAGAGAAGAGCTCAGTCTCAACCCTAGTCCCAGTGCAGCTCAGGGGCCATGGCTGCTTCTGGAGCTGTGGGCCCACAGATGGAGAGGGAATAGAGTGACTGATCAGAAGGGAATTGCAGGAATCACTTTTCTGGTGCTGAGGCAGGATTCTATTTCTTTGATCATGCTTACATCTGGGTCACAATTCTGGGTGGCGTTCCTCAGTCAAGGAGGAGTGATGGCGTGGTAGAGTTTGTAGTAGTGGTGGAGAGGAAATCCTCCTCACAGTTCAAAGGCAGAAAAGAGTACTTGTGGTCTCTCATAAACTACAGGCCAGGACAAGAAAGGAATAAACACCTCGCCCTTGATTATGCCACTTTGGAAGAATAGAAAATTTACAGGTCCTTAGAAGTATCTTTGAAAATAGTTGCACAGAAACCTTGAAGATTGGCACAGTACACCATTCACACTGGAAGCAGAGCCCTACCTTAACAAAAAGTTAAAAAGTCAAGTAGTTGGCTAGGAACATGAACAAACAGTAGAATAAAACTCACACTATAGAATTGCATTTTGGTGACAAAGAAGAAAAAGCCAGAAGAAAAGAGCAAAGTCAAAGCTCCTATATCCAAAGCCTCCAAGAGAAATATCAGTCCTAGGCCATGGAAGAGCTCATAAAGGATTTTGAGAAGCAAGTAAGAGAAGTAGAGGAAAAACTGGGTAGAGAAATGAGAGTGATACAAGAAAATTATGAAAAACAGGGCAATAGCTTGCTAAAGGAGACCCAAAAAAGTACTGAAGAAAATAACACCTTAAAAAAATAGACTAACCCAAATGGCAAAAGAGGTCCAAAAAGTCAATGAGGAGAAGAATGCCTTAAAAAGCAGAATTGGTCAAATGGAAAAAGAGGTACAAAAGCTCACTGAAGACAGTACTTCCCTAAAAATTAGAATGGAGCAATTGGAAGCTAGTGACTTTATGAGAAATCAAGACATTGTAAAACAAGACCAAAAGAATGAAAAAATAGAAGACAATGTGAAATATCTCATTGGAAAAAATAACTGACCTGGAAAACAGATCCAGGAGAGATCATTTAAAAATTATTGGACTATCTGAAAGCCATGATCAAAAAAAAAAAAAAAGAGCTTACAAATCACTCTTCAAGAAATTAAAACTGCCCTGATATTCTAGAACCAGAGGGTAAAATAGAAATTGAAAAAATCCACCTATCATCTCCTGAAAGAGATCCCTAAAGAAAAATCCCTAGGAATATTGTAGTCAAATCCAGAGTTCCCAGGTCAAGGAGAAAATATCGCAAACAGCCAGAAAGGAACAATTCAAGTATTGTGGAAACACAATCAGGACAACATAGGATTTAGTAGCTTCTATATTAAGGAATCAAAAGGCTTGGAATATAATATTCCAGAGGGCAAAGGAGATGGGATTACAACCGTGAATCACCTATCCAGGAAAAGTGAGTATAATCCTTCAGGGGAAAAAATGGAAATTCAATGAAATAGAAGACTTTCAAGCATTCTTGATGAAAAGAGCAGAGCCGAATAGAAAATGTGACTTTCAAATACATTACTCAAGAGAAGCATGAAGAGGTAAACAGGAAAGAGAAATCATAAGGGACTTATTAAGGTTGAACTGTTTACATTCTTGCATGGAAAGATGATATTCTAACTCATGAGACCTTTGTCAGTATTAGGGTAGTTGGAGGGAAAAATTTTATGGATAAATAGATAGAAAGAGGGCACGGAGTGAGTTGAAGATGAAAGCATAATATCTAAAAAGTAAAATTAAGGGGTGAGAGAGAATTATACTAGGAGAAGGAGAAAGGGAGAGCTAGAATGGGGTAAATTAGCTCACATAAAACAGGCAAGAAAAGGCTTTTACAGTGGAGGGGAAGTGGGGGAAGGTGAGAGGAAATGAGTGAATCTTATTCTCATTGGATTTGCCTTAATGAGGAGATAACATACACACTCAATTGAGTATGGAAATCTATCTCACCCTACAAGAAAATAGTGGGAAAGGTGATAAGAGAGCAGGTAGATGATAGAAGAGAGGGCAGATTGGAGGAAAGAGTAATCAAAAGCAAGCACATCTGAGGAGGGATAGGGTTAAAAGAGAGAATAGAATAAATGTAGGTTGGGTGGGATAAGATGTGGAAATACAGTTAGTTTTTCACAGCATGAGTACTATGAAATGTATTGCATGACTGCACATGTATAACCTGTATTGAGTTGCTTGCCTTTTCAATGAGGGTAAGTGGGGAGTTAGAAGGGAGAGAATTTGGAACCCAAAATTTTGAAAATAAATGTTAAAAATTGTTTTCACATGCAACTGGGAAGTAAGATATACAAGTAATGGGGTATAGAAATCTATCCTGCCCTACAGGAAAATAGAAGGGGAAGGGGATAAGAGAAGGGGGAGGTGATAGAAGGGAGGGCAGATTAGGGGAAGGGGTATTCAGAATGCATGCCATCTTGGGGTGGGGAAGGGCTGAGATAGGGAGAAAATTTGGAACTCAAATTCTTGTGGAAGTGAATGTTGAAAACTAAAAATAAATAAATCAATAAAACAGACAAAAAGAAAACCATAAAAATAATAAAAGAAAATAATAAAAATAATGTTTAGCCTATGCACTATAAAAGTAATGGGAAAGGCATCTTCTGCAGATCAAGAGGCAGATAGAGCATTTCCTGAAACCCTAAACAAACTGATTAAAGAGAAAGGCTACGCACTGGAACAGATACTGAATGTTGAAGAAACTGCCCTGTATTGGAAAAAAAAAAGTCTCAGAGGATATACATCAGTCAAGAAGAAAAACAAGTTTCAGGTTTTAAAGCCTCAAGGGAGAGGGTAACCCTCCTCTTTTGTGCCAATGTCATGGAGTTCATAATAAACCCTTATATATAAGGCTGCTAAACCTCAGACTTTGAAAGGAAAGAACCAGTACAAGCTGTTTATCTTCTAGATGTTCAATTAGAAAGCATGGATGACCAAAGCATTTTTCCTTGATTGGTTTTATCAGTGATTTGTGCCAAAAGTTAGAAAATATCTTGTTGGCAAGAGATTACTCTTTATAATGTTATTGCTTCTGAACCATGACCCCAGCTTCCTGGAACCCCATAAATTCCTCCTTGTAGGAGTTGAAGTCATCTAGAAGCCACTTAACACAATATCTTTCATCCAACCACTTGATCAGAGTGTAATGCAGACATTTGAGGCACAGCACATACTACTCAATGGAGTATTTTTACTTAACATTGATCTACACATAGACAAAACACTAACCCAAATTTTACAATAAGGTACTGTAAACACCCCACAGAAGAAAAAAATCAGACTTCTTCTCTGATATGAAGGGAGAGCCAAAAAATTTTATAGGAATTTTCCAGACTTCTCCTGAAATATGGAAGGGATAACTGTACACACACTCAGTTTTATGTAGAAATCTAACTTATCCAATAGGGAAATAGGAAGGGAAGGGGATAAAAGAAAGGGAGGGAATGATAAAAAGAAGGACAGTTTAAGGGAGGCAGTGGGTAGAAGCAATACAAATTTTTGAGGAGGGATGGGATAAAAAGAGAGAGAAGAAGAAAAAAAGAACACAAGATGGAGGAAAATGCAGTTAGTAATCATAACTATGAATTTGAATGGGTGAGGCAGATTAGCAGAATAGATTAGAAACAGGAATCCAAAAATATGTTTTTTACAAAAGACATGCTCAGAAAAGAAAGACACACAGAGAGAGTTAATACAAAGGACCAGTGCAAAATATATTATGCTTCAGCTGAAGTTAAAAAAAAAAAAGTAGGAATAGCAATCTTGATCTCAGACAAAGCAAAAATGAAAATAGGTATAAGTAAAAGATAATCAGGAAAATTACATTTTCCTAAAAGGTACTGTAGACAATGAATTAATATCAAAAAATTTCACAAGTTTGTCACAAGAGCATAGAACTAAGCCAAATTTCTAAATATAAGAGCTGTTTCCCAATTTATAAATGATAAAAAGAGAAACAGGCAGTTCTCAGAAGAAATAATCAAAGCTCTCTATACTCATATTTTAAAAACTTCTCTAAATTGATATTGATTAGAGAAAGGTAAATTAAAACAACTCTGAGGTACCCCCTCATACCTATCAGAAATGACAAATTCTGGAGGGAAGGAGAGGAAAATAGGTGCACTAATAAACTGTTGCTGGAGTAGTAAACTAATCCAGTAATTTTAGAGAACAATTTGGAACGATGACCAAAGGGCTATAAAATTATGTCTTCCCTCTGACCCAGAAATATGACTACTAAATCTGTATTCCAAAGAGATCAAAGGAAAAGGGAAAGGACGTATAGATACAAAAAATATTTATAGCCATTCTTTTTGTGGTAACAAAAATTGAAAATCAAGAGGATGCTCATCTATTGGGGAATGGTTGAACAAATTGTGGACTATGATTGTGATGGAGTAATATTATGCCATGAGAAATTATTTTTCAGAAGAAAAAAAAAACCATAACAAAACCTTTGCGCAAAATGAAGTGAGTGGAACCAGGAGGTCATTCTGCACAGCAAAAGCTACATTGTAATGATGTTCAACTGTGAAAGACTTTGCCACTCTGTTTAATAATACTATGATCCAAGACAACTCCAAAGGACTCATAATGAAAAAAGAAATGTTTTTCTGTATTCAGAGAGGAAACTGATGAATTCTGACTGTAAATAGAAGTATAATTTTCTTACTTTCTTCACTTTCTTGCTTTTATTGAAATATGACTGATATGGAAAAATATTTTACATGATTTTACATGAATTGTTGATATATTACTTGCCTCATCAATAAATGTGAGAGGGACTGGGAGGGAGGAAGAGAATTTAGAACTCAAAATTCAAAAAGAATTTAAGATAAATAATAAAAACTGGAAAAGATATAGTCGGTAAATTTAGAGAGAAAGATTTCAATTGAATTATGAGAATGGAAACAAGAATGAAGTGGGTATAGGAGAGAGTGGGAGGGAAGGAAGTAGAGGCATCTATTGTATACAGTTTTCTTGAAGATTTTAGCTGAGAAAGGAAAAAGTATATAAAAGCTAGAAGGATGGTTGGATTAAGAGAAATTGTGTTTTTCTTTCTTTTTTGGGAGTGAAATGGCCATGTTATTAGACATAGAAGATGGAACCAGTGCATAAAATAGACTGTATATTAGAGAAAGAGTAGGCATGCCCATGTTTGAATTGTTAGTCCATCTGCTGGAAAAGACATGATAGTAAAAATGATAAAATTAATAATAATAACTAACATTTAAGTAGAACTTTAAGGTTTGGAATTTTCTTTACATATGTTATTTACATAAGTTATCTTTATAATAATCCTGTGAGATAGCTGCTAATAGGGCTAAAAGTCCCTTTTTTACAGGTAAGGAGACTGAGTCTTAGAAAGGTGATCTAAAGTCACAGAGATATCAAGCATCTGAAACAGAATTGGAACTAAGACCTTTTGGACTCCAAGTCCAGTACAATAATCTACTAAGCTCCCATAATGGATTTATAGGAGTTGGACCTTGGAAAGTGAAAGGTCACACAAATTAGTAGATTAGATGACTGCACTAGAAGTCTGGAAGTTCTTAGTTCAGATCCTGCCTCAGACACTTAATATCTGTGTGATCTTGGAAAAAGTGACCAGATTTCTCAATGGTAAATTAGTCAACTGGCTTTTATGAAACAGATATTATGTGCATTTTGTCAAGGGGTAAGGATACAATGAAAGGCAAATCACTGTACAGGCTTTCAAGGAGATAGTGCAAGAACATTTCCAATTGATGTGAGATAAGAATGAAAGGATAAGAGGGCACTCTCAGCAAATGATTGGAATGAGTAACATGGGAGGATTAAAGGGAGACCAGAAGATCAAGAACAACCACTGTGGCATAGCAAAGTGTTAGGGCGAAGTAAACAATTGCTGTGTTATAGTAAGGGCCCAGTTGAGATTAAATAAGATATATTTGCGCCTAACAATTTTGTGGCTTCATGATTTTCTCAAGCTACAAGCATCAATACACAAATAGGAATAAAGGATGTGGATAGTGGGTATTGTTCAGGATTGGGTTTTGACAAGGCTTGATCTTTAATAAGACAAAGGGGCAAGGGATTCAAGAGTAGGGGATAGTGTAGATTCTAATTGGTTCAACAAGGGGATAAAAGAGGAAATGGAAGAGAGTATATTTGATGGAAGTTATAGTAAAAATGAAGAACCTATTTAAATGTTATAAGGTATAAGGAAAGATTTATTAATAAAATGTGATCAGGTAAAAGAATTCTAGAACACGGAGGAAGAAAAATCTATCAACAACTCAAAATACCTCTGAGGTACACTGGAGGAGTGATTAGATCATGAAAAATAGTGTAGATCATGGAAATTTGTCTAAAAAATAGGAAGACATCTTAAAGCAAAGAAAAAAAGACAAATTCATAGAGATTTATCTTGTGATGACAATGCTCAGACCTATTCTGTAATTTAAAAGATATATAAGACTAATGCTTCTCTTTCTCATAATAAAGTTCAATTACTAATTGACATCTATTTAGCCACTTAATAATTCAATTATACTTTTTATTTCTGAGCCTTGACATATCTCATCAAGTTATTTTTAAAATGTGTTTATTATGGAAAGAACCCATTGTTCTTTTCTTTACTCCAGTCATGTAGTCATTTTATGTTTATTGAGCAGCCACAGGAGGATAATTTTGGTGTTATGTAGCTTTTCTCCACAATATGAGACTACATCCATTATGGGGGATGGGCACTTAACTTCATTTGACTCTCCCAAATATGAATTATTAGTGTGGCTATGGTCAGTATAAAGACATAGATTCAATGTTATAAAAATTCTTTCCTGAGCAAAGCTCTTTCCAATTGGAGCTTCTTTTGGGTTTGATTGTTAAATTCAAATGGAGTTGAATACCAGTCTAGAAATTTATTTTCAAATGTAGCAGGAACAAACACACAGACAAAAAACTTCATGAGAAACACTTCTTTATTGATAAATGCCTACAATTTCCATATTAAAACCGTGTTTGCCATTTCTCATGGAACTTTAATCGTTTCTTTTAAAAAGAAGCCAGATTTTAGCAAATCTTAAAATTAATGACCATCTCAGCATATGCAAATTAGTCAAAAAAGTTTCCTATAGCATTATTAAGCAAAACAGATGGAAAACTATCTATCTATATCTATATCTACAAATCTATATCTATATCTACATATACAACCTTCCCTGAGGCTGTTTATCTCTCCTCCATAAAAAGGAAAATAAAATTTAATATTAAACTGTAATATAAAATCTCTGGCACAAGCTATTTTCATCAAAAAAAATTCTAAGTGCTTTGCATTTTTTAGGTATTTAACTGTTATATAGAATTATAATCTAATTGAGATTAAAAATCACTTAATGAGTCTCAAAAAGTATAAGCTATGACCCAGATTCATGACTACCACTACTGAAAAATCCCTACTAACAACCTGTAAGACAAGAATATAATGAATAGAGGGAATTTGTTTCTACTTATGTTTGAGTTTTCAGGATGCCTACAGACCTTTAAAAAGGCAAGTTTAACAGCAGCATTTCTTGGATCTAGGAGAGTTTGTTTTTGTTGTTGTTGTTGTTGTTGTTGTTGTGTTTTGTTTCTTTTTGAATTTAAAAGTTAAAAGACAATATGTTTTCTGGGTAGATGCCAACCAGCAGACCATGAACAAAGAAACAAATACTACTGTGAACTCTTAAAAGAGTTGGACTTACATTGTTCTTTTTTTTTATTCCTCAGTTTTTGCTTATGTTGTTTGTGTTAGTTTTGATTTGTTTCAGTCCTAGCTAATTGCTGTTCAATCATATGTCAGTGAGTTTGGTGTCACTTCCTTGCCCTCTAGTACAGATTGCTAATAATTGCATCTTTACAGTAGAATGTAGGAATAGATAGATAGACAGACAGACAAATAGATAGATAGATAGATGTAACTTCCATCCTCCCCATATCCTTCCCCCATCCTAAAACTAATAAATCAAAAATAAAAATCAAATAGCTGGTCACTCTTTGAAGATATTTAGGAGGAAGAAGATAATTGTTGTAGTTTGATCTCATTCAAGGTTTTAATTAAATGTTAATAAAAGCAACTGAAAAGTCTCATCATCACACCACTGCTTTCCACTCTATTTTGAATGCACACATGCTGTACTCAAATTATATGTAAATAAGTCTTTGTGAAAAGAACCTTCTATAAGTATTTATTTTTCAAAAAGCAGTATTGGTCATGAATATGGTGGCATGTCCTCATTATACTTTCATTATTAGTGCATGGATCAGGAGAGGTCTGTAAGACAACTTAATAATTCAATCTCAGAAGATAAATTTTTAGTAATGTGCTACAGCATTTCCCACTGTGCATACTTAATTAAAATCCTTTTCAGTAACTAAGAATTTGTCAAGCTGAACACTCATTAGGAGCTGGGCAAGAGTACCAGTGATAGAGGAATTCTTTTTCTTATTCTTCCTGGCAATGAATCAAAGGAATATATAACTGCCCTACTAAATCCTAGTCTTCATTCAATTAAGATCATGTAGGTTTCTAATTGATTAGATGATTTGCATAATGTAGCTCTGCAGATAGAAATCACAATTTCTCTTCCTCAGAAATACTTGGAAAATGTTTACCCCTTTCTCTACTTGTTAACAATATTAAGAGTATGGTGAAAGGAACTCATGATAATAGATTAAAAAAAATTACCAGGTACTTGCCACACTTTAACTTATTTGAGCCTCAAAATAACACCTTTATAAGGCAAGTAATCCACAAATAAGGATACTCACTTCATAAATGGAATAAACCAAGGTAAAAAATGATAGAATGACTTGCCCATATCTGAACTGTTAGCAAGTAGTAGAGGGAGGACTCGCATCTAAATATTCTGATTTAAAAGTCCTGGGTAGTTCCTACTATTCCACTCTGTTTGGAAAGCAAACTGATAGCGTTGAAACAGGTAACACCCATCACTGAGATTAATTATTTTTCAGTAATAGGATTGAACTATTATTCTTTCTCTGTCTCTCTGTCTCTCTGTCTCTGTCTCTCTCATTCTCTCTCTCTCTTGCTATCTCTCCATCTGTTTCTGTCTGTATTTCATCTTCAATATCTCTGAATTCTTCCTTGTTGTTTATCATAATGCCTAAGTCTCTCCTATCATTAAACACACACACACACACACACACACACACACACACACACACACACACACACAAATTCACTAGATTCTATCTACTCATGCAGTTATCCTAAACCTATTATCCCTTTAACTGTTAAACTCCTGAGGAGCTGGGTGAACAAAAACAAACAAACAATAACAAAAAATTGTCTACACTCATTGTTTCTTCCTCTCCTATCATTCAGTTCTCAACACTTTGCAGTCTGGATTCTGATGTCATCACTAAATTGCAACTATACTGTCCAAAGTTACTAAAGATCTTTTAACTGACCAATCTGATGGTCCTTCTTTGCAACATTTGACACTGTTGATTGCTTTCTTCCTTGATGCTGTCTGTTCTCTGAGTTTCCATTAAATTGTTCACTCTTGATTCTCTTATCATATTCCTTAACCATGCATATACCCCAAGACTTGGCCTTCTACTCTTCCTACTTTGCACTCATTTCATGACCTCATCAACTCCAATGCGTGTAACAATTATCTTTATGTTATTGATCTATGTAGTTAGCCATCATCTTTATGCTGAGATATGGACAGGCATCACTAACTGTCATTTGGATATTTCAAAGTGAAAGACACACAGAGATTCCTAGCACAGTATGTTCAAAGCAGAAATTCCAATACAAGATCATAAGTATTTGTATTACTAGTAATATCAGGAGTAACAGAATTTAGCATATTCAATTGAATATATGTATTCTGTATTTTTCAATAAAACATCTTAAAAAGGAGGTAGACAGACAGATAGATGAATGCATAGATATATATCTAGCTAGGTACATAGATAGAGAGCTAGCTATCATCCATCTCTCCATGGCATCTTAGGTTGCATAGTGGATAGAACACAGAGCTTGAAGTCAGGAAGATATGAGTTCAAATCAGCCTCAGAAACATACTACTTGTGTGACCTTGGGAAGGTCACTTAATAATATTTGTAAAACACTTTCCAGATCTGAAAATGTATATAAATGTTAGTGAGAGATATGTGATGACTATATCAAGAGTATGACCATCTTTGTATATGGCCGATGGGTAGAGGAGTAGATCATGGGATTTGAGTAAGTTAAGGTATTGAGTGGTTAGGATATTTGAGGGAGAATCAGTATGCATGCTGAAGTCACTTAAAATGAAGGCATGGGTAGGGAATATATGAAGGGGACTTCAATAAGTTCTATCATTCAGTCAAGGACTAAACAAAATAATAACCAGAAGCAGTGTACACTGGAAGATAGATCTTTCCAAAAAGCCTCTCTCTCTCTCTCTCTCTCTCTCTCTCTCTCTCTCTCTCTCTGTATATATTATATATATATGTATACATATACATATATAGAGATAGATATAGATATATAGAGATAGATATAGATATATAGATATATAGATAGATATAGATATATAGATATATATCTATATGTTTGTGTGTTATCTTCCCCATTAGATAAGATCTTTGAGGACAGGGACTGTCTTTGTCTCTTTGTATCCCCAACATGTAACAAAGTGCTTGGTACTTAGTAGATCTGGAATAATAAAATTAATTTGTTTTGTATATATTCCAGGGGTGACCTACATGGGTGAATCCTCACAAGCATAATAGAGGCAAAAACAATAATTGTTTGTTGAATAAATTTATGTTTAATTATTCTTTCACTAGAAGTTTGATCATTGGATTATATTTTATTTATTAGTATTTCTGTTTTTGTCTGTTTTACCTAACCAATTAAGCAGGCTTGCTGGGTTGAGCGCAAGCAAGGGAAAAATGTTTGGGAAGAAATCTTTAGGTGGACTTTAAGACATAATATTTTATTTCTAAGAAGGTGAGATAACTTTTCTGCTTTTATGAAGCAAAATCCCTAAAGGATGAGTTATTTATCTGACACTTTAGACATAGCAATAAAGCTAAAATAATATACTGAGAAAATTTCCTATGACTGGGTATTATAATGCCTGAGTAAGAAAAATAACCTAGAAGTCAAAAGACTGTTTTATCTTGTTTAATTTAATGTGAGCATTAAATGACCACAGCACACGAGAAAAAAATGAACACCTTTTAAATAGAGTCACAAGGCAAAGATAATCTACTAATGAAGATTATAAAGTAAATTATCAATATTGAAACAAGGTTAACTGATGGAGCTGGTGTTTGCATAGGATTGTACAAAAGCTATTCATTAAGTTAGACTGATGGCTATTACAAAAGATGACCTTTCAAGTATTCTCTTTTTATATAAACTTTAGAAAAGAATGGATACAGATTTTCTAACTGAAGAATACTATATCAATAACTAAGATTTTACTGATATATATCACGTGAGTTGGTTAATATAATATAGTATATATGTGTGTGCATGTATATATCCCTTTATCAAAAGTGTGATTTTTTTTTACTTATACACTGATATTCTATATAAGTTAATATAACTTTCAAAGCTTAATAAGAGAGACTGTTCAGTGTACTGGACAGAGATCTGTTCTAAAATTAAGGAAGCTTGGAGTTTAAATCTCATCAAACGCATTTGGCGTAGCTAGATGTCTCAATAGATAAAGTATTGGGTCTGGAGCCAGGGACACAAGTTCAAATGTGACCTAAGATCCTTCTTAGCAGTGTGATCCTGGCCAAGTCACTTAACCTCTATTTGATTCAGTTTTCTCATCTATAAAATGAGATAGTTATAATACCTGCCTCCCAAATTTGTTAGAATGATCAAATGTGATAATAATTGTAAAGTATTCAGCCTAGTGTTTGGCATATAGGAGATGCTATATAAAGATTAGCTATTATTATTATTTGTGAGGTGTTTGAACATGTGTAACTTGCTAAACCTCTCTGGTACTCAGTTTTTTCATCGATAAAATGGGCATAATGATAGCAGGTAACTCTTGAGGTGGTTCACATAACTCAATGGGATGTACACAAATGTTTGAAAATATTGAAATGTGAGCAATTTTTAATTTATGAAGATACTGGTTTATTTTATTTTTGTCTAGCTAATTGTACCTTAAAAACCACAGTCCAAACAAGATTAGAGACTTAGATATTTTATCTAATCCCCACAATCTCTCAAACTTCTTCAACAAAGAAATTGTGGAACAAAGATATAACTATTTTTAGCTAGTTCCATAGTCTAGGATACCTAGAACCCAAAAGGTTAAAAATGCAAAATCCATGAACTGACACTCACTGCCCACTTAGTGCCCACTCAGCACTTCTTACCTACTTCCCATGTTACTAGTATTGAGGTTGACCCAGCAGACCCAAGTACCTGACAGGCTTATAACAAAGCCCACCTACAGGCTCTGGGACCCCTTCCCTCTGTCCAGCACCATGGACACCCCCACTCTAGGATATGGTATAATCCTTATTGCTACAAAGCTCTGAAATGTCAGTGTCAGGGCACACACCTACACACACACTCAGAGTTACAAATGTCAAGATTCTCACTAGTTAAATTTAACAATTTGATTCAGAAATAAGTTCTCTAAGTGATCAAGCTAAAGACCTTTAAATACAAAGGAAGAAAATTCAAATAATTCAAGACTATTCTGCACCTACAAGAAAATATAGGAAAAACAATGGAGCTCAGAATACAGTGTAGGGTGACTGACCCTAAAATATGAACTTAACCATACATGAAAAAAGTTAGACATTTAGTAATAAAAAGATACTTGAAACATAGTGGAAAAAAGAATTGAAGAGGTTTTTTTTGCTTCACAAATGCTTTAAACAACAGAAATTCAGGAGGAGTGAATAAATGAAGCACAAAGGATAGTAACAGCAACTAACTGACAACAAAGAGCCCAGTAAGATCTTCTTTCTAAATATAAATGAGAAAGAGATAAAAGCAAAAGTGTGGTAGAAGTAATAGTGAAAAGGTGGGCATGGGGCATTATGGGGCATAGTTCATACCATGCCTGGAGGGGAGGTTTTCTTTTTTCTTTTTGTTTCTTTTTTTGTTGGGAATTATTACAACATTAGAGGTTACATAAAAGGGAGAAGGGAAAGGAAGGAGGGAGATGAGGAAGACTGTGTGATGTGCTCAGGTTCAATAGAGAGCAAGTAATGAGGAGAAGACCATGTGGTCTCAGAGAAAGAAGGCCCTATGGGGCAGTGGATGAGGAGAAGGGAGGAAGGATTGAATGGAAAACAAAGTAGGGAAAACTTGCTTTGGTGGTGTGAGGGTGTTCCTTAGGCCAACTGACCCTGAGGAGAATGGGAGAACATGTATCAATGTTGAGGATTTTCAGTTAAATTGGGAAAGATATGTAACCAGGGCTCAGTATAGATGAGTTATGGATTCAATAATTAAAGATGTTTTTAGGCAGGGCCCCTAGCAGGTGGCAGTACTCTCTCTGATATCTGTAATAATTGTCAATGTTCTTAGAGTGAGACAAAATGGAAAAAGGAAATCCATGGGAAAAGTTCTAAAAGGCTATAGGAAAAACTGTCTAGAGTGGAAAGCCTAGAATGGGTAACTTAGAAGCTTTGATTGTATGAAAAATACAAAGAAAAAGAGCAGGTAATTATAGAGGTCACAAATCAGAGATTGAAGGTCTAGAGTAGACTGAAAGAGAGGATAAATAATGAAGAGAGTGAGGGAAATTTCTTTTAAAGGGGCACAGAAATCAAATTTAAAAATAAAAACAACTAATGAACAATGCTAATTAAAGGGAAAGAGAACAAGTGAAAATTTACTTGACTGAGAGGAAATAAGTTGGAGAGAAAATTATACAATCAGATGAAATATGTGGGTAGGGGAGGGAACTAATAAGTGATGTCAAATGGAAAGGGATACAGGATCAGAGGTGAGGAGAAGAGAAGCCATATGGGGCAGGGCCATTTTAAAAAACAGAGAAGTTACAGAAAAACCATTGCACTGTGTACAAAAGAACATGAAAAAATCTTAATTTAAAGGAGAAATGGCAATATTAGTGACAGATAAAAAAAAACCTAACTCATAACTTTAAGTGTGAATGGATTAAACCCTCTATTAAAATGAAAAACAGCAACAGATTGGTTAAGAAACAAACTCTACAATCTGTTTCTCACAAGAAACTGATCAAGAAAACAAAGACATACACAAAACAAAACTGAGGAGATGCAAAAAATTACTATGCATAAAGGTATCAAAAAAGCTGGCATTGTAATCATGCTATCTGAAAAACACAAACATTTGAAAATAAAAAGTGATAAACAAAGACACTATATTATGCAGAAAGGAACCATAGACAACAAAAGAAGATCAGTTATAAACTTATACACTACAAATGCCTTAAAATCCAAATGCATAATTAAAAAACAAACAAACAAGAAAACAAAGACAGTAATACAATACTGACAGAATATGAATCATTCTCCAATTAATAAGTGGTACATGAACAGGCAGTTTTCAGATGGAGAAATAAAAATAAAACTATTTATAGTCTTACAAGAAAAATACTAATACCATTGACTCATGTGTCATGATGAAAGAATTGGATTCTCCACTGCTCCCCATTGCCTTTTACAGGATCTCCCTCTAATATACTCTCTTATTAATCTTTCCTCCTTCAAAGTTCATAAATCCATCTTTATCAACCTAATCCAAATTTCTGTGGTTGTTGTCTTCAGCTCTCCAGATCTGGATATCCAGGACACTCTCCTTTAATGTTCCTCAATGACTTTGGTTGCTTTATTCCCCACAGTCTTTTTCTCCTCAAGTCCTGCTGTTATACTAGAGGAAGAAAACATACATATTGACATTCTTAAATACCCTTACCTTCTTGTTCCTCTACTTATTCATTTCCCATGACCTTCTCATCCAATCCACCACAGCTGTACACAGAGATAGTACTACAATTGATCTTTCCATCATCACAATTGTTCTACCGCCATTTTATGAATTTGTTAATCATTTTATTTTATTGTAATCTGTTATCATTTCACCTCTCCATATGCCCTGAAATTGAAAACTCTGTTTTTATCCTCATCTCAGTTTCCAATATGTCTATTCCTCAGTTTTTCCCCCCAGGCCATCACCCCTCCAGTGTCTACACTCTCTTCCCTTTCCCATCTTGATTCTTTGGTAAACCAGTTCAAATGTACACTTGAGTTCTTTGTCTCTTTATCCTATCACTTCATATTATTCTTGTCCTGTTAAAACCTGGGCTTGGATTACACCCATCATTGTTTGCTTTTACTCCTATTCATTTGTTGTTACATAAAGTTGGAGAAAATAAGGAAATTGTATTTACTGGATCCACTATGATTTTATGTTACATAAACTCAACTCAGCCCTCACTGAGACAATCTTTTTAGTTCTTCCATTTTCTCATTTAAATATGTCTATTTTTTTAACTTCACGGGAAGCATAATATATTCTGCTCTAGATTATTACTTTTACTCTGTGTGTATTTCTCTGCTTCATATATGTTTCTTGTAAACAATATATTGTAAGATTCTTGTTTTTAATCCACTCTGCTATCCTCTTCTCTTTTACTGGAGAATTCATCTCATTCACATCCATAGTTATGATTATTAACTGTGTATTTCCCTCCATCCTATTTTCCCCATGTTTATACTTTTTTCTCTTCTTATATGCTGTCCCTCCTCACCAGAGTTTTGCATCTGACCACTACCTCCCTCAATCTGTCCTCCCTTCTATCAGCACCCCACTTCTGCTTTCCCCTTTCTCTTCCTACTTCTCCCCTCCCCTCTATCAGCCCTCCCTTTTCCTTGTCTTTCCCCTTTCCCCTCCTACATCCTAATAGGGTAAGATAAATTTCTATACCCAACTGAGTGTGTATGTTATTCCTTCTATGAACCAAATCTGATGAGAGTAAGGCTCAAACAATGTTCACCCCATTACTTTTTTCCCTCTACTGTAATAGCTCTTTTGTGCCTCTTCATGTGATGTAATTTACCCTATTCTGCCTCCTCCTTTCCTCTTTTCTCGGTACAATCTTTTTCCTCCCTTTCATTTTTTTATCATCATATCAAAGCCAATTTATACTCACACCCTCTGTCTATGTATACTTCTTCTAACTGCCCTAATAGAGATATAGTTCTCGAGAATTATAAGAATCATCTTTCTGTGTAGGAATATATACAGTTTAATCTTCTTGAGTAATATGTATTGTTTTGTTTTGTTTTGTTTTTCTTTCCTATTTACATTTTTATGCTTCTTTTGAGTCTTGTATCTGAAGACTGAATTTTCTGTTCAGCTCTGATCTTTTTGTCAAGAAAGTTTGAAAGTTTCCTATTTTGTTGAATATCCATCTTTTCCCCTGAAAGACTATGCTCACTTTTGCTGGGTCATTAATTCCTGATTGTAATCTAAGCAACTTTGCCTTCCAGAATATCATATTCTTAGCCCTCTGATCTTCTAATATAGAAGCTGTTATGTTCTCTATAATCTTGCCTGTGGCTCCTTGATATCTCAATTGTTTCTTTCTGGCTGCTTGCAGTATTTTTTCTGTGACCTGATAATTCTGAAATTTGGCTACAATAGTCCTTGGAGTTTCCATTTTTGGGATCTCTTTCAGGAGGTAATTAATGTATTCCTTTAATGACTATTTTACCCTCTGGTTCTAGGATATCAGGGCAGTTTTTCTTGATAATTTCTTGAAAGATGCTACCCAGGTTCTTTTATTTTTATTTTTTTTTTATCATGGCCTTCAGACAGTCCAATAATTCTTAAATTATCTCTCTTGGATCTATTTTCTAGATCAATTATTTTTTCTAATGCAGTATTTTACATTATTTCTATTATTCCAATTTTTGATTTTGTTGGACTGATTCTTGGTGTCTCAAAGAGTCATTAGCTTCCCCTTGCCCAATTCTAATTTATAAGGAATTATTTTCTTCAGTTAACTTTTGTACCTCCTTTTCTATTTTGCCAATTTTACTTTTAAAGGAGTTGTTTTTTTCAGTGTATTTTTTTTTCTATTTGGCCAATTCTATTGTTAAGGTGTTATTTTAGGTTTTTTTTTTCAAAATATTTTTAATTAGTTAATTTATCTTTAGTTTTCAACACTCATTTCCACAAGATTTTGACTTCCAAAGTTTCTCCCCATTTCTCCCCTCCCCCCAGCCCAAGACAGCATGCAATATGAATACCTCTTCCCTCAACCTGCCCTCCCTTCTATTACCCTCTCCCCTTCTCTTATTCCCTTCTCCTTCTATTTTCCTGTAGGACAGGACAGATTTCTATACCCCTTTGCCTCTATACCTAATTTCCCAGTAACATGTAAAAACAATATTTACATTCATTTTTAAAACTTTGAGTTCCTAATTAGTTCCCTTCCTCCCTCCCCACCCACCCTCACTGAGAAGGCCAGCAATTCAATATAGGTTATACATGTGCAGTTACAAAAACTACTTTCACAATAGTCATGTTGTGAAAGACTATATTTCCCTTCATCCTATCCCCCCCCAGTTTATTCTATTCTCTCCTTTGACCCTGTCGCTCCTCAAAAGTGTTTGCTTCTGATTACCCCCTCCCCCAATTTGCTCTCCCTTCTATCATTCCTCCCTCTCTTATCACCTTCCCTGCTATTTTCCTGTAGGGTAAGATAGTTTCCATACCTAATTGACTGTGTATGTTATTCTCATTGAATTTCCATTTTTTCCCATGAATGATTATACTCAGTTTTGCTAGGGAGGTGATTCTTGCTTTTAGTCCTAGCTCTTTTGACCTCTGGAACATCAAATTGCAAGCTCTCTGGTCCCTTAATATAGAAGCTGCTAAGTCTTGTGTTATCCTGATTGTATTTCCACAATACTTGAAATTTTTTTCTTTCTGGCTGCTTGCAATATTTTCTCCTTGACCAGGAAACTCTGGAATTTGGCTATACTGTTCCTAGGAGGTTTTCCTTTGGGATCTCTTCCAGGAAGTGATTGGTGGATTCTTTCAATTTCTATTTTGCCTTCAGATTCTAGAGTATCAGGGCAGTTTACTTTGGTAAGTTCTTGAAAGATGATGTCTAGGCTCTTTTTTTGATCATGGCTTTCAAGTAGTCCGATAATTTTTAAATTGTCTGTCCTGAATCTATTTTCCAGGTCAGTTATTTTTCCAATAAGGTATGTCACATAGTCTTCTATTTTTTCATTCTTTTGGTTTTGTTTCATAATTTCTTGATTTCTCAAAGAGTCATTAGCTTCCATTTGCTCCATTTTCATTTTTAAGGAATTATTTTCTTCAACGAGCTTTTGGATCTCCTTTTCCATTTGGCCAATTTGCTTTTTAAGGCATTTTTCTCTTCATTGGCTTTTTGGACCTCTTTTGCCATTTGGTTTATTCTATTTTTAAGGTATTTTTCAGTAATTTTTTTGAAGTCTCCTTTAACAAGCTGTTGACTCGTTTTTCATGATTTTCGTCCATCACTCTCATTTGCCTTCCCGATTTTTTCCTCTACTTCTCTTACTTTATTTTAAAATCCTTTTTGAGCATGTCTATGGCCTGAGATGAAGTCATATTTTTCTTGGACGGGCAGCTAGATGGCACAGTGTATAGAGCACCAACCCTGAAGTCAAGAGGACCTGAATTCAAATTTGGCCTCATACCAAACACTTGACACTTACTAGCTGTGTGGCCCTGGGCAAATCACTTAACCCCAATTGCCTAAAACAAGCAAACAAACAATAACAACAACAAAAAACAACAACAACAACATAATTTTCTTGGAGGCTTTGGATGTAGGAGCTTTGGCTTTGTTGTCTTCTGGTTGTATGTTTTGATCTTCTTTGTCACCAAAGTAAAATTTTATAGTCTGAGTTTTTTGCCTTTCTTTGCTCATATTCCCATACCGTTACTTAACTTTTTAGCTCTTTGTCTAGGTATGGCTCTTCTTCCAGTGTGGAGGGCATACTGTCCCAATCCTCAGGGGTACTGTGCAACTCTTTTCAGAAATACTTCTAGGCACCTGCAAATTTTCAGTTGTTCCAAGGTGGTGTGACAAAAAGAGAGGTGTTAACTCCTTTCCTGGCCTGGGCTCTGGTCTATGAGTGACCACAAGTACTCTTTTCTGCTTTGGAACTAGGAGGAGGATTCCCTGTCCACCACTGCCACAAGCTCCACTATACCAGTGCTTCTCCTTGCCCCAGTGTTGAGGTCTAGAGGTTTAGGGGTGCTGGGACCCCAAAATCATGACATGATGGTCCTGCCTAAATGAATTTGACCCAATCCTTCTTTCAGCCAAATACAAGGTTTATTAAAGATCCGCCATATTGACCAGACTCTTAAGGACTCTGAACATTTATGAGCTATTGGCTAGATTGTAAAAATCTAAGCCCTTCACTAGATTTTTAAGGAATCTGAGGCCCTTAATGGAGACAAAATGAATCTAATATACAGAAAGACTGTGGGAGCAATCCAGGAGTAGAGGATCTTAATGGGAGTGAGTAGGAGGTAAATGGCCCTTGGGCCATCTGTAAGTAATAGACAATGGAGGGTTAGGCTAGGTTAAGGGTAACAGAGAATTGGGAGATTAGGCATGGGAGATAATGGAAGGCCAGTTGATAGGATTATAGCTTCAGGGGAAAGGCAGAGACTTCCTTGATGAAGTGGGAGAATTCGAGGAGAATCCAGTAGACAAATGGGCCCCAAATTCCTTTCTGGGGTAAGAAGCAAAGGTCTCCAGTTGGGCCCATACCCCATCACCAGGACTGTGACCCAGATTCAAGCACAGAGAAAGCAAGAGAATCTTGCCTCAGCACCAGCAAAAAAAATCCATGTAGTTCCTCTCTGATCAGCTGCTAGAACCTCCCACTGTCTGTGGGCAAAGAGCTCCAGAAGCAACTGCTGCTGCTCTCACTGCCACCCCAGAGCTAGGGCCAGGGTTGCAATGTGGTTCTCTCTTACCCAGGTCTGACAGAATTTTCCCACTGACCTTTTAAGTTGTTTTTGGCATTTGTGTGTTGGAAAGTGGGGGAACCACCACAACTGCCTGTGATTCATTTCCCTGAGGACTGTCCTGGATTTGCTCTGGCCTGGTCTTTGCCTGCATGGCACATGCTGAGCTGCACTCCTCTCCCAGCCAGAAGCAAAGGACCTTTCCCATCAACCATCCAGGTTGTCTTGGACTGGAAATTTTTTTTCACTCTGTGTTTTTGTGGGTTCTGTTGCTCTAGAATTTGTTTAGAGTCATTTTTAACAGGTATTTGGAGATGTTTGGGGGAGAGCTCAAGCAGGTCACTGCTTTTACTCCACCATCTTGGCTCCATCCCCATTTTAAGTTTTAAGGAGTCAGTTTTTGTGCTTCCTTTTCCAAGCTGTTGACTTTTTTCATAATTCTCCTGCAGAACCCTCATGTCTTTTCTCAATTTTTCTTTGACCTCTCTTATTTGATTTTTATAATTCTTTTTGAGCTCTTTCAAGAGGACTTTTTGGGCTTCAGACCAATTCGTATTCCCCTTTGAGGCTTCACATGTAGGCACTTTGACATTGCTATCCTCTTTTGAGTTTGTATTTTGATCTTCCCTGTTGCCATAACAGTTTTCTATGGTCAGGGTTCTCTTCTGTTTTTTACTCATTTTTTCAGCTTATTCTATGGCTTTTAAAGTTAAATTCTGCTCCTGGGTCACAGGTGACACTGTCCTAAGCTTCTTATGCTGGGGACCTGGGGACTGGTCTTGGGTTTTCTACTGCAGGGTCCCAGGTACTTGAGACTCATCTAATGTGCTATGGTAGCCTGGCCTTATTGCTCCTATTGTGCCAGGGTTCTGAGGCTCACAAATTGCCTTCTCCACTGGGGCTAGAGTTTTTACTGCAGGCCTGTTGATAAAGGACTGAGGGTCCTGGGTTGCTCATCTGTGCTGTGTCTAAGAGTCGCAATTTGCCCAGACATTTTCTGTACTGAGCTATATTCCCCTTTTGCCCAAGGGAGACAGACCCGTTCTCAAGTCCTTCCAAGTTATCTTAAGCTGGAAAATTCTTTCACTCCATCTTTTCACATTTTTTTTTTTCACTCTAGAATCCATTTAGAGTCTTGATTTAACATTGTGTCTGAGGAAAACTAGGGAGAACTCAGGCAACTTCTTCCTCTGCAATCTGGGCTCCACCTTGTTGTTTCTCTTTCTCACAAAACACCTCATCTGCCATTTCTGAGTATATTCACGTGCTGTCCTCCATGTCTGGAACACTCTTAGACCTCATCTTTGCCTTATAGATTTTTTCATATTTTTCATGTTTCAATGAAATTCTCATCTTCTACAAAAAGCTTTTTCTTGTCTTTCTTGTCTTTCTTAATCACAGGAAGGTAGTAAAGGGGGGAGGGAGGAGACAGAAAGGAAGATGAAATAAATAAATTAAATGAATAATGTAAATAGGAGATGTAAAAGTAGAAGGAATGAATGTAAAGATAGATTTCTTTTCCCCCTCCTTAAGAGGTTAATTGTTGAATAAAGGAGAGAAAAAGCACAATAGCTTGAATGAATAATAGAGTTAAGTGAAATATTTCTTAAAGATAGTTGATAGCTGAGCATAAACAGAAAGGATATAAAGATTGAAAATCGGACGTAGCAAGTTCCCATTGAAATTGGAGTTAATAGAAGTAAGGTCAGAAGTAAAAGTTTTGGCATCTGTAAGAAAGATACCCACGTTCTTCTCCTTCTGAGACAAGAGAAAAAGAGAAGCAAGTGTAATGTGATGCTGGGAACCATATAACAAATATGCATCTGAGACAAGATTTAACAACAGGTCTTCTTCCAAGTCTAATGTTCTATCCACTAAGGTGAATAGCTGCTTAGAAGCTGCCACAGCTAGCCTTTATATAGTAATTATGAAGCCTTTATATAGTAATTAAAAAAAAAAAAACATTATCCATGACTTGCTTTCAAATAAGAACTATTTACATACTAAAATTAGATCACATTTATGTAGCAGTTTACAATTTTCAAGTTTACTTTTCTTGCAATCATTTTGTGGGGCAGGTACCATAAACATTAATGATTCCACTCTGCAGGTGAGAAAGCTGAAGCTAACATAAGTTAAGTAACTTGCTCAAGGTCACACTGTTTGTAATTAGAGAGCCATAATTTGAATTCAGTTATTGACTCCAAGTTTGATATCCTTTCTCTTCTGCCATGCTCTTCCTTAGAGGAGCATAAATATGATACTCCTAATTTTTAAAGTCATGACAACAGGGATTCAAACTCACACATATATGTGTATACAATTATATATATATACATATATATTTTGTACATATTTTATAACTGTTTCATCTTTGAATTATAAAGTATTTTTCTAACTATATAATAACAAAAGTAGCAGCTGTTAGAAGTATAATTAACACTATTTTTCACATATAAATCTGAAAAAAAATTCACTTCTCCTAGCATCTCATTCAAATTTAATGCATTAGTTTGCTTTATTCTTCCAAATCCTATTAATTAAGTTCCACATGACCAACTTTGTATTTTTATTTTTTTATATACTTTAGAGCAACTTACACTTCAAAATACTGCCTTTTTTCCTGAGGAGCCTGCCAAATTAGTAGTGCCCATGATAATATCTTGACTGTAGCATGTTACCATAAAAACATGATATACCTATTTTGTGCTCTATCCAAAGGAAACTTAATTACTTGCAGTAGTATAATATATTAATAGAGTGTTTTTCAAGAACTTCCTTTAATATTTTGTTTTTGTTTGTTAGTTTTTGTTACAGAAAATAATCTCTTCTTCCTGTATAAAGATGCCCCTCCTTATACTCCATCTGTAGAAAATCCAATCTCACTTATGTTTTGTGTATGTGCTTTGTTCTTCTTCTAAGAAAAACTACATGAGCTACTCTATTTTGTTCAAGATGCATTTTATGAATGACAGTCCAGAGTTGGTGGTTGATTGTCATATTCGTACCATGTTCTAGACTAGCTTACTAGGTGAGATTTAGTAATCCATATGACTTTCAATGTATTAATAAAGAGAACCACAGCAATCAAACTATATTTGGATAGATCTGTGTGTTGGGAATGAATAGATGAAGGAATGAATGGATCGATGAATAAATGATTGAATGAAAATTCATTTATGAAGTGGTTACAATATGGCCAGGGCAATGAAAGGGAAAAGAGAGAGGAGAGGAAAGCAATATGGCATAAAGTTGGTTAGGAAGCCACATAGAGTATCTGGGTCAGGTTAGTCGTGATAAACTTATCGATCAGAAATATAGGGACCTACAGCTGGAGTTTAGAGGGCAGGAAAATTGCATGGAGATATCTGGGTAATCATTGCATAATAGGGAATTACGTTGTGAAAAGAAATATAAGGTCTTTTTTAGGTATTAATTTCTTGATGATGACAAAATAATAATAGCTTACATACATAGATTTTTAAGGTTTGCAAAGGGATGTGTGTCTACATACACATATAAATTTATATATGTATAAACACACATATTCAAAGATGTATGTATACATATACATATACATTATGTACCTATACATAATATGTACACATACATACATGCATACATACACATGCTTATGGGACTAGTAAGTTGGTGCACTGGATACAGTGCTGGCACTGGAGTCAGTTGGACCTGTGTTCAAATCTTGCTTCAGACACCTGCTAATTGTGTGACCTTGGGCAAGTCCTTTAACTCTGTTTACTTTAGTTCCTCATCTGTAAAATGAGCTGGAGAAGGAAATAGCAAACCACCCCAGTAACTTTGCCAAGAAAACCTCAAATGGAGTCACAGAGAGTCAGATAAGACAGAAATGACTCAATAACAGAAATAATAGTAATAATATATGTATATGTGTGTGTGTCTATACATACATACAGACCTATATATGTATATACACCCACACAAGTTGGTTGAGTCTTAAAACAACCCTGTGAAGTAAATGCTAATAGACAATCTAAAGACAAGGAAAATGAGGCAGAGAAAATTTAAGTGGCATGATGAGGGTCATAGCTAGTAAAAGTCAGGCAGGATTCAATGTCAATCCTTATATGAACAGTCCCCTCTGAGGGGAAAAATTCCAAATTTCAGGTTAAATGCATTTTTTTTAAATAAACCCATTTACTTCTTTCCTTGACAATTAGGTATAACTGAATTAGAAAACTTCAGAGACATGATTTGGTCATTGTGGGTGTTCTTTCCATTGATTTAGAATATTCCCACTCTGAGTTCCTGTGGCAAAAAAGAATCACTTCTAGTTAGCTTTCAGCCTTTCTGAATTTAGACTCGACATCAAACTAATTACTGGTGCAAAACTTAAAATCATCCAGACTCTCCAGAGCCCTATAGATCTGTTCCTTCCTCCTTCTTGCTCCATTCTCCACTCCAGAAAATAAATTGTGTTGTTTTTTTTTTTTAACTCATTGGGAGGGGGAAAAAGCAAAACAAAACAAAAGAAACAAAAAACAGAAACGTTCATACAGCAGTACCTTTCTCTTTCTGTTTTAAAGAATAAAACAAATACGCACACAGACATAACGTCCCCTTCTAAGACATATTAACAGCACGGAGATTATTTATAAGAATGTAAATATGAAAGTAATAAGAATTCAAAGCACTTAGAATTCCCAATAAGACACATTTCCATGAAAACACAACTTTGGTAGTGGGAGTTTACTTACCTGAGAATTCCCTATGTGCATAAAATCAAAAGACCATTCCATACTTCACTCTAACTACTGCCAGTCATACTACTCAAAATACTTTTCTTTATAACCATGACAAATTGCATAATAACTTTGGATACTTGTCTCAAGAGATGACCCTTGAACTACACTGAAACAGATTTTAATTGATTCAAAATTGCACTGTTGTCTATAAGAAATGTTTGATATGTCTGATGTGCAAAAAGGTAAGGGCTAACAATTTATGCTTGATCCTTGAAGAATAAAAGTAAAAGTAAGGGTTTGGAAATTCTATGAATTGTCTTTTTTGTCTATGGGAGTCAGTAGAAAAAAAATGAGCTATATCCTTATAGAGACTGTGCTTTGCACAGGGCATATCTACCCAGAAGACAGAAAATTTCTACAGTTTTTAAGATGTAGTAGAAGAAGGATTTCTGTAGTGTTTTATTTTTGTTCCTGAAAGAATCCATCCTGAGCAAGGTTGAGTCTTTGAATGCAAACTATTTAAGAAGCTTTTAAATTGGCAATACAAAAGCAGAACTTTACTATACTCATTGACCCATGGCTTGAGTATCTCAACTATCTATAGCTGTGTATTCCAGTACTCCTTAGACCAAAATAGAAGACTCCTTGAATTCAACATGTGACATTTATATTGCATGCCTAAACTTCTACATTTATGATGCTACAATGTTTACATGATACCCATTTTTGAGTGTCAGTAATGACAACCAGTATGTCTCTCAGCTGTGAGGCTAGCTAAAAAGCTACAGCTTAGCAATGGCCTCAGGTTAACAAACTGTCTTATGAAAATAAGTAATGGTGTGATGCCCTAATTTGTTGTCAAGATCTCTAGTAAAGTGACTGAGGTGATTTGTTAAGGAATCTTGGAGTACACAGAACACACAAGATAAAGAGACTGATGTAAGTCCATTCAAACTCAACTAGATACAAGAGTTGGCAATTTATTTGTCTAAAAAAATTTCAGAGAATGATATGTGCCAGACAAAGGCAGTGCTTTGTAATGATCCATCACCTACTGGGGAGTTCAACTCCATGGTGAAATGGAGGAAAGGTAAACCAAGTACATAAGATGGAAAATCTCATTAAAAAAAAGAAACTCCGTTCAAAATATACAGACTATCTAGACTATCTGAGTTCACCTATGAAGACACATGCTGGAATTATAGGAATACCAATACAAAGTTTTCCATATGGAAATAAAGACAATTAGAGAAATTAATTTTTCAGAATTGGGGTCAAGACAATATAATGAAAATAATACTGCTACGCAAATTTACGTATTTTGTGTCATACCAACCAAACAAGTGCAGAATTATTTTGTAGAATGTAAAAAAAAAACTCCATCTCTCTTACCCTTTCTGTCTCTCTCTCTATGCCTCTTTTTAGTCATTTCTCTTTCTTTGTGTTTATTTATCTGTCAATTTCAGTCTCTGACTCTCTGTCTTGTCTGTTTCCATCTCTGCCTGTCAATTCTCTGTGTCTCTCTCTGTTAGTGTTTCTATCATTCTGCCTTTCTTTGTCTCAATTTCTGTCTCTCCCTTTCTCTCTCATCTTTTGCATTCATTTTATCTGCCACAACTGCAACACGTTATATCCTCTCTAGCTTTCCAAGTTCAAATAATCTCTCACTGCTCTTTGCCACTGTTTTAAGGGTAATATTGAACTTTTCTTTCATGATGCACTATAGCCAAAATAATTGTTATCAAGAAATAGCCAGCCTATTTGTAATGGGTGAATAAGAGAATAATTAAAATAGTTGCAGTCAAGAATATTTTCCTATAGCTCTAAATAATGTAATATGGTGGGAGATTCTATGGCTTTGTCATTAATGATGTTACCTGAGACCTAGCACCTTGCAAGCAGGGAACATTTATGTAATGTGAATTCTAGATTCTTTATTCTAGCAAAGAAATTTTTTCAGATTTGACCAGTAAAAGTCCATTTGGAACTATTTTCATCACTGCCTTAAAGAGACAGGATTTCACCTGCTTTAATACATGCCAGAATAATTTTTTCTGGAGTATTTGGGTGGTGGAAATTTATTGACAGGAACAATAAATGTCAATTTGAAGAGTCTGTACAGTATGGAACACTCCCTGAACAAAGGTAAGTGAGTAGGGGAAAATGGAAAAAAGTGAGGAAATTTAGCTATTTTCATACTGAAAATTTTCTGTAAATAAAATACAATTTCAACATTTTATCACAAAACTACTATTAACATAATGCAGAAAAATAGATTTTCATAGAAGAAGATTTGGGTAATGCTGCACATTCATCATCAAACAATCCTTATATCAAAGTCCCCCTATCCTGTGTAACAGCAAATCTCTTTTGTATAGCTATTTTTAAACTTCAAACAAAATTTCAAAAATGTGCACATCGCTGCTGAAAATATCATTCATAATGGTTCCTAATTCTGGCATTTGTGGAGGGTAAGTTAGACAGAGTGAATTAAGTCAACTGGGAGTCAAAAGTCCAGATTTCTGTTCCTAGCTTTATCACTCTCTAGGACTTCATCCTTGGGCAAATTCCTTTGCCTTTATGTATGTAAGTGCCTTCATATGGTAAATGGGCACAATAATGCACCCTTTCTTTCACAAGGGGATGTTTTCTTTGAGATATTAATCAAGAACTGATTTCCTTTGTTCTGTAGTTTCCAAGCACTTGTCAGTACACTTGATTATCAAATATTAATTGATTATGTGTTTTTAATGTTTTTGAAGTTCTTCTCCTTAAGATAAAATAAAATAAAATAAAATAAAACCTAAATCTGAAAAGAATCAGAACTATTGTTTTATTTTAAGATGTATTTTGGGCAAACTTTCATCTTAAACTACTGAATATTTTTTTCTCATCCTGATAATATTTATTCTATTTATATTTTACTTTCTCTATTTTTCATTTCACTTTCTCAATTTTAGGCCAATTAGACATTTAGACAAACTCTAAATCTGGGGTTACTGATTCTCCATTCAAGTCTCAAATTGATTCTCCTATTAGAGAATAGTATTTCTAATTAATTAGAGAAGTACATTCATACTCAAAAAATGTAGGTTTATATTCTCACTCCAACATTTCTTGGTTTGTTACTAAGGACAATTATTTAACCTTTCTGAGCTTTAGTTCATTCACTGGTACATTAGAGACAATATTATTTGTGTTAACTAAGTCAAAAGGTGGTTGTAAATGCTTTAAAATCTTAAGAGTACCACACATTAGTCATCAAGTGTTCTTATTAGGGAGATGTTAAGGCCTCAGATCCTTTCTTCCTCTCTCTACTCTGACAAAGTGAGAATTCAATTTTTTTTTTAGAGACTTTGCCTGGATCTTTCCCTTGAATTCATCTCACTTTCTCTTACATCATGTAAACCTAGATTTGAGGATGGAATACAACGTAGAAATCATCTAGTCCAACCCCTACGTTTACAGGTCACATGGGTAAAAAGTATCAGAGATGGAATTCAAACCCAGGTCTTATGATTGGAAATTTATCACTATTTCAACTATACCATACTCCCTCTATTTTAATGTTAACAGTTCTTCCACAATTACACTGTAATGTCTTTACAAGTAAGTCTTCTGTTGTAGCTATATTCCTAACCCCACTGTTTAGCACAATTTCTTATATATACACATGAAAGGAAATCCTGTTTGAGAACTTTTCCCCTTTCCCAATCATAAAAACCTGAGCAGTTACCACAGACAGAAGAAAGTAAAGTGTCTTGGCCAATTAACGTAGTTAGTATTTGTGAGAAAACATTTCAACCCAGGTCTATCTGAATCATCTGGAATACTATGATCAGTTCTGGGCACTACAGGTTAAGGATGTGGAGAGTGTGTAGACTAGAGTGTCTAGACTAGAAATGGAAATCACCATGATGAAACTTGAGTTCACTGTATATGAAGACTTGTTGAAGAAACGAGACACATTCAGCTTGAAGAAGACCTAGGTTAAGGATGGGAAAGGGGTGGAGAAAAACTCAATAGTAGTCTTCAAGACTTATTCAGTTTCATCCCAGTGGGCAATAAAAGGAGCAATAAATAGAAGTTGTAGAGAAGCAAATTTGAGTTTGATGTCAGGAAAATCTTCCTAATAATTAGGACAAAAAAAGTTTTATGGGCTGCCTTGAGAAGTGATATGTTTTTTTTCCCCTTATTTGAAGGGATTATAACAGCTACTATGTGACCACATGTCAGGCATATCGTAATGGTGATTCCTTTTTAACGTAGGTTGTGTTAGATATGAAGTAATTTGAACTCTCAAATTCTACGATTCTAGTACTCTTAGGCCCAGAACTCTATCCACTAGATACTGGTATCTATATATGTGTGTGTGTATACACACACACATATACAGACAGATATATGTATGTGTGTGTGTCTATGTGTATGTACATATATGCATGTATGTACATATAGAAATTTTAATGTTTATTTATGAATTGTCATTGAATTATATAAAAGCAAAAGGAAAACTGGCCCTATAAAGAAACATGTAATGGGAAAACAGAGAAGTACAAATTATGTGTTTGATGAAAAGTTTAAAATAGCACAAAAACTGAATATATAAAATATAGAATAAAATATATAAATTATTGAAGCCAAGAAATTCCAGTGCATTTAAGTAGTATGAAAATACATACATGAAAATAAACTGAGATTTTGCTGACAAAAATATTCTTTTGAATCTCTTTGATTCTCATATTTTCCCCATTATATGAGACTTATTTGTCCAATTCCCTTCACTATGCTCTTGTTTTCGTCTACTCTTCCAGGAAGTGAAAGAGCATGTCCTTCATCCCTCCCCCACACAGGTAGATGAATTGGTATCAGGTCTCCTCCACTGAACGTCCTCATATCTGAGGACCACTGAAGGGATTGACTGGGTAATATCATTCTGTGGGCAGTAATGTGTGAACAGCATTTTAAAAGTTTGTACAGTATGTTTTTCAGAACAAGCTTAGTTATATTGACCTGACATGTTTAAATACTGTTTCTTCAAACCACTATAGTGGCAAAAAGGCATAATGGGAGAAGGAGGGCAAAGAAAGACTCCTTACTAAACACAATGTGCTGCTAAATACCTTCCTGGACAGAGTGAGGAAGAATTAAGTGTATTATCGTACTGCCTTTTCCGTGTAGGAATGCTACTTAATATAAATGTATCTTTCTTTCAGTGAACACACTGTCCTTTGCTACATACTTTCAGACACACTAAAAGTTTTATAGTTGGCATTAGTTTATCCAAAATAAGGTAATCTGATGAGGTGTAGTTGATTATAGGCTAAACTTTGGGCTCCAGTTATTGGCTGCAATAGTTGGCAAAGAATTTAAGCTAGTACTTTCTGATTAGAATTGTTTCATTCAACATGATGATATATGAATGATTATTGTGATGTTTAGTATAGTTTTATTAGTGACAATTTTATTTTAGGCCCCAATTTTATAGCAAGGGTGGAAAACTATGGTCCAGGAGCCAAATCCATGCCACTGGTTTCTGTACAGCCTGAGAGTTAAAAATGTGAGTTCAAAAATATTTTAAATAATTTATTTTAACTTGTTTCTCTTTTTAAAATGTAGAAATCATTCTAATCTCACAGTCCATACAAAAATAGGCAGCAGAATAGATTTGGCCCTTGGACTATATATAGTCCACTTACTCCTGGTTAATAGCATTCTCAAGCACTGGCATTTACAAAACAATAATGTATTTTTCTAGAGCATTGTCTCATATTTTGAACAACTTTTTGAGAGAAAAATATCTTTACACAGGCAATGGGGTGCAACGTGAGGGCAGTAGACAGAACCAGGAACACCTGGATTCATACCTTGACTCTGAAATTTACCAGATGACTAAGCCTGGGCAAATCACTCAACCAGTCTAGGTCTCATGAAAGGGATGAATTTGATAACATGTAAATTTCCTTCTAGCTATAAATATGGCAAGGTTAACATATTATGATAAAAACTCTATGATCACATTAGAGAAAAAGGGGAAAATGTGTTATTTCTAAATTATTGAATATATGAAAAAGTTTTTTGTTTCTTTTAACCATTGAACATATAAACAGTTAAATATATATGTATACTATGTAATATTTATAGAATGACAAAGGATTTTTTAAATATTATTTATCCATTCCTATTTATTCTTAAATCTTAACTCAGTTATACCTTCTTTCATGAAACATCTCTGTTTTTTGACAACTTATTCCCTTGGACCTCCCATAGTACTTGGTTTCTACCTTTCTTATTTGCTTGTGAAGCTATATGTTTCAGTGTTTTATATCTCCACAAGAATGGAAGAAGCTTCATGATGGTAGTAAGGGCATCTTACTGGCTCTTTGTATCTCCCAGTAATTATTTCATTACTCTTTGCACCATGTTGGGGGGAAAGGACAGGAACAAGAATTAAGTGCCTACTGTTATATTTTATTCTTCAGTCATTTGGATTACATCCAGCTCTTTGTGACCCCATTTAGGATTTTCTTGGCAAAGATCCTAGAGTGGTTTGTCATTTCCTTCTCTAGATCATTTTATAGATGAGGAAACTGAGGCAAACAGGGTTAAATGATGTACCCAGGGTGACATAGCTAGTCAGTGTCTGAAGTCAAATTTGAAATCAGGTCTTCCTGATTCCAAGAAAAATGCTCTATCCATTGTGCCATGTAGCTGCCCAAATGCCTAATACATACAGGTTATTGTGCTAAGTACTTCAGAAATATCTAATTTGATCCATATTATAACATCTCAGGGAAGTTGGTGCTATCAGTATACACCTTTATTTTTTTAAATTTTTTTTTAGGCAATTGGGGTTAAGTGACTTGCCCAGGGTCACACAGCTGGTAAGTATTCAAGTGTTCGACCTGAGGTCAGATTTGAACTCAGGTCCTCCTGACTTCAGGGCTGGTGCTCTATCCACTGCGCCATTGTGCCACTGCACCACCTAGCTGCCCCCAGTAGACACATTTTACAGTTGAGGTAGTGAGGCAGAGATTACTTAATCTCTTGCCTAGTGTTACACAGCTATTAAATGTCTAAGGACAGATTTGAACTTAAGTCTTTCTGACTCAAGGACCAGAGTCCTTTCCCTTGAATCACCAAGCTGTCTCCATATAAACTTAATTTGTTTCTTGTTGTTAAAGTGTGAGCATTGGCAAGAAAGGAAAAAACTAATTAAAATGAGTCTAAATCAGGGTGAAGCAATTGGACTAAGCCTAAAGCTGATTTAGGAGAAGATATTGAAGAAGTTGCCCTCTGGAGAAGTCATAGGAAAAAAAAATTGATTGGCTGCATATCCTAGTTTGGAAACCAAATAAGCGGAGGTTTTTGAGGACTGTACCCTACTCTGTCTATGTTCATTCAAGTAGGACATGATTTCAACTCTCTCCTACCACTCCACTCCTCATTGACTCAGGTTGCCATCATGGTGGGTCAAACAGCATTCCCCACTTTCTCTGTCTATGAACAATACTTTTAGTATAAGAAACTTTACTAGATCTGGGATAACATCAACACCAACAACAATAACAAACATTGATATAGATATATTTTCCCCTGATATAGATATATTTTACTCTGTCTAAATACTATTTCATAATTGCAAGATGCATTTGGGAGACCAAACCTGAAGGCCAATCTCTGGTCACACAGATCACTGCTGCCCTTACCCCTAATATACCCACCTCTACCAGCTGCCTCACTCCCTATAGTACTTAGTCCTCCTTTTTCCCTGAAGTGTCTGAAAATGCATCTTTCTTAGAGAGGCATGAAAGGATTACAGGATTTAAAATCAGAGTCAGAGACCTTCAAATACAGGCTCCTTCACTTACTTACTACCTATATGACTTTGATGAAATCACTTAAATGTTCTGTGTCTCAGTTTCTTCATCAGTAAAATAAGATTCATCTATATGACCTCTAAGTTCTTTTTTTTAAACTTCTAAACCTATTATTTTATTATTGATCTTATATTTCTTTCTTTCAGGTTCCTTCTATTTTCTGGTGTTTATGGAAAACTAACTGTCTCCCAAAGATATATATCTTGGCACCCTCTTAAATGATGGCTATTGCTTTTCTCAAAGCCTCTAACATATAGGGCCAGGACAAGAAAGTATTACTATACCTTACTCCTTACTATCACTTTCAGGGACTCCCTTTGATCACCATCAATCTGTAAGCCATTTTTACTCCTTTCATTTTTCCTTAATCCTGTCCAGGTAATTGTTGCTGTCTTCAATGGACCTCCATGTGACTCTCCTTACAAGATAAGTTCCATTCCTAGCTTAAGTCTCCACAAAAACATTGTCTTTCTCCTTGAAAAAAGCCTGACCTTCCACTGCCTCAACCTCCTCAGGAAGGAAACATGTATTTATTAAGCACTTATTATATGTCAGACATTATACTAGGTGCTTTCCTAATATCATCTCGTTTTATCCTTGCACCAACCCTAAAAGTAGGTGCTTCATTATCTCCATTTTACAGTTGAAGAAACTGAGGCAGACAGGCTAAGTGAGTAGCCCAGAATCACACAATTAATAAATGTCTGAAGCCAGATTTCAACTCAAGTCTTCCTGACTCCAGGCCAAAGATTCTATTATCTACTGTACCATTCAGTTATCCCTTTAGCTCCCAAACTTATTTCTCCATATCACCAATTTTTATTTTTATTTTAATTCTCAAATTGAACACTAAAAAAGAGCCTTTTCAGACACAGAATATAACAAAGAAACAAATAAGATTATTCTTCTTTGGTAATTTTCCCCCTTTTACCTTCTTGTTCCCTTTATTTCTCCATTTGTTTTCTTCTTTATTTGCATATTTATTTATCCATGTATTTGTTTGTTTATTTGTTTGTTGATTGAGAGTAAGACTTGAAATACGGTTTAGTAACTTCACCCAAATATAGTTATACTATTTTCAGAGCCTGGTGCTTTAAACCATAAGAATGTAAAGCAGTTTGCAGGACTAGTTATTAGACATTTTATATTCCATGTAAGCTCTTTAGTATCCAAAAACTTCGTAGCACATGTCTCCTGGTAAAATAGCCAGGCTTGAGTCAATACTCTTCTAATTGGTGGGCATTTTCTGTGATCAAGATACTGCATCTTGACAATTCTCTTTTTGAGTAGATATACTGCTTTATTAAAATATCTTAGCTTCGGTTGTAATTCAATTTTTTTGCTTTTTTTAATCTCTCTTTAAAAGCTCTAATTTGATTTTATCTACTTTGTTGATCCTTTTTAAGATTTTTAGTTATTCTGGGGTTTCTTAGGATTATTCCACTCCAATGATTACTATTTATTATTTTTTAAAATAAATTTTTGTTGTTATTTAGTCATTTTTCAATCACGTCTGATTCTTCATGACTCCTTTTCGGGTTTTCTTGGCAAAGATACTGAAGTGGTTTGCCATTTCCTTCCCCAGATCATTTTATAGATGAGGAAATTGAAGCAAATGGGTTAAGTGATTTGTCTAGGGTCACGCAGCTGCTAAGTCTTGAGTCTGGATTTGACCTCAGGTCTCACTGACTCCAGGCCTGACCCTCTATCCACTGTACTACATTTTATTCTTATACTTATATTTTTTCTTACATCTTCAAATTTCTTCCTGTGTTTTTAAGCTCCACATGATGAAACACATAATATTTAAAAAGAAATATATCTATACATATATCTAAATATAGATAGCTAGATAGAAAGATAAATATGTAATAAAATCAGCAAAACATATCAATAAATTGAAAACAATCTGGAAATACATGAGATATTCCAGAGCGAAGTATGTTCCACCTTTACAAAGTTCTGGGGAAAGATATCATATTTCTTCTTTGTGACTTGTTTATTCTTTATAATTTTCCAACATTTATTTTCAGTTTTTGCATGTTTCTTGTTCTATTTAATTTTTGGAGTCATTTTGCATATGTGTCTTTGTAGGCTCTAGTTACTTCACATGGCATCAGTTTGTGAAAGACTTTCTATAACTTTCTATACCTTCTATAACTCTCGGTCCATCATATTCTTTTCCCACTCTAGTCCATTCTCTATTAAACTGATCTTCCTGAAGCACAGGCCTGACCATATCACCTCTCTTCTCTACGTTAATAAACTCCAATGGTTCCCTGTTGTCTCCAGAACTAAATATGTAATCTTCTATTTGACTTTTAAGTTCTTTATGACTTTCCCTACTCCTAAACATTTCCTATCTTCTTACACCTTACTCTGCAGCACATACTCTGTGATCTGGGTTCATTGGCTTTCTTGATGCTTCTGGAATAATAAGATACTCCATCTCCTAACTTAATGCACATTAACTGACTATCCCCCTATGTCTGGAATTATTTTCCTCCTCATCTGTGGACTCATTTCTGTAAAGGCACCACCAAAAATCATTCTTTTTACTGGAAGTATTTCCTGATAACTAGGGCCTTCCCTCTTATATCCAATTTAGCTTGTATATATCTTGTTAGTACCTAGTCATTTGCATATTGTCTCCTCCATTAGACTGTTAGCTCCTTGAGGGCAAGTACATAATTTTTTTTTTGTATCCTCAGTGTATAGGACAGTGTTAGACACACAGTAGGGAGTTAATAAATGCTTGTTGACTTCACTTGGCAATTCTTACATCAGAACAATATTCCATAAAATTAATTTATCACATTTTTTCCACTGTTACCCAATTATCTGGGGCAATATAAAGTAGCCCCTTAGATTTAAGTTCTTACACACACACACACACACACACACCCTTTTATGTCCTCCTTTCAGGATGAGGAAATGTGTTGGCTGACAGCTATTCCCTTCCTCTTAACATTTCTCATCTTTTCTTGTTTCCATATTGAGTTTTATGCTACCTTACACCAAACTCTATCTGTTCAACCCTTTTTTATCTATTTAGTATACACTAATTACAAAAATAGCAAGTTCTAACTGTATTTTGTTCCTTCCCGTAATGTTTGTCTGTTTACCCTCCCTTCTCTTCTTTTCTCAAACTCTCTGACATTTTACTTATTAAACATTCTCAATATCCTTTGAAGACATGAAAGTTTCAAAGGGATACTGCTTCTTTTCATTCTATTATAATGTTATATTCTATATATTATATTATATGTTCTATATATTCTATTCTAATTATATATATTCTATAATTATATTCTAATTATTCTAATTCTATATATTCTAATTCTAATTATATATTCTATATATTATATCTATATATTATATATTCTATTATAATGTTAGCATTATATCACAATAGCACTCCTTCTAGTTACTCATACTTGTTTTTCTTTTTTAGATTTCTCTGGACTCTAATTTTTATATTTCATGTTTCTTATTCAGCTTTGGTATTTTCATCAGAAATGTTTACAAGTCTTCTAGTCCATCAAAAAGTCATTTTTCTCCCCAAAGACATATACTCATCTTTACAGTGTAAGTTAGTCTTGGTAGTAGGCCAATAGGTTTAGCTTGTCTGTTTGTTTTTCCTTTCAGAATATGATATTCTAAGATCGCCTCTCATTTTTGGTAGTAGCTGCCAGGTGTGAGAAATCTTGAATTCCTGATGGGAGTCCTATGGTGCACGAACTGCTTCTTTCCACTTAAAGTATTTTCTTTAACATGAGAGCTCTGGATTTCAGCTGTGGCATTCCTGGGATTTTTTTCTTTCAGAGTTTAATTCAGAAAGTGATTGGCAGATTCTTTCTATCTTCACTTTGGTTCTAATAGTGCTGGGCAGTTGTCTCATGATTTTTTAAGAATATATTGTCTATGATCAATAGATAAATAGATATAGATAGATAGATGTAGTTTTCAGGGAATCCAATGATGCTTAAGTTATTCTTCCTTGACCTTTATTTTTGTAGTTATATTGTTGTTGAAAGAACATGACTTACATTTTTTTTTCAGTGTTTGGAATTAGTTTTATATAGTCTTTCTGTTCACTCCTCTGAAACCACATTTGGATGCCATCTTCCAGGAAGGTGCGAATAAGACACAGGGGGCATCTCCAGTTGTCTTGATGAATATCTGGCCACTGGACCCAGAAGGCTCTGGAGGAGAAAGTGAGCCTGTGATCTTGCACAGTCCTCCCTCACTCAAATCAAAGTCAACTGCAAGTCATGTCACTATCTCCCTGATGTCATGGTCCTCTTCGAGGACGAAGGACAAACACAGGCACACCACATAAGGGAGGTACTGCTCCGTGACTCAAAGAAACTGGACTGCGACATCCTTGGGTCCTCGACGTCCTTGGTGGTGTCCGTTGGGAACTTCTGACCCGTGGCAGCTGTGGGGGGGCTCAGCTTCTGCTCTGGCTCAGGCTCTCTGGCGTGGCACTGGTGGCGGCTCCTCCTCCAGCTCCCTCCAGCTCCTATCTAGCATATTTTCAATAATTTTTTAATACTAGTTGAGGTGTTTTTTTTTTATTATCTTTGCCAATTTAGTTCCTGAATAGATGCTTTTAGGTAGGACAATCAGCCCAGCTCAGTTTTGCTCAGGATTCCCTGAATTCCTGAGCTGCCCTTTCCCCCCTCTCCCTCACTCTCTCCTCCCAGGGTTATCATTCCCTTGGATCTTCAGGGATTCCTCTGGTGTCTTGGGAAAGAGTGATAGTGACATCAGGCCTCCTGGGCCTATGCTGTCTCAGTCTGAGCTCTAAGGTGTACTATACTAGTATTTACTACTATCTGTCACCACTCCCATGAGATTCAGAGATCCCCACCTCTGGGGCTTTCTGAACACGATGATCTTTTCCCAGGTAATCCTCTAATATTGTTGCTTCATGAATTCAGAATTTCACAGCTACACTCAACTGTCTGGCTTTACTAGGAGGCAACCAAGTTGTGAGGAGAGGGAGGAAGAGACTGATTTCAGATTTCCTAATGCCCTTTGGTTTCTGACAACATTTTTCTTTGTGGATTTTTGAGGTGGAAGTAGCGAATTACTATAATTTCTCCTCTGGTTTCTTGATCATCATTTTGGTCTGGAATAGATTTCACTATTTGTTGGAGTTGGTATGTAAGAGCCAGCAGTCTGCTTCCTTTTCAGGAAGCAACCTGGGCCCTAACATGATATTAATAATACATTCATTTACTCAAAAATTCATTGTAATATGTCAGCAACTACACTAGGTTGAGAAGATAGGAAAAACAAAACAAAACAAAGATGAACAGTGCCTGCACCCAAAGTACTTATATTACATTAGTGGGGGAAAAGAATATGTACCCAGAAAAATAAATAAAAAAGTATACAAAAAGTATCTACAAAGCAATGTCATGGGGGAATGCATTAACAACTAATGGATAAGAAAAGGCATTATTTAGAAGGTCCTATAATGCTTGAGATGAATTGCGAGGGGGAGGCTATATGTTCTAAGAGTTGGAGGTGAAAATGAGATCCATTCTAGACATTAGAGGGATCCTGTGCAAAAGTATAATGATAAGAGATGGAATGTTACGTATGGAGTAAGGAAACCAGACTTTTTAGTCTGAAATGTATAGTGTATGGAGGGGAGTAAGGTGTAGTAATCCCGCAAAGTTAGATTCTATCCAGGTTGAAAAGAGATTTATATGTCAAATATTCCTTAGTCAAATCTCCTCAACTAAATTCAAACCAAGTGGCAAAATGACTAACAAAAGTTCTACAATAATACAATATGTTCATTATGCACTCTGCATATATTGCCTACTCTTTAAGATCTTTGGCCCATTGTTTCATATACTTTTTCTTTGAGTTAGCTGACCAGTTTTGGGTCTCTGAAGCAGGACTGATTAGAGGCCTTGTTGTTGTTCAATCATGTCCAATTCTTTGTGACCCAATGGACCATACTGTCCATGGGTTTTCTTGGCAGAGATACAGGAATGATTTACGATTTCCTTATGAAATGGATTAAGGCAAACAGAGGTTAAGTGACTTGCCCAGGTTCACACTGCTAATAAATATGTGAGGTCACATTTGAACTCAGATCTTCCTGATTCCAGGCTCAGTACTCTATCCACTAAGCCACTCATCTGCCTCCATACAGAAAAAGAGCAAATGATCCAAATATCAAGGCAAAATGTGTTATGCTACATGTGTGCGCTATTTTTTCTAGCAATTTCTCTCAGTCTGCTGTTCAGTCTGCAGATTTGTTAACCAGTTGCCTTTTCTTCCACAACACAGTCCTATCATTTGTCCTCAAAGTTTTCTTAGAATGTATTCTTGCACAGACCTTTCTGGTTCTATATCCTCAGAATCTGCAGCTTTCATTTAGAAAGCTTTCATTTTCTAAAAAAATTTGTTAGGTGATGGTACATAGGTCCTGTTCACACTTGGTTTTGATTGATTGATTCAAGTATTCAATCAAGTGTTCTTATCTGAGGGAGGTGATTTTAAAAAAGACAGGATAATCAATGCAATCCCTCTCCATACATATATTATTGCTTTTGATTCTTACAACACTATACAGCAAGCAATCTTATTATTTCCAGTAAACAGAGGGGGAAATGCCAAAGGAGAAGTTGGGTTGCCCATAGTCAGACAGTAAAGAAACTCAGGTCTTCCTGACTCAGAAGTCCGACGCTTTATCTGCAATGCCTTTCTGTTTCTTTTTGGCTGCAAAACAACATTTGATCGATAGTGTGGAAATAAAAAGTAATTACCTACAACAACCATCTCTACCAATAGTGGAAGGCGTTATAAAACATCACCGTTTCACATTATTAATTTAAACGTGGCCTACACAACATTTGGCACACCCACCAAAATATTTCTGGTGGCCAGCAAAAAACATAGGGTTACCAATGCTGTGCATACTCCTATTGGTCATGTGACCGGCAGCAACCAACCATGCTGTCTCTAGGCTAACCTGTCATGTGACCTGTGGCAACCAACCATCATCAGTCTGTCTCTAGTCCAACCTATCTGTGGCCAGAAGTTTACAAGTTGTGCAGGTGTGACTTAAACTGATTTTTGTGTGAATCATTGTTACTGGCAGTGGGGCAGACACATGGTAAGACTGTTTGTAAAACCTTCTGTAATATTGTTATGAGAGGTACATGTGTGCCTGACCTTGCTTCAAGTTCAAAATATTCATGAGCAAATGGGCAACTTTTAACAGTTTACTTTTTTGTTTCAATTGCTTGTCAATATGGAAAGGGCCTACACTAGCTCAAGAAATACCTGTCCTGGTAATTTGTTTTTTAAGTTTGATCTGTATTATTAAAATTTTATCAGTCACTTTTTTAAGTCTAGACAGTGCTATCAAATTTAAATAGAAATGAGTGCCACTAAATCACACAAAAGAATCCTCTGTTGGGAGCATATTTGTTTTTATTTAATTATATTTCATTTTTAATTCCAAATTCTTTTCCTCTTTCATCCACTTCTCCCTCCTATTGAGAAGGAAAAACAACAACAACAACAACAATTGTCTTGCTAAGTTGCTCTGGGCTAGAAAAATAACTCAGTGATTTTTTTTTTTTGGAGGATGTGGAGGGTGTTTCAAAATCAGAATTCAAAATCAGAAGTTGGTGTATTTTATAGGTTGTTGAGGAGGAAGTATGTTGGGATAACTAGGCAAAAATTCTGACTCCATTCCCCCAACTTGATCATTATAAAATAATGGTAGTAAGAGGAATCTTAGAGTGTTTTTTTTTTTTAGTTCTGAATTAGTAGAATTCAGATTAGTAAGTCACTTATTTATCACTTATCCATTTGTAATGCTTTCTATTTCTAAAGGTTTAAATAATTAAATAACATTAATGAAGCATTATAGTTAATATTACATGGGTTGGCAAAGTATATTTGTGTGATTTAAAATATCCAGATAAAATGGATAGCTAAAATGGGAAAATAAAGCAATACTTTGAATAAAAATATGAACCTGTCTCTTCCAAATAGTCCTAAGTTTACCTAATCATGCTTGTTTAATACTATTGTCATTAAACACACAAAAACTCTGAAAATGATGTAAGAGGTTTAAATGCAACAAACATGTTCTAAAGGCTTTACTTTCTAAAATTGTTAACATCATTTATGAACTTCTATTTTATTACTATGATAAGCATTATTATTTTAAATGAAACTTGGTTCTGTCAAAATTTTCAAAGAACAGGATAAGAGAAAGCCTAATTAAAAATTTAAAGAGAAATAACCTTGACTATCCAATTTATGTAAGACATATATTCTATACTCTGTTCTCTCTAGTAAAAGAAAAATAAATGTGCACTGAACATTTGAACATGCTCTTTTAAACCTTATTGGAATTTTTCAGAATCCATGAGGAACATTTCTTAGTACACTTGTCAAAAGACATAAGAAGTAACATAACTAGTAAGATGGAAAAAAAAGTCATACCCACTTCCCTCAGTTATAAATGGAATTATACATGTATTAAAAATATTCTACCTATCCCTGACATTCACTGACCTTGAAAACTTCCATTATCAGATGATCACACAACCATATAAGCCTTCAGAGGCAGGCCAGTCCAACTGAAACTAGAACAACAATCTCTTTGGGTAATCTGCCCAACTAGTAGTGTCTCTACTAGAACTTGTCTTATATTTGTATAGACTTTAGAGCCCAGAGATATCTGTAAACCATGATGAGGCATTATAGTAAGAATTTAGTGGCAGATTTAAACTATAATAAGTTTTAATTAAAAAAAATGCTTGAAGAAAACTTGCAGTAATTATTTTTAAATATTGTATTTTCTGCAAATACAATACAACTTCCACATACAAATATAGCATATCTAATATACACCTGTCTTTACATTGGAGGAAATGTCTTCTGGGGATAGAGAAGTTAGGTCAGGAAGAACTATGAAAAAATTCGTGTCAAGTCTGGTCCTAGGTTCCATTGAAATAGTGTCATACTAGTTAGCAGAACCTTGGACAAAAATCACATATCATCTTTGTCCATTTTATGAATAAAAATATTTGGGTTACATCATCCCTGCTACCATCCCTCATGGACAGACAAGACAAAATAGTTGTCTTCCCTACAGTCCATGTTCCATCCTCTACTTAAATATAGGACCAGTGCCATATACTCCAAGCACCATGTATGGTAATTCCAAGGATCCACAGTAGTTCACACACAAGGATAGATCAGAAAGAGAAACCATACATATTGTTAAGGAAGACTGCTGAATTTACAACCACATAAATATATACTGACTTATAAATCCATGTCCATGGCATTTTATGTTTCACCTAGCTTCCCTGGAACAAAACTAGTCTAATGAGTCACTTATGTAGGACTCTTAAATAGCACAACTCTTAAGTAATTATATGTTATGACTAGAAGTAACTTTCCCTAGCATGGACAAGCTCTGCTACACCCACAGCACAATGTGTCTTGGTTCATATGTAGGCAAGTCAGGACTGCTTGTATTTTAACAACAGGTAAGAACAGTGATTTGGATGCAGCCACAGGAACACAGAACAAATAGCACAAGCTTCGCCCTATCCCTCCAATTTTACTTAAGTAAATCTTAAGGATAATCTACATTTAAAAAAAAAAACTTTTCAGTAGCCATATTTATACCCTAATATCTTTATGACTTTAGTGTCATTCAGTTATTGCAGGGACACATTAACACTGAATTGAAAGCTTGCTTACAGTTGGGTTATTTCCTTCTACAATGGCTGTTAAAAAAAAGTATAAAATTCTCAGTGTGACAATCATTTTCATGCTGGACCTTGATCCTAACCTCCTACAATGTCTCCTAATTTAACTTGTGTTCTAGCAAAAAAAAAAACAAAAAAACAAATTCCTGCATGTTGCACGCTGTCCCATCTGTGTATTTTTCTTTATAGCATTCCATTAGATTGAGATATTTTCTTTTTCTTAGCTTCTTTTTCTTGCTGATAATGTACACATCCTTTAAAGCCCAGGTCAAATCCTTTCTCCTTGTTGAAATAATTCCTAGTCTTCTTAATTAGGAGTGATCTCTCCTTTAACATTTTCAAAGTATGTTGTTTGAACCTTTTTATTCAATTGTCTATTATAGAATTTGTGTGTTTGTATTACTTCCTTTAACTTCTAGCAGTAGTAGCAGGGAAACAAAGGTTTTCCCAGCATTTCTGTGGGTTTGTGTTGAAGGTTCTTTTGCTTTAGGGTAGGTAAATAGTCTATGTGTGTGCTTGTGTGTGTGTATGTGTATACATACATATATATTTACATATATACACATAAACACAGATATATGAATATACTTACATATATTTGAGATGAGAGAGAAATACAGATGTGTGTATATATATGTATGCATATATGTATCTTTAATGTTACTTTTAAATGCTACAAACACTTATATAATTTTGTGAATTCTGAAAAATAAATTTTAAAATTTCAATTTTAATAAGATGGGTGTGACCTGTTTTGTGCATTATGTATTTGACAGTTTCTCAGATCAATGCTTTTATTGTAGGAGGTCTTTTTTTTGTTGTTGTTATTGGCCACCTCAGTCATGTGATCTATCTTCATCAGATTTTTTCTTGTGAGATTATGTAAAAATTCATTTATGCATCTAAACTTTGTTCTATGAATGATCAGAAAGCTAAGATTACAAATGCAGTTCTTTTCAGCCATTATCAGCAATCGATGGAAGGTTCCCCCCCCCCCAAAATTAAAAAAAAAATCAACTAGAGGGATAATATAGCTAAGACAGAGGCTTCCTTGAACTTTAATAAATAACACATCAATATTTTTAAAAGTAATAATTAATTATTCAAATATTGTCTTTTGTAAGTTGGTAGCATCTATACTTGTGGTTGACCATCCTTCATTTTCAAAGAGCACCATGGCTTCACAGAGAATATCTTGACTTGCAGGTGAATTGGATTTAAGTGAAGCAAAGTTGCACAAAGTTGTCAGCCTCAGTTTCTCCTCCAGAGTCATCGAAGTCCAGTAGCAGGTCAAAAGTCAAGATGATTGGCCGTGGCCCGGGATGCAGTAGATGACTTTGGCATCTTCAATGTCTGACAAGTTCTAAGCACTCCACAGCACCTGCTTCAGCTACATCCGTGGCTGTTGGAACAAATTGTTCTCATTCACCTATTCCACGCAGGGAAGTTTTCATACACTTGGGGTAAACACCATTCTAACTCACTGAAAGTTTGAGGCCTGAACATTACCCTCAACCTGATTTAGCCCATCTGCTGAATGGCTTTTCAGGGGTGTTGTCAGTGCTCATGCTATAGCTTCTTGATTTACTGATTAATAGAAAAATATGTACCCTACTTTTTTCTGGCTCAAGAATAAGTCCACATTATTTGTACTCCTAGAATTGTTACATTTATATGTTTGATAGTATCGATTTCATAATTAATAAGAAAAGTAGAGTGTACAGGTTGCCAAAGTCTCTGACTGCTCTTGCTTTAAGCTATGAGAAACATATAGAAAGGGAGAATGCAAACTATTTCTCTCTCTTGTACATTCCTCTTTATTTTTATACTTATATACTTAATACATAAGCATTTATATTTATAAAGTTAATGAAACTTAAAACTACACCATTACTTGTGGAACACCTTTTATAGTACTAAGACTTTTGATTAGGATTACAGAAGATTTGGGCAAGTTACAAGAGTAACTTGTATTTGGAACAATGTTATAAAGCACTAAGGGAGGTTATCTATTTCCTCAAGTTCATTGCTATTAGTTGTCTGATAGGATCCCCACTTGCACCACCAATAGAGATAGAGTCCCTGGGGCAGGAATTGTTTTGGTTTTTAACTTTGTATTCTCATCTCCTAGCATCCCCAATGACTTACCCTTAACAGGTGCTTTGTAGCTGCTCTTTGAAAGCTGAGTGAATGGCATTTTACATCATAGAAAGCTGCTGGCATTCCTTCAACATAGCACCCTTAATCCCATTACTCAATTATAATTGATTGGTTTTTATCTTTTTGGAATGTGGCATGTTAATGTTTAAGAGAATAAAGCACATAGAGAAGGAAATGTGTATCTCCACCTTTAGTAAGATAGTACTTCTTGGCCAGAGCAACCATAAAAAGGAAACAGTTCAAAGCAATCTGTAAGCAAAGAAAGAGTGATTTGAATGCTTGTAAACTCATTAGAAGTAATCCCTACCCTGCTGAATTCTTTTATTTGTTGGATCCTCTCTTGACTAATTACAAAACACATCTGGTCTGCTCACTTTTTTTTTTTGGCATTTTTCATCTCCGAACCCCCTGCCAGCAACAATACAGACTGATTTTTTGGCCAAAAACCCATGATTCTAAATTCATTTCACCCTGCCCTAAAAACCAGTCAGTCATGGGAATCAGGCCTAGGCTGGCGACAATAACTTAGATTTGAGGGAAAAAATCTAAATTAAATATCAGTATTACTAGAATGAAAGGATAGGGGAAAACAGCGTAAGTAATAGTTACTGATCTCTTCTAATATCAATACCTCATAAATGATTTTTCTGATGAAGATCATATTTAGTGTTTATAATCCATATGTGTTTGAATGTAATGAGTCTGAAATGGATTATTGGGTCCCCTATCCCTGTCAATTTATGTGTCTCGCCCTCCACAAATTTTATATATGTGTATATAAATTAGACCTAATACATTTCCTTCTTTTATATGAAACAAGTTGTTTTAAATTACTTGCTTTTATATCTCATTAGTTACCAAATATAACATTCTCACCTCACATCTTATAATAACTTTAATAAACTTTAATAAACTTTAAAAAAGAAGAAAAAGGCAGTTCAGCAAAATTAGCCAAAAACCTTGACCACATCTGATCATATTAAATATCCTATGAATTAATAAATGAATAAAAAATAACTTATGTGATCATTATATACAAAGTTCTATGCTAGATCTAGTCAATGAGCATTTATTAAACAGTTGGCATATGCTTTTTATTGAGCTAAGTAATGAAAGGCAACAATAATCCTTGCTAAATTTATAAAAAAAAATAACAGCCATTCCCCAATTGATAAATGGTGAAAGATATGAATAGACAGTTTCTTTTCCACATTTTTAGGAGCAGTGGGTTCTAAGGATGTGTGCATCAGTACTTTCTGAGGCAGTTCCAGATCGTATTTGACCAAGTATTGATCGTTTGCACCATGGCGAAGGTGGGATTAAAACAGGGTTCCTAGTTTGGAAGGTACTATTAGAACTAGAACTCAGATTTAACTACCTGTCTTTGACAGTTGTTGATGGTGGTGGGTATGGCAGGTGTCTTCTCCACAAATGTTGCCCCTCGTGGATGATGGTTGACAATAGGTGTGGGGAGAAAGTTAGAACTATGCCATTTGTCTAAAGTTTGCTGTTATTTCTGGGAGTCTTGAAACAGGGTTGTATTTGCCTGGGTCTGTTGGAAGTTGATGATAAAAATGGCCCAGCTTTCATACTCAAAATCTCTCATCTCTTCAGTGAAGGTAGGGAAGGGCATTTTTCAGTTTTCTGAGATCAAGCTTAATCATTATAGTTATATACAATTCCATTAAAAGTTTTATATGTATGTGTAGATAGATAGATAGATAGATAATAGATAGTTATAGATAAACATCATATATACATATATCTATATAAAACATTTTTAAGCATTGAAGAACCCTGTGCTTATCTGTTCATATTATTGAATTGAGTTTTATAAATTATCTTCTTCTCCTTACTCTTTCAAATTGTGCTCATAAATTCTTAGTCTATATAAAGCATGCACAAATATTCATTAAATAGCTATTATCTTAGTCATCAATCCTGTCCTAATGCATAGAGAATTAGCCTTGAAATGAGTTCAAGACTATTTGAGTTCAGATTCTGCCTATAAAAATACATGCCCCATGACCTTAGGCAAATCCTATAAACAATTTGGGACCTAGGCACCACTTTAAGATTATAAGTTGTAGATAAGTTGCTGATTTGCATTGGTGGAAGAAAGTTCCACATGGACTATTTCCCACACTGATAAAAGTCACACAGCTGGATTAAAAATAACAACAAAACATACATCAATGACACTTATATGTAATTATGTTCATTCATTGGATATGTAGTGTACAGTCATTGAATTAATTCTTTTTGAGGTTTTATAAACAATTGAGATGAGGTAATTGCTTTAAAAAACCCAAAAATATAATACTAAAACAACTTATGTTATGGCACTCCTTTACTGGATTTTCATTTTTAGCTTTTACAATGACTTTTTTTATATACACATATTGTTTACTTCACTGTTTTTTTTCTTACTGAGTTTAGAAAGAAAATAAGAGGAGTATGTGTGGGGGAGGTGGTATGGGTGTGTCTGTGTGTGTACTCACACACCTGCACAGTGTTATGAAGATACAATGAATTACTGGCAAGCTGGAAACTAGAGAAAATGGATTTAGTGTCTAATTGCTCAAAGACTACAACTTCTTCCAGTGAGTCGCTTCATGATGAGGTACTTTGCATTCAGAATGTATCTTTTTACAAGGCATATGGAAAAGATGTAATTTTCCTAAAGCTCTCACAGGGCTTTTGGTTGTTTGATTTTTTGTTTTTTTTTGAAAATCAAACTAGTGCTAGCTATTTACATAAAAGAAATGATATGGAAAACACAACAGGCAGTCATGTCACATTTCAATTAGCTCTTTCTTAATATGACATGTTTTCTCAGATCATTTGGTTAAAGTCTAGTGAACATGAATAATTTGTTAACCAAAATTTAAAAAATTTACATTTATAATAACCTATGTCTTTTTTAAATTGACCATTCTTCTATACTTAAGGCACTTGGTTTAGACATGACATGTCACACACTTTACATAGACTTCTAAAGAATTAGTAAATTTTTTTGCCTAAGTCTGTTGAATATATATGGGTGTGTGTGTGTGTGTGTGTATGTAATGGAGAAGAAACTTCCGAATTGTGAATTGTTATTTATATTTAATCTGTAGTGAGAAGCAAACTATGAGACATAACTATTCTTTTTATTTAGTTTGGCTGTTCTCTTATATGCTGTACCTCCTCACTGATAGGTACGATAATATCAGCTTATTTTAGTGATAATTATTATATTTATATATTATATACATATATCTGTTGTTGTTGTTCAATCATTCAGTCATGTTCAACTCTTTGTGACCTTCTGTCCTTCACTATCTTCTGAAGTCTGTCACTGTACATGGGGTTCCTTTTCCAGTGTATCATCATTCGTCACATCTCTCCACTATGACCTGTTTTTTCTGTTTTAGGTAACTGTCGTGTGTGTGTGTGTGTGTGTGTGTGTGTGTGTGTGTGTAATATATGTTATATCTATATATCTATATATATCTACATATATAGATATATATATAGGTATATATCTATATATGTAAACATATTTTATTTTTCTGGTCTAATCTGCCTTTCCAGCCCTACTGTCTACTACACTGTGCTACAGCCAAATGGGATTTCTTGTTATTTCTCCTATGTAGCACACCATGGCCCACCTACGTGACTTACTGTGGACAATCTCCAGTCCTCCAGTGCCTGGAAAGTACTCCCTCCTTAATTCAGCTTTGTGAAAATACTAGTTTCCTTCTAAGATCAACTCATTTGTCACCAACATGAAACCACTCCCCACACTGCTTCTAATGCTTTTCTTCCAAAATCATCTCATGTTTATTTTGTTTCTACCTATACATGTATATTGCCTTTTGTACCCTCTGGCAAAGCTGTAAGCTTCTTGAGAACAGGGCCTGTTTCACTATTATGTGTGTATCACCAAAACTGATTATACCTATCTGTCACATAACAGGCACTTAAGAAGTACATGATTGGTAAATTGATAAAGTAATACATGCATTAAGAAGTACATGATTGGTAAATTGATAAAGTAATACATGCATGCAAGAAGCCGATGACAACTGACAAGTTTGTGTTACTTAGAAAATATTCCAACCTACATGTACAAAAATATTTAAAGCAGCTGTTTTTGTGGTGGCAAAGAATTGGAAATTGAGGAGATACCCATCAATTGGGGAATGGCTGAACAATGTGAATGTAATGGACTACTATTGTGCTATAAGAAATGATGAGTAGACAGACTTAAAAAAAAACCTGGAAAGACTTACATGAACTGATGTAGAGTGAAAGGAGAACCAGGAGAACATTGTACACAGAAACAACTACATTGTAGGATGACTGACTTTGATAGACTTGGCTCTTCTCAGCAACGCAGGAATCTAAGACAATACCAAAAGGTTTACGATGGAAATTGCTGTTCACATCCAGAGAAAGAACTGTGGAATTTGAATGCAGATGGATACTATTTGCTCTCTTTTCCCTTTGTTGTTTTGTTTGATTGCCTTATTCTCATGATTCCTCCCATTAGTTATAATTATTCTTTACATCATGACTAATGGGAAAACATGCTTAATATGAATGTATAAGTAAAGCCTATATCAGATTGCACACCATCATGGGGGGGGGAGTGGGAGGAGAAGACAGTTTGAAACCCAAAATTTTATGGAAGTGAATGTTGAAAACTAAAAATAAATAAAGTATCAAGAAAAAAAGAAAAAAAAGGAAAAAAAATTATTTCAAATCCTTGTTCCATGCTGGATTTAAATAGCATCACCTGTCTGGTAGCTGAACCAAAGCAACACTGTAGCATCCTTGCTGCTACATCTTTTCTTAATGACCCCTTAAAGTTGCCATATTTTCCTTTTTGGTTTGAGAAAGGTTATCAAACATTTTTCATTAGCTAATCAATCTCTTGCTGAGATTTAAGGTACTGTGCATTCAAGGAAATAAGAACCGGCAGGGGTTAAGAGATAGCTATCACTAAGTTAAGATAATTAGGTTAGTCAAAATATAAAAGCAATGTATGATAGCCTAAAATTTCATCTATGCAATGGAACTTCCACAGAGCATGTTGATTGTTATGGAACTTTTATTCTAATGGCATAATTTCATATTCATCATAAGGTTAAGCTATAGAAAATAATAAAGTTAGATACATACACAAGTATAAACTAAAGTTTCTGTTTTTCTCTCAAAAATTTATTTAAAATATTCGACCTTTTAAAAACAATAACTAAGAGGGCTCATTTTCCTGCATTTAGAGACTTAAAATATAAAATATTTTTAGGCCTACTTCTAGGAATTTGTGGTATGCTGCAATGCTTGAGAAATTTAACTATTTTAAGAAATGGATTTTATTTATTAATTTAGTGTCTGCACCTCTCCAATCTACAAAATAGATTGCAAACAAGTTCAAAACTATCACTACTCTTTATAAATATGAGACCTTCTTTATACTGTTAGGGTTTTTGACATCTTTATAGAAGCAGGAATAAAACTACTTAGACCTAGTTTAAAATTCTGACAACTTTTTCAGGTGATCATATATCAGATATGTTCAACTATGGTCTGGCCTTTATTAAAAGCTAAAATAAATATTTTTTTTCTCTCTGTGCCTTGTCTAGTCATATGCTGCAGGTCTAATATAGGTGAATTACTTTATAGAATTGAACTTATGAACTGAGATACATTTTTTATTTTTTTATTTTTGAGACATATTTTATACAATCATATGTGTACAGAAATTAAAGTAAGTGGAATATTTTTTACTGTCATCTTTCATTTTTCCAACAGGAAAAATGAATGTGATATTTGCAAGCTAGTTTTTCTTCATACTCTTTTGACTTTAGTTTAACATTTTCAGAAAAGAAAATTATCTCTTCAGAACAAATTTGCCTTAAAGCTAAATGCTTAAAGGCAATCAAAATCACTACAAGAATAAAGGGTAGACTACAAGTTAGCTTACCCAAGAAAGTAAGAACAAACAAATACACTGTAATCTGTGTTCTGTTTATTAAGACTAATTTCTGAAGAATCTTGGTCAGAAAATTCTCTTTTCAATCTGTCTGAATATCATAGGGATAATCTTTTTTTAAAAAAAATTTATCTTTTTACTTTTTTTAAAGGTTGATGTTCTTTCTAGTACTTCTTTTCATGCTGCAATTTTTCAATCTATTTAATTCTTTCCAGAGAGGAATCAACACTAGCCAAAACTTGTCATAAGGAAACACTCATTTCCTTTAGAAGAGTTATGAAAATCTATGAGTAATTTTACAACTATAATAGAATGCATATACATTCTCATATAGACAAGCAAATTATTCAAGTACTAATCCTCATGCCCCCACCCTATTTTTTTTTTTGATAAAAGTACCAGACTGCCCTCAGATCTCTCCCCTGGACTGTTTTATGGGTCTGCTAATTGGTTTATTTCTTGCCAGTCTTTGCAACACTAATCTCTCTTCCACTCAGCTGCCAAGATTCTCTTCCTGAGGCATACATCTGTCTATTTCATTCCCCTACTGAAAAAAAATATTCAATTGTTTCTAATATTTTCTAGCATAAAACACAACTCCTTAAGCTGGACTTTAAATTCTCATAATTAGCCATTTACCTTCTATTCTTCCACGCAAAAATAAAAACAAAATAAATACTGTATTTCCTTCATGTCCCCTTCCTGGCAAATTTAACTTTCTATCTGTTTTATCTGTGTGTTCTAAAAGGAAGTTCATACCATGCCTTGAGTGTGATTTATTCTCTTTCATCTCTTCAATTTTCTTCAACTTCCACCACCTAGAGGAAAATTTACCTGAGTTCTAAAGTTCTAGGCTTCTGTCTCTGTCTTTGTCCCTCTTTGTTTTTCTCCTTCCTTCCTCCCTTCCTCTTTCTGTCCTTTACTTCCTTCTTTCCTTCTTCTTCCTTCCTTCTTTAATTCCTTCATTCTTTTCCTTTCTTTCTATCTTCTCTTTCTCTCTCTTAAAAACAAACAACAACAACCTAAACTTGTATTACTTACCTGTGTTGCTGTTCTCTCTCATCCATATAGTAGAAAATAAGATCCTTGAGGGTAAGTGTTATTCATTTTTTAATCTTTGTATTCTAATGTGTTAAAAAAATGTCCTGTGTATAGCAGTTACTCAATTTCGATAACGTTGAATTGAGCTAAATGAAGTTTATTTCAATTTCAACAACATATGTGACTCTTCATGTCAGCATAGTTTGGGACAAGACAGAAAGATACAGGATGGACAATAGTACACTGATGCAAAAACCAGAGTATGTTGATTAATGGATCAAAGCAACCTAGTAGGTAGATTCTAGATTTTATCAGTGGCTTAGATTAGGATATCACTATTATGTTTATCACATTTGAAGATGCCACAAAGATAGGAGGGACAATTGGTATGTTGAAACACAATTAGGATTTTTGAAACTTTCAAGAAGCTGTAATGATAAGCAAAATCTAAGAGGGAAAAGATGCCATATAAGGATTTATGTAAAGAACTGGAAATGGTTCAAAATCCTACAGCATAAATTGAGAATGAAGGAGGTGGGCTAATCTTTATGAACATTCATGTGAGAAAGAATTAGGTATTTTCATTGATTAGAAGTTCAACATGAATCAAGGTGCATTATGGTTGCCAAAAGAGGTTATGTAATTTTAGATTTTGTTAATAGGCATAGAATGTCTAGCATGAAAATAGGAAATAGTCCTTCTGTATTCTCTTCTGATCACTTATATGTAGACTCTACACACAAAAAAATGGTAAAACTGTTTCCCCAATGAATAGACTCTATAAATATTATTTTATAAAGTAAAAATGACAAATTTTAAGATGTATATTCACAAAGTGGAACCTTTACAGGAGAACACAATCATGATTTGGAGGGAACTTGAAAACTCTAAGAGGAATATTTAGCCAGTAGAATAAAGAGATTTGGGGGGCACATAATTACTGTCTTCAAATATTTAAAAGGTAATTTGTTCATATGGAAAAGAGATTAGATTTTTCCTGAAGGCATATCTAGGAACAAATAGGTATAGAATACAAGGAGGCCAATTTTGACTTAATATGAAGAAGAATCTGAAGGGAGTAGATCATTTGAGAATTTAGATATACTGCTTGGACTGACAATGCTGAAATGAAATTTAAAAAAAAGAAAGAATTCAACAAGCCTTCACAGATAATAGGCCTTTTAATAATCTGCAAGATCAGTCTCTACTTAAAGCCCAGAACTTGGAAGAATGCTATATGATGATGTTTCTTTCCTCATCCTGTAGTATATTTTGGTCCTTAAAATTTTATATGACTTGTCTGTAGTTGTTATTTGTGAAGGCAGTCAAATGGCTGATAACATGCTTATGCCAACTGCAAATGAAATGCAATAGAGTCTGCAATGTTCCCAAATAGTCAAAATAATTAAGTGTCAGGAGAAGCCTTGTAATTGAAATAGATATGGGGATATTTGCAAGGTCAGGCAGCTGGGCAAGAATGAAGAGAGGAACAATGAACAAAGAGCACTTAACATATCCCTAGTATGGGAAACCAGGTGCACCAATTTCTCTGATGTAATATCTATTATGCTGCAGTTTAAGAAAGATCCCCTAGCCTCTTGACCTTTGTTCATTCAAGCATGGTCAAACCAGAGCAAATAAGTGAAGGCAGCCAATTTGTAAACAACATCGTCACAAGTTAGGCTTAGGACAGAATATGGAATACTCTGCAATATCATGGAAATGGAGGAGTTACCTACCTCCTCCATATGCATTAACTCTAGAAGTTGAGAATGATATTAACTTACAACAATTATCTTAGAAAATGAAGCAATAGGAATAGGATCCATGTGTGCATAAGATGGAATTAAGAGCTAAGATGAAAATGTTGGCATGTCAAAAGGTCAGTCTTTCTCTGGTGGGAAAGTTTGTGAGCTTCAGTGGTATATAGGCTTCAAAGGGGAATTTCTAGAAGGAAATATGCTCTAATACACATACTAAGATTTACTTAGGATAAAAATGTGTTTGCTCTCTTTTTTGTGGTTCCTGTAAAGAAAGTTCTTTGTATTAAACCCAAACAGAGATTGACTTTCTGGTGAAATACAGTGTTGGAATTGTCCATGCAATGATCTGGGCTTCTGTAGAGGGGATTCCTTCACTGGACAAAAGAACAGATCACATGATATTTAAGATATATTTCAATACAACACAGCACAAAATAAAGCAACACAAAGCAATATAACAGCCTGTCAACTATCTACTATATTAGAGAATACTATTCTAGTTACTGCTAAGGATATAAAGGTTAGGAAGATGCGACCTTCCTCTCAAATAAAGAAAGTTTCCTCATCTGGAAGTTCCTGATCTCATTGAAATTGCAGGTTTAGTCCTGGTCCCTACACTGCTTTTCCTTCAATAATATTATTATCATCTAGTCCTTAGTCAGTAAAGACTTAGGAAATATTTACTATCTATTCGGCATTGTGCTTGGTACTGGGAATACAAAGATAAGAAAAAAAAGTCTCTCCATTCTCATTCCAGAACATATAATTTATTCATATACCTCTAGTTACATTTTATTCTTTCACTCTTTTTCTTTACTTGGTCTTGAATTAATATTAAAAATAAAATACTGTGAAGTGATGAGCAGTCCTTCAACAAGAGTACTTGATTGCTGCAAAAGACAAAACAAAAACAGCAACAACAAAAAAAGAACCTACGCTGGGAAAATTTCCATCCTAGAAATCACTGAAGTTTACACCTTCAGGAACCCAAAACTAACATAACAGTTAACAGTGAACCATAACACTGTGACATGATTATATGTGCTCTTTTTTAAGAGATGAAAACTCTTCTGGGAATATCATAGTTAGGTGAATCCTGTAACCAAGGTACATTTGGATTGCAGAACAAAGATTTTTAACAAATGACTAATCAAAGCGGTTTTACTATATCACAGTACATTTCTCCAAATTTTTCTTTTACCATCAATTTTAGATAGAACTGAACAGAAAGCTCTTAATGACAAGTTTATACAAACTTTTGCAAGGCCAAACTGTTTAAACCAATTAAACTGTTATCCTTCAGCTGTATCAGTTATTATGTCACTTCTGAAATTGGAATGTTGTTATGTTGTTTATGAATTGTAATATGAAATATTTTGTTCTTTTTTATAAATGTCAAAGCCTTTTTCAGGTTATTAGTATAATGCTTCTGTGTAAAAGACAGGTTAATTTTAAGAATCATGCTAAAATTTGGTTGCATTTTAAAGATAGTTTCTCTCAGGGCCTGTAGCCCTCATGGCTCTATATATGCTTTGATATTTAAATTGGACATTTTGGAAGTGGAATTAGCCTCTCTCAGGTCACTGACATGCCACTTATAGACAATCAAAACACATTATTAAATACAGTAATTGTAATTGGGATCTTTTAAGGATGTAGGTTGCCAGTTCATCCATGGCATCACTGGGAATAAATCAAACACGAAGACAATCTAATTCATTATTATATTCAGCTTTGACTTTTGGACTAGAGTACTATCAATAAATAAAAATATTAATATTGATTCATTTTTGAAAGATTGTCCTTTTGTTTAAATGACTGCCTTGACAATGAATCAGAATCCTGTGGAAGATGAATTATGTCACTTAGCCCAATGATTTGTGTCTTCGGTTATTATTGTTACTGTCTAAATACTGCCTTAGAAATGAAGGTAGCATGTTAGAGTGACCATTTTAAAGGCAAAAAAATTGCTTAAACTATAATTAAAAATAACAAATTAACTATCATCGCTAACTAGGTAGACCCTTAAAGTAGAGATCAAATGTAACCCAGGAACTGTCACTATCCTGAGACATAACTTTAAGAAATTTTGATGAATCAAACAGAAAATATTTCAGTATGAGAAAAGGTCACAGCCAGGGATGTGAGGATTTTGAAACCTTGCATAGAACATTGGGAGAACTTTGATTGCCACCAATTTTCTTTGTTTATGACATCTGCTTCTTGTGGTGTAGAAAGTGGAGACAGATGGAAAATGGAAGTGTAGCACAAATATCAATTGTGACAATCAGTGGTGCTGAGGTTTTGAAATGACATACTTTCAAAAGTTAGCAAGTGATCATACTGAAAGGAAGAAGTCATAAAAATGTAAACATTAAAATAAAATCCCTGAAAGCCTCTATGCAACCTTTTTTGAAAAATTGAAATAGATAAAAGTATATTAGACCAATACACATTCATCTATTTTAATATATATGTGTGTGTGTGTACATGCATACATATATATGTTCTAAAATTATGTGTTTCCAGTTTCATTGTTAGTCCGTATTTCTTATAATGGTGCCATTTTTAGAAAATCAGTAATTTTGATTTCAAAGTATTTAGAATTACAAATAGTTGCATATTTTTGTATATAATAGTAATTATTTTAATGAAAACACCCTGAGGAGGGAAATGTCCTTTATATGCAAAAGCCATAGAACTTAAATTTTAAGACATCCTTAAAATCAGAGTTAATTACATAAACATAATTTTTATAACTTATTTTATACAAAATCATATTACATAGGGTCTTTAAGGGAATGGTGATTTATATATAAAACAATTTTGAAATGAACTAGTTTCTTGTACTAGGGCAATAATATTGATACTACCATGTTATAATAATCCTTGTTCAAAAAGAATAAAATCATAAAATATATATAATATACATATATGTGCATCTTTATATGTACACACATGTATACATATACACATACATACACATTCTTGATCATCTTAGTTTTGGAATGGCTACATACTCATTAAAAGAGAATTCCTCTCAGCACTAGACAATGGTTTCCAAAGAAGTATAAGAAAATACATTTAATACCAAAACTCTTTAAAATGTAATTTTATCATTATACTAGGGCAACTAGGTGTTACAGTGGATAGAGCATGGGGCCTGACATTATGAAGACCAGGGTTAAAGCTAGCTTCAGAAACTTTATAGCTGTGTGACCTTGGGCAAGTCACTTAACTCTGTTTGCCTCAGTTTCCTCATCTGTAAAACAAGCTGGAGAAGGAAATGGCAAACCACTCAAGTATCTTTACCAAGAAAACCCTAAATGGGGTCATGAAAAGTCAGACACAACTGAAGCAAATGAACAACAACAACAAAAAAGGATACAGTCTTTCTTAGAAGTTACTTCCAAATCATTTAAAGCCTTAGGGTACTCATTTTAAATAGTTATCATGGAACCATATGTGTACAAATATTCTAGGTAACAGACACCTATCATTGTTGGTATAGCATATTGGCCATATTTTTCTCCCATTTTGGAAATGGCATTTATTCTTTTTACCTTAGTATCTTCTTTTACATAATTTTTACTCTTTCTTCTTTCTTATACTTTTGGGAGGATTTTCAATTGTCGTATAATTGTTACTGAATGATTTTAACTAATTGAGTCTCATTGCACTTAATAGAGAGTGGGATATTATTATGTACAATCAGAATGATATTTTTGGAGTTACTTCTCTGAGTCTGTATGTTTTCGGTGCTTCTGCAGTGGTATGAACCATGGAGAGATGTGATCACTTCTCTTCTGGTTTGCACTCTGTTTTGTTTGGTTTTTGTTGTTGTTGTTTGTTTGTTTTGTTTTGTTTTTTTGTTTGTTTTGTTTTGTTTTGCTTTTCCAGAAAGGGACCTCATTTTGGTTAACATATCTGTGATCCTACATTTCTCCTCTCATATGTATCCACAGGGTAATGGAAATTAACTCATAATTCTATAAATTATCTATTCATCAAATATTTATTAGGAGGAACCTACTTACATGGATTAGATTAATAGGGACAAAACTCTTGTTTAGAAAGTAATCCCACATAATTAAAGACTAATCAAATACTTGAATCTCCAGAAGGATGGCAATATAAGAGTTTTAGACTTTCTGCTTTTAGTGTGGTGGCCCTAGTTACTTACTGTAGAACAACTTTGCAGCAGACAAAAGAACAGGGAACTAAGAATACAGGTGTTGTCACTACCTTTGAAGTTGCAGTTAATCTTTCTGGCTGCTTGAAGTATTTTCTCTTTAACCTGGGAGCTCTGGGATTTGACTATAATATTTCTGAGAATCTTTACTTTGGGATCTCTTTCAGGTGGTGATCTGTGGATGCTTTGAATTTCTATATTACCTTCTGGTTCCAGGATGTTTGAGCAGTTTTCCTTGACAATTTTCTTGAAATGTGATGTGATCATGACTTTTTTTTAATCATGGCTTTCAGATCATACAATAATTTTTAAATTATCTCTGCTCAATCTATTTTCCGGGTCAATTGTTTTTCTTACAAGATATTTCACATTTTATTATATATTTGTATAATAATAATATATAATAATAAATAATATGCTTACATAACACAATTATATAATAAATAATGTAATAATATATAATATATATTACATATTTTTCATTTTTAAATTTTGTGTTATTGTTTCTTGATGTCTCTTGGAGTCATTAGCTTCCACTTGCCCAATTCTAATTTTTAATGAATTACTTTCTTTAGTATACTTTTGCGTCTCTTTTTGCATTTGACCAATTCTGCTTTTTAAGGAGCTCCTTTTTTCAGTGAATTTGTGTACCTCTTTTATATTTGGTCAGTTATTTTTAAGGTGCTATTTTTTGCTTTATTTTTGTTTGTTTTTAATATTTTGATGCCATTTTTATCAAGCTGTTAATTCTGTTTTCATAATTTTCTTGCATCACTCTCATTTCTTTTCTCAATTTTCCTCTACTACTCATTCCTTTGTTCAGCTCTTCAAAGAATTCTTTTTGGACATGTACCCAATTTACATTTTTCTTCAGGATTTGCTTATAGTTGTTTTCACTTTGTTGTCTTCTGATTTTGTGTGTTGCTCTTCCCTGCCACCATAGTAGCTTTTTATTGCTGAGTTATTTTTCTGTTGTTTGCTCATTTTCCAGTCCTCTTGACTTTTAACTTTATTTTAAAGCTGGACTCTGATCCTGGGAAGGGGAGGGCATTGTCTTAAGCCTCAAGCTTTTTTTGTGCTGCTATTTTTGGAGTTACTTCTGGGAGTCTATATGTTTTCAGTGCTTCTGTGGTGGTGTGATCCATGGAGAGGTGTGATCACTGCTGTCCTGGTTTGTGCTCTTTTTTTTTTTTTGTTTCTGTTTTTTGTTTGTTTTTGTTTTTTAGAAAGGGAACTCACTCACCATTAGCCATGAGTGCTAGAGCTTCTCTTGGTCTTGGAACTGTGAACATGACCCCTGCTCTACCACCAGGGTGCCATTTTCCACACTGGAACCACAATCTGGATCTGTAACCTACAACTGCATAAAGGCAATGCAACAGATTCTTGCTCCTCTTGCCAGCACAGTATTCCCTGTAATCCGTTTTTGACCAGTTGTCTGAACCCATTACTGTCTCTGGGCTAAGAGCTCCTGAAGCTACTGCTGACACAGATGCAGTGGCCTCCAAAGCCTGTTGCTGGTGTTGCCACGGTGAACACTTTCCATAGTGCCTGCCCCTAGTGCCATAGACCTCTCCTGACTTCCTCAGTTATCTTGACTTAGAAAAATTACTCACTCTGACTTTGTATTGATTCTGTTGCATCATTTTGAAGTTCTTTGGAGGGGAATGCTGGCAGAGTTTGACCAGGCTACTATTCCATATTGGTTCCACCAGTCTAAATGATTCTTTCAAGTACTTTAGCTGCAAAAGGGAAAGAAATATAGGAGGATATAATAGGGACACTTTAATTGATTAAGATCTTTTATTTGTTTCTTTGGAAGTGGCAATGTGCTGAAGAAGATAGAGTACATAGTATCAAGGGTACTTATATAGGAATTTGTCTTAGTAAGGAGAATGGTCACCTCTTCATAGGACAGAGAAGTAAGAAGAAGGGATAGTAGAAAAAAGATGCCAAAGTGTTGATTAATAGAGGAGCAAGAGGGGAGAAGATTTTCTTAGCTGAGAACCTCACACTTTTCAATGAAATATTAGGAAAGGTAGTCAGCTCAGAGAGTAGGAGAATTTGACTCTCATGCTAAATCTTTTCCAGGTCTTTCTTTAATTTTTTCCACTTGTTTTCTTATTTTTTTCTTTTTTTTCAAGGTGAATAATTTAGGCTCATCGATCTGAGCCTGGACTCTGAAGTAGTGCTTTTAGGGCTACTACACTTCATTTGTCAAAAAAAATCAAATGTCTGTTCAGAGGTAGTATCTGTGCTTCTTTGTTCTCATTTTGACAATTTACTTTAGCATCTATCAATTAAGGTTGTCTAAAATGATGACAGACTATTTGATTTTGTTTATCTTTTTCTCCATTTTTAAAATTAAAAATATTTAACCAGTTTAGAAGTAAACTCTCATTATCATGTGTTTTCATTTCATTTTTATCTTTTCTTCTAATTTCTTCTATTTTTATTGCTTTTAGCCTTTATATAGAATAATTAATTATCATACATTACATAGAGGTCTGATACTGAAATCCACTGTTGCTGAATATATAGATATAAATATGTAGATATATAGCCATTTTCCCTTTCTTTACTTCTTTCCTTCCTTCCTTTTTTGTTTCCTTCTTTCTCCTTTTCTTGTGATTTTAAGCACTTAACATTGTCCTATGCTTCCTAACTCTCTTCCTGAATAAAATATTCATGATGAGTAGCTAGGTGGGGTTTAGTTGTTGTCCTTCCTTCTCAAACAGGACCAAAATGACATCACTATGTTAGAGTCAAGTTACAGTGTGTCCAACTCTGACTAATCAGACCAACATGAGTTCAGACTGCTCTATCGCAGGTTGAGCACAAATAGTCCATGTGAAAATTTGGAGTGAATTCTCTAAATTTGCCCATCTCATGTTTCTTTTAGCTACTTCAATTTTGTTTTTCTCATAGAGAGCACAGTACCTTCTTTGATGATGGCAGGCCATGTTAGGCAGTGCCGTGCCAGTGTCTACCATGTCACACAATCAATTGCAGAGTTTTTTCAGACAGTCCTTGACAATGTGCTTCTTCCAACTAACATGTGAACATTCGTCTTGTGTGAGTTCTTCGTAAAATAGTCTTTTAGATAAGGATATGTTTGGCATTCAAATAACATGGCCATCCCATTGAAGTTGCACTCTCTGTGATAGAGTTTACGTGTCTGGCAGCTTAATTTGAGAAAAGACTTCAGTATCCAGTATCATATCCTGCCAACTGATCTTCATAATTTTCCAAGACAATTCAAATGGAAGTGATTCAGTTTCCTGGCATGGTACTGGTAGACTATCCAGGTTTCACAGGCATAAAACAATGAGGTCAGCACAATGGCCTTGTAGACCTTCAGTTTGGTAGTCAGTCTGATACCTCTTCTCTCCCACACTTTCCATTGGAGCCTCCCATATACTAAGCTACCTCTGGCAATGTGTGTGTCAACCTCATTTCAATGTATACATCCCTGGAAAGTATACTGCCAAGGTCTAAGTGAACTAATCCACAGTATTCAGAACTTCTCCATTTGCCATCACCAGTGGTTCTACATAGGGATGGTGTGTTGCCAGCTAGTGAAACACCTGTGTTTTCTTGATGTTAATTGTTAGGCCAAAATTAGCACAAACATCAGATAATCAATCCATACATTGTTGCTTCTCAGCTTCAGAGGCACAATCATCTATGAACAAAAATTCATGCACCAACACTACCTCCACTTTGGTCCTGGCTTGTAACCTTTTCAGGGGGAAGAATTTATCATCAGTGTGGTAGCTGATCTTGATGCTGTGTTTTTCTTTATTAATAAGCTGTCTGACAACATTCCTGAAAGTGTCATTCTGAAAAACATGGGAGCAAGCACACAGCCTTGTTTCACTCCACTGGTCACTGAGAAAGTGTGAGAGCATTGTCCATTTTCCAGAACCCAGGCAAGCATGCTGTCATGAAATTGACATACAATACTGATGAACTTCTCTAGGCTACCAAATTTTGACATTTTCCATAAGCCTTCACATCTGAACATTATCAAAAGACTTAGTCAAATTGATGAACGTTGTATCCAAACCTCTGTTCTGCTCCTGGCATTTCTCATGGAGTTGTCAGGCAGCAAACACTATTCGACCATTCCATAGCCCTTTTTGAAGCCACACTGGCTCTCAGGTAGACGATCTTCTTCCAGGTGAAGGATCAACCTATTAAGGAGGGATCTGGCAAAAATCTTGCCACCAATGACGAAGAGAGGGACACCCCCTTCCCCGTGATAGTCACTTTCTTTACCTTTATAGAGATGGACAATGGAGAAGTCCTTGAACTCCTGGGGAATAACTTCCTCTTAAAATATAACCCAGAAAATTTCAGTCAGCTTTTGTATGAGCAATGGACCTTCCCACCTTGTTAATTTCAGGAACCTTATGGCATTTTTAATCTCTTCTTCAATTAGAACTTCAACTAGAGAGAGATTGACTTTGACCTGAGATTTTTAGATATTCGGGGGCTTCAGCATTGATTGAGGATGGTCTGTTGAGAACACTATAGAAGTGTTCAGTCCATCTCTCCACGATCATGTCCTTATCACTAATCATTGTGACTCCACCAGCACCGAGTAGTTTAGAGGCACCATAAATCTTTGGCCCATAAATATCCTTCAGGGAATAATAAAACAACTTTGAATTATTACTATTAGCATAAAAATGAATTTCATCTGCTTTCTTATTGAGCCAAGAATCCTGCATCTTTCTAAGTTTCACTTATATTTTACTTTTGATGGAGTTAAATCCTGCCTTCTTAGAGTCAGATGAACTCTCTTGCTGGTAAACTCTGTGGAGTTTTTGTTGTTCATTTTAGAGCTTCTGAATTTTCCCATCATTTTCATCAAATCAGTCTTGATGTTTGTGAGTATTCTGACACAAATAAGTAAATGGAGCACTGTACACCAAATCCCTGAAAGCTGACCACTTCTTTTCTGCTCCACTGTTGCTAACTGCATATTGGCTCAACTTTCTGTCCAAGTTAGCAATGAACTCTTCCCCAAAGAAGCACTTCAATCTGTTGACATTAAGTCTTCTGGCATTCTCCTGGCCTTGAGGCCACTGCTTTTGTTGAATGTGAATATTTAGCTTGTCTATGATTAGTACAGCACTATGTGCCATACATTGCCTTCCTCACTCTCACATCTTGTGTGTGACAGGACAATGTCATATTCACAATGGCATAATCTATTAAATGCCAATGTTTGTTGTGAAGGGTGCATCCACAAAGGCTTATTGTATTTAGGCAAAAGGAAGATAGTGTTGGTGATGAGAAGATCATGAGATACATAAGTCTTCAGTAGTAAGTGATCATTGCTATTGCTGTTTCCAACTTCATTCCTCCCAAGGACTCCCTGCCATGTCTGGTAGTCTGTGCCTACTCTAGCATTAAAGTCACTTAGAATTATAAACTTGTCCTCTTTTGGCACATTGATCATGAGGGTCTCCAAGTCTTCATAAAATTTTACTTTGACCTCATCAGGGTTCATTATAATGAGAGCATAGGCACTGATGATGATGGTGTGGCATTTTCCTGTAAGTGGCAATCACATGAGTTTGTCATTCACTCCTTTTGGTAGGCATACAACCTTGTTGACTAAATTAGTTTATATTGCAAAACCTATATCACCTTCACAGCACTCTCCTTCACTCTGTCCACTCAGAAAAATTTTTATCCAGTTCTAACGTTGGTAAGCTGGCCTTTATTTGCTAACCATGTTTGATGCAGGGCTGCTATTTGGATATTATATCTGCTGAGTTTTTTTCACAAGAGCTGTTCATCTTTCAGATCTATTAGATTTTGTGTTGTCCATAAATATGCACACATTTCATGTACTGATGGTGAGTGGAATCATTTTTTTTCAGAAGTTGTTTTTATACATTGTGTGTGTGTGTGTGTTTGTGTGTGTGTGATTCATCCACAGTATGGGATCCCCGTCTATGGCAGTAAACATATTGGGGTTGGGGAAGCAGACAATTTTTAGGACACCTTTCCTCCCCTTCCTCACACCAGGAGGTGAGCAGTGCAGTCCTCAAAAGTCTGCTCAGAAACCCAGGGGGCAGCTGCATCTCACTGCTGCTTGTAGTGAGAAGGCCACCTGTCTGCAGGGTTATGACTACAGCTCCCAGTGTATACACACCTGCTGCCTCATCACTTGTTTATCTCCACAGGACTTTGGGATAGGTAAAAATGGTAAAAGAGTATTGGTGATATGTTTTGATTCCTGCATAAATTGGATTTAAGTGAGGCAGAGGTGCATGAAGTCATCGGCATCACTTGGATTTAAGTGAGGCAGAGGTGCATGAAGTCATCGGCATCACTCTCTCTTCCAGAGTTGTCACAATCCAGTGGCAGTACAGAAGCAAGATGACTGGCAATGGTCTAGGATGCAGTGGATAACCTTAGCATCTTCAATGTCTAACCAAATTCTAAGAGCTCCCTAGCACCTGCTTCAGCTGACTTATGGCTATTGGAAAAATTATTTTCATCTACCTATTCTACCAGGGGAAGTCTTCACATATTTTGTCACCAATGGGTTTGAGACCTCTCGGTTACCCTCAACCTGGTTTAGCCTTTCTTTCAAAACAATTTACTGGGTTGTGGCCACTGCACATGCTTCTTGGAGCCACAGCTGAGAGTTAGGTGGATCAGGGAGACACCTAAGGTAGAAAATAGCCCTAAAAATGGCTAAGCAGCCCTCACACCAGAGGTCTTCCCTATACACACCCCACACCCCATGTGGGGCTTATAATTAGTCTAAAATTCTTTGACCACTCATTTCTCAAAATTCTGTACCATACTTTCCCACAGAGCTTTTTTCCTCTGTTCTTGTCTTATATTGCCTCATTTTTGAACTGAAGTAACAGTGTAACCAGGTATATATTGAATTAGTCTAGAGCATCTTGAAAAAGTATTTCAAAGACTTTCTGCACTTCTTCTGTTGGCAGAAGATATTCATAGATAAGCTATAATTATCTTCATGTCAGTCTGTTTCCTCATGCTCATTGTAGGTACCGACAGACAAGATGACTAAGCGTTCCATGAAATCATGTTTCTTATTGCCTTCAGGCATACAATTAAACTAAATTCACCAACTTCTTTATTCACCTCAGAAATCAATCTGTTCATTTAGGCACAGGTTCTTCATGTCTTATTGTTTGATTTATAATGAGAATGTCAATATGAATATCATTCAAGTATTTCAGTAGTATATCAATTATTTTAATCATTTGGCAAAGATGATGCATTAAAAGAGCTTGTAGTTAAATTCATAATTGTATGATCAAAGAGCCTTGATCATTTGCACTTCCTTGGTTCTTTTCTGTCTTTCCATGGACAATATTATGGAAATAAGATGAGGTTTCAATTCATCCCATCCTCTTGCTAATTTTTAATCACTTTGTATCCACTGGCTCCCTGACTGCCACTTACAAACACACCCATGATTCCCCTATCCAAAAACAAAAACAAACATTAAAAAACAACTAATCAAAAATTTGAAATTAATTCATATTCCTTTCCCTTTTGTAGCTAAAGTTCTTGAGAGAACCTTCTAGATTTACTAGGTACCTTCTTTTTCTCTCCTCTCATTCTACCTTATGGAAACAGAATGAGATCTAAGGGCTAACTTTTATTTTAATTAGTTTAATAGATTTTTTGTGATGAAATGATTGGTCAACAACAATCATTCTATCAATAAACATTTATAAAGCAAGTAATATGTGCCAGGTACTATGCTAAGCATGAGGGATATTGCGAAAGGCAAAGTATAGGCTCAGCTGGCTAATGAAAGAGACGACATACAAACAATTACGTACAAACATGATAAAAACAAGATAAATTGAAATGATTAACAGAGGGAAAATTTGAGAAAGGCTCCCTGTATAAGGTGGTATTTTAAGTGGGATTAGAACTATGTCAGGGAAGCCAGGAGACAACAATGAAGAGGAAGATAATTCCTGGCATGAGGGACAGTCAGGGAAAAATCCTGTAATAGGAAGATGGAGTCTATTGTTTGGGAAAGAGCAAGGAGGCTAGGGTCATTGGATCACAGAGTATGTTGGGCCAATGGGCGTAAAAAGACCAGAAAAGTGGGAGATAAGTTAAAAAGTTATATATTTGAATGCCAAATAAAAGATTTTATATTTGATCCTGTACTTCATTGGTAGTCAGTGTTATTTATTGAATGGAAATGGGGGGAGGCAATGATTTGGTCATACTTGTGTTTTAAAAAGAACAATTTAAGAGTTGAATGGATAATATACTAGATTGAGGAGACAATTTTGACAGTGAGACAAACCAGCAAACTATTGGACTGAGAGTGAGGAGTTGAGAATGATACCTTGTGAGCCTTGGTGACTATAAGAATGGTGGTACCCTCAGCAGTAATAGAAAGTGATGAAGAGGAGAGAGGTTTGGAATGGTGAAGATAATGAGTTAAGTTTTAGGTATATTGAGTTTGGGAAGCCTACAGAATATCAAGTTTAAAATGTTTAATAGGCAATTGGAGATAATGAGACTGCAAGTCAACAGAGAGGTTAGAGCTCCTATAATTTGATTTGAGAATCATCAGCATACAGATAATTAAATCCATGGTAGCTAATGAGTTCACCAAGTCCAGTAGTAGAGAGGGAGAAGAGCAGAGGGCTCAGGACTGAGCCCTTGGATAGTGGGAGTGACCTAAATGGATTTCTGGCAAAATAAACTGAGAAGCAACCAGATTGAAGAATGAGGATTAAGCAATGTCATAGACACACACACACACACACACACACATGCACACGCATACACACACATGCACACATACACCTACAGAAAATCAAAGAGAAGAAGTTGATTGAAGACAGTAGAGAAATCAAAAAGGATGAGTATTGAGACAAGTCCATTAGATTTGGCAATTAAAAGATTATTAGTAATGTTGGAGGGAAGAGTTTTGATTAAATGATGAGGTTGGACACCAGATTGTAAAATTAAGAAGAGAATGAGAGGGAAAGAAATAGAATCACATATTGCAGATGATCTTCTCAAGGACCTAAGCCACAAAAAGGAAGAGTGATTTAGGATGATGGCTAAGGAGCCATTAGACCATAAGAGGTTAAAAATAAGATGGGATGGAAAGGGA
>NW_020950792.1:15026549-15062724 GCF_900497805.2 Vombatus ursinus
TGATGGAACACTAGACCTGGAGTTAAGAAGACCTGAGTTTAAATCCAGCCTCAAACACCTCCCAGCTGTGTGACCCTGGGCAAGTCAATTAACCAGGTTTGCCTCAGTTTCCTCATCTGTAAAATGAGTTGGAGAAGGAAATGGCAAACCACTCCAGTATCCTTGCCAAAAAGTGCCAATTGGGGAAACAAAATGTCAGACATGACTGAAATAACTGAATAACAACAACAAAAACTTCATGACTCCAAGTCCAACACCCTAGCCACTATGCCATGAAAGTCATGTTGCTGTATTTATTATCTATGTAAATATGTTGAGTCACAAGCCCTGTTGTGTCAGCTTTTAGGCTCCCCACCCACCCTACTACCCCAAGTCTTTGCTATGTGCCTGAACTGGTGGTGATTCTAAGTAGATTAAGTTAAATATAAATGATATGTTGAAAAGTTAATCTAGGGATGAAATAGAATACTCTTCAAAATATTAATATAGTAAATCTGTTGTTTTTGGTACATCCACCCACACCATCACCCTCACTTAATCAGGCCCTATCTCATCCTGGTTCCTTCTCTATTTAATGCTTCATATATTGAAATTATGTGACTTAATATACTGTCGCCATGTAGTTTATTGTTTATGAAATAAAGACAAATAGAATTATACAAATTATTTATATAGGGGTAACTATCTCTAGCCATATGCCACATCTCTTCCTAATTGCCTTTCCATATCTTTAGGTGTGGGAATCCCAATCAAGCTCACCTATGACTCATGGGAAATGAATAATAGAAAAAGATGTCTTCATTTCCTCTTAGGATCACAAACTACAAACAATAACAACAACAACAACAACAACAACAACAACAACAACAACAACAAATAGGGGAAATGATGAAGAGAATCAGTTTCCCACCTCATCAGGCTAACAGAATTCATAGAAGTTGACAATCTTTGTTCTTCTGGGTCTTTGCTCTCATTGCATGCTGGATTCTAGTTTCCTTCTACTCAAGAGACCATGAATCTGACCATCAATAAGCATCGTTTCTTCTCCGTGTTTTGGGGTTAACAAACATTCGTGTCTATTCTGGAAGCAACACCAGCAGTGGCAACAGAAGAAGTATCTTCCACAACTCCAGTTCCTTATTGGCTCAGTTCCCTGACACCCATCCCCCAGAAGATCCAGAATTAGCAATGTCAAAAGAAGGAAGAAAATAAGTGAACCATAAACTGTTCAGGATACAGATTGCATTTCCCAGTCCATTGCTGATGTCACCTGCTTTAGAATGCATTTGAGATTGAAAGCATATGCCAATAGTCTTGTAGCTGATGGTATGTCCCACAAATTCTACTTCATCTGCCTCCGTCTGTGGAAGACTTTCTGGGCCTCAAAATCTCCATAGAGAGGGGAAAAGACAATTAAAGATGACTGGCTGCATTAGTTTCCAGTAGTTATGTATTTTGTCCATTATAATATCAACTTGTTTCATGGAGGCCAGCATGCCTTGTTCTATCATTATCCCAGTCTCCTGGATAAAGAGTACCTTCAATAAGCACCCTATCTATCTAGGCAGTTCACATGCAGAGGGAATGACCAACAGATCTCTATATGTCACATCAGTTTGTTCTATTTTTTCCTGCCACTTTTTCCTTGATGTTGAATTCTTTATATTTGTTTGGATTTGGAGACTGGGGAGTTGGTTTTGAAACAACCTAGGTGCATTTCTTTTCTCTTTTCAAAGTACTCTGCAGGATGCTTTGGCTCAAAGCCAAGAGATAAGAAATAAGAGATCAAGGGCACTACAGATTGTTCCAAATGCAAGTCTTTGCAAAAGTTTTGAGAGACACTGAAAAAAAGTTTAAACCAGCTTCAGAAAAGATAACCAGCAGCTGTAAACCACCTGCCCATGTCAGCTATTATCTGACCATATGGGAAAGACCATATGGGAAAGGTATTAAACAAATACCTACTTTGTAAAGGAATACATGTAAATGAGAAAATTTTAATAATGAAATTGGGTTGTTTCAAATGAAGAGAATGAATCAATTTGATCAATTGGGATGAGTTTGATTTGGGGTTGAAATCAAATGGCAGAATCATTTTGGTCATTATAATTGCTTTGACACAATAGCCCAAAATAATTAGCAAAAGAAAGAATGATGGAATTAGTGAATTTGCCTAACCCACTAAATTTTTCTCCATTTTTTCTCCAATTTTTTTCCAACCATTTCAGTTATGTTAACATCCAGGACAACAAAAAATCTGAAATGTTTTCTTTTGATTCTATTCAAAAGTATTTATTAATCAATATTCAAGTCACTGTCCTAAGCACTAGAGATTTAAAGACAAACATGAAGTGTTATTCCATAGGAGGAAGATTTCACTTTGGGATAGCTCTGAATGTTAGGAGGATAGACAGTTATGGGTGGCATTGTATTAAGGTAGACAGGGAGTCAGGAAGACTTACTTGGACTCCTCCTTCTGAATGGTACTGGCTGTGTGATCCTGAGCAAATCAGTTATCCTATTAGTTCTCTGGGCAAATATTTGTTAAGTAGCTGAACAGTTACCAATCTGCATTGCTAGAAGATGTTCTCTGCTTCTTGCAAAAGTGGAGACTTGAGCTAAGACTTGAAGGAAGCCAGGGAAGCTAGGAGGCAGTAATGAGGACAGTCTTCAAGGCAGTCTTCATGACAGTGAAAATGTTCAATCAGCAAATGGAATGTTATGTTCTTGGAAGAGTAAGGAGATCAGTGCCCTGTATCACTGAGTACTAATTGGGGTAGAGCATTTTAAGGCATAAAAAGAATGAAAAAGTAGGAGGAGAAGTTGTGGAGGGTTTGAATGTCAAATAGTGGCAAGTTTGAATGTCAAAGAAAGTATTTTAAATTTGATTCTTTAGGTAATCAGAACTGGATGACAACCTCGTTAGGCCTGCACTTAAGGAAGATGACTTTGTAAATTGAGTGGAGGAAAGATTGGAATGGGGAGAGACTTGATGCAAGGGGACTGAGCAGAATCCAATTGTAACAGTGCATATTTGGGAAGTTGAGGGCTTCTATCAAGATAGTGAGAATGTTGAAAGAGAAAGGGAAGAATGTATGAGAGATGTTGAGAAGGCAAAATTTATGATTTGCTAAGAGATTGGATACAAGAGCTAAGAGAATTTTCAGTCAAAGCTGAGAGTCTGAATGACTGGCAGAAAGATAGCACCTTCAACAATAAATAGAAAATTAGGAAGAGGGGAGGAATTGAGGCAAAAAAATAATGGATTCAGTTTTGGACGTAATGAGTCTAAGATGTCTTGGGGCATTGAGTTGAAATGCTTAGTAGGCAAATGGAGATATGAGACTAGAGGTTAGAACAGAGATGGTAGTGATGGTAGTGATGGTAGTGATGGTGATGGTGGCTGAGATGTATCTGACTCTACGTGACCCTAAGTCCATGTAGTTTTCTTGGCAAAGATACTGGCATAGTTTGCCACTTCCTTCTTTAGTGTGTTCCCATTTTATAGACAAGGAACTGAGACAAATAGGGGTTAAGTGACTTGCCCAGGGTCACTGAGTTAGTAAGTGTCTGAGGTCACATTTGAACTCAGATCTTCCTGCCTACAGGCCTGGTGCTTTATCCGTTTTACCACATAACTGCCCCCAAGGACAGAGGCTAGGGCTAGATAAATAGATTTGAGGATCATCTGTACAGAGATGATAAATGAATCAGGGAGAGCTTAACTGAAATAGATGAGAAGAGAAGAGAGTCAAGGACAAAACCTTGAGAAACAGGGATGTTAAGCTGACAAGACTTAGCTGAATATCCATCAAATGACACTGAGGAGTAGTCAGATATGTAGGAAAGGAAGAGGAAAGAGATATTATGTGTCAAGAAAACCTAGAGAGAATAGAGGATCGAGGAGAAGAGATTGATTGATAGTGTCAAAGGTTACAGAAAGGTCAAGAAAGTTAAGGATTGAGAAAAGACCATTAGATTTGATAACTAAGAGTTAATTATTAACTTTGGAGAGAGCAGCTTCATTAAATGATGAGGTCAGAAGCTGTATAAAGTTTACAAGTGAGTAAGAAGAAAATAAGTAGAGGCACTAATTATGAATTGCTTTCTTAAGGAGGTTAGCCATGTAAAGGAGCATAACCAAGGACATTTTTTTTTCCTTAAAAAAGTATTATATATTTCTTTACTTAGTATTAGTTCATTTTGAAGGGGTAACTTTCTTTGAAAAACTCTTATTAAAAAAATATATTTTCACCATGCAGACACCAGTGTATATCAGTTTTGAGAAAATAATGGATAAGGAAGGAGTAAAATTCAATTCAACAAATATTTATTAATCTGTTACTATGTTCAAGAAAATAGGTTATGTTCTAGGGGACCCAAATAAGAGTTCATCCTCTCCAGGAGCTTACAGAGTAGTAGGGAGATGTGACATGTACCTAGGCAGATATGTACAAATTAATATTTACTGTGATTGGAAATAAACAACCTTTTAAAAATAATATCAATATCCTATTGCTGTTTCTTTATGGCAGTTAGTCACAAATGCAATTTTAAAAAAGAGTTGATACTGTATATTATACAGAGGGCAAAGCAGAGATATGGTGGATATAAGCAGGTAACAAGATATAATCAATGAAGAACTTTGAAAAATAGAAGTGAAAATGTTTCATTAAAGAAATGTAAAATTGAAAAGATGGGCTCTTTAACTGGTAGGGGTGAAAGATGATAGGTACATAGCCAGCATGCTTCACTGATTATCTTGAAATGTCATGAGAAATTGAGGGAGACTTTCAATTTATTTGGTGAACCTACTGGAGCAAACTTATGAAGAGAGAGACTGAACTAGATTCATTAGTATGCACAGTAATAGATGAGTTGTGAGCTACATTTTTAGAAGTAACAAATTAAAGAGATCACCTATCATCTAAATGTTTAAATGTAATAAGAACCAAAGACAGAGCAAAACAACATATTATGGGGAAATTTGCATTGTTATACATCACTTTACTTGTTGTAATATGCAGAGGAGATATCAAAACAGCGAATGTGTTCCACCATCTTTATTCATTTCTAGAAGAAAGGTTGTCTTTTGGTCTTGCTGAGTCTTCTTGTGCCTGAGACTACACAATGGGAATATCTTTCTTTAAAAACATACCCAGATTCTACCTATGTCATTGTGTTCACTTGTCATTCCATTTATACTTCTCAACATTGCTCTTTACATATACCCACAGGAAAGAAAACATAAATAGCATTTTGCATAGACACCAAGGATACTAATAGGAAAAAAAAATGACAAATATCTTTCTTCAGGAACTGAAATCAAATCACATCCATACAAGCAATTTCAGAGACACAGCTATCTTCATTCTTTAAAAAAAACAAAACAACAACAACAAAACAAAACAGCAAACAAACAAACAAAAAAACCAAAATACATACTCCATGCTCTGCTATGGCAGCATCATTTCCTCCCAACAGCCCTAAAATTCCTGCCATGAAATTCACAGAATCGTTTAATTTCTTATTCATCAGATGCCTAAGAGATAGATATTCTAAAATATACAAGAACAAGAACCCCTCCTATAACACACTAGCCTTTGTTGTCAAACTAGCCATTTTCTCTTTTATGTTTTTTATAGGCTTTTCCCCATTTTTGGAATGCTCTGTGTACTAATATAATCAATTCTCTTGGAATCCCCAGCATGTTTCACTTCTTAGAAACCACCCCTGTATCTGGGTACTCAAGGAAGTAGTTCATTTGGATCAGGTAAATGTAATTTATACAGTGATATTTTACCATCTCCCTATATGTCTCAGGTATCAACTCTATTATTTATTCAGTTTAATTTAATAAGTATTTATTAAGTGTCTCCCATTTTATTTTTTCTTTTTCTTTTTTTTTAGTTTTTAATGGTAATTTTTATTTATTTTTTTGCTTTCAACATTTACTTCCACAAGATTTTGAGTTCCAGATTTTTCACCCCATCTCGCCCCTCCCCTCACCCCAAGATGGCATGCATTCTAAATACCCTTTCCCCTAGTCTGCCTTCCCTTCTATCTCTCCCCCCGTTCTCTTATCCCCTTCCCCTTCAATTTTCCTGTAGAGCAGGATGGATTTCTGTACCCTATTTCCTGTATTTCTTATTTCCTAGTTGCATGTGAAAACACTTTTTTTTAAACATGTGTTTTTAAAATTTTGGGTTCCAAATTTTCTCCCTTCCTCCCTCCCCACCCACCCTCATTGATAAGGCAAGCAACTAAATATAGTTTATATATGTACAGTTATGCAAAACACTTCCATAGTAGACCTGCTATGAAAAACTAACTCTATTTCCCTTAATCCTATTCTGCCCACCCATTTATTCTATTCTTTCTTTTGACCCTGTCCCTCCTCAGAAGTATTTGCTTCTGATTACTCCCTTTCCCAATCTGCCCTCCTCTCTATCATTCCCCTACTCTCTTGTCCCCTTTCCACCCCATTTTCCTGTAGGGTAGACAGATTTCCACACCCAATTGAGTGTGTATGTTATTCCCTCCTTAAGGCAAATTCTATGAGAATAAGATTTACTCATTCCCTCTTACCTTCCCCCGTTCCCTTTCACTGTAAGAGCCTTTTCTTTTCGTTGTTTTTTGTGTAAGATAATTTACCCCATTCTACCTCTTCATTTCTCCTTCTCCTAGTATTTTCCTCTCTCACCCCTTAATTTTATTCTCCAGATATGACCTCTTCATTTTCAACTCACCCTATGCCCTCTATCCGTCTGTCTATCTATATCTATATATACATACATATAATTTTTTCCCCTCCAACTACCCTAATACTGACAAAGGTCTCATGAGTTACAAATATCATCTTTCCATGCAGGAATGTAAACAGTTCAACCTTAATAAGTCTCTTATGATTTTCTCTTTCCTGTTTACCTCTTCATGTGCCACTCGAGTCTTGTATTTGAAAATCAAATTTTCTATTCAACTCTGGTCTTTTCATCAAGAATTCTTGAAAGTCCTCTATTTCACTGAATGAACATTTTTTCCCCTGAAAAGTTATACTCAGTTTTGCTGGGTAGGTGATTCTTGGTTGTAATCCTATCTCCTTTGCCCTCCAGAATATTATATTCCATGCCCTGTGGTCCCTTAATGTAGAAGCAGCTAAATCTTGTGTTATCCTGATTGTGTTTCCACAATACTAGAATTGTTTCTTTCTGGCTGCTTGTAATATTTTCTCCTTGACCTGGGAACTCTGGAATTTGGCTACAATATTCCTATGAGTTTTCCTTTGGGGATCTCTTTCAGAAGGAGATTAGTGGATTCTTTCAATTTCTATTTTGCCCTCTGGTTCTAAAATATCAGGACAGTTTTCCTTGATCATTTCTTGAAAGATGAAGTCTAGGTTCTTTTTTTGATCATGGCTTTCAGAGAGTCCAATAATTTTTAAATTCTCTCTCCTAGATCTATTTTCCAGGTCAGTTGTTTTTCCAATGAGGTATTTCACATTGTTTTCTAAGTTTTCATTCCTTTGGATTTGCTTTACAGTGTCTTGATTTCTCATAAAGTCACTAGCTTCCAATTGCTCTGTTCTAATTTTTAAGGAAGTATTTTTTTCAGTATGCTTCTGGACTTCCTTTTCCATTTGACTAATTTTGCTTTTTAGGGTATTCTTCTCTTCATTGGCTTTTTGGACTTCTTTTGCCATTTGGGTTAGGCTATTTTTTAAGGTGTTATTTTCTTCAGTATTTTTTTGGGTCTCCTTTAGCAAGCTGTTGACTTGTTTTTCATGATTTTCTTTCGTCACTCTCAGTTTTTCCTCTACTTCTCTTACTTGCTTCTCAAAATCCCTTTTGAGCTCTTCCAAAGCCTGGGACTGATTCATATTTTTCTTGGGGGCTTTGGATGTAGGAGCTTTGGCTTTGTTGTCTTCCTCTGGTTGTATGTTTTGATCTTCTTTGTCATCAAAGCAAGATAATATAGTCTGACTCTTTTTGTGCTGCTTACTCATGATCCTAGATAATTACTTGAGTTTTAAACTCTTTTTTAAGGTAAAAGTCTGCTTCCAATGTGAAGAGTGTACTGTCCCAAGCTTCAGGGGTTGGTACAGCTGTTTTCAGAGGTACTTCTAAGGACTTGTAAATTTTCAGTTCTTCCAAGGTGGTATGATAAGGGGTGAGGTGTTTTCTCTCCACCACCACAAGCTCCACCATGCCAGCGCTCCTCCTCATCCCATGACCGCCCCTCAGAACTGTGACCCAGATCCAAGCGCTGATAAAGCAAGAGAGTTCTGCCTCAGCACTGGCAAAGAGATCCCTGCAATCCCTCTCTGATCAGTCACTTGATTCCCCCCAGTCTGTGGGTGGGAAGCTCAGTAAAAAGCCACGGCCCCAGGCCTTGCTCGAGACTTGCAACTGACAAACTAGCTCCTCTCTCACCGCAGTCACAGAATTTTCCCACTGACCTTCTAAGTTGTCTTTGGCGTTCCTGGGTTGAGAAGTCTGGAAACTGCCATAGCTGCCCGCGATTCAGTCCTCTGAGGCCTGCTCCAGGGTCTGTGCGGCCTGTGTGCCCACACCGAACTGCGCTTCTTGCCCCGCCTAGTGCGGTATACCTTTCTGATCAACTATCCAGGCTGTCTTTGGCTGGAAATTTGTTTCAATCTGTCTTTTTGTGGGTTCTGCTGCTTTAGAATTTGTTCAGAGCCATTTTTTTAGGTATTTGGAGGGCTTTGGGAGAGAGCTCAAGACAGTCACTGCTTTCCTTCCTCCATCTTGGCCAAGTGTCTCCCATTTTCAAGACATTTGATATGACATGAACAACATAGAAAAACAAAGTAAGAAGTCTTGAACTTCAAGAAGTTTAAATTATATTATGAGGGGATACACTTCATATAAAAGTAAAAAAAAATACTAATGTCACTGGGTGCATTTGAGGTAAGAACAGTAACATCTGGAAGATCTGGAAAAGCATTATGTAGGAAGTGTCACCCGGTCTAAGAAGTGAAAGAAGCTAGGAATTCCAAGAGAACTGATTATATGAGAATGCAGAGCATTTCAAAGACGGGGAAAAACCTATAAAAACATAAAGAAGAAAATGGGATATAATGTGTTGGAAATAATAAAAAGGCCAGTTTGGCTTCAACATAGGGTGCAAGTTTTGTAATTTGAAATTAATCAGGAAAGATAGATTTAAGCCAGATTATGAAGGGTTTGACATTCCAGAAAAAGGGATTTGTGTTTTACCCTCTAGAAAATAGGGAACCACTGCAGTTTGTTGAGTACAGGAAGGCTGTGGTCAAATGCAGGCAATAGGATGATTATTTTGCCAAATTTTTGGAGAATATGTAGAACGAGGAAGACTCTGGAACCAGAGAGACAAATTAGAAGGCTATTGTAATAGTACAAGGAAGAAGTGATGAGAACCCAAATTAGGGCATTGATTTGGTCAGGGGAACAGAGAATATATGAGGGATGCTAGCATATAGTGCTGAACTTATAGTTAGGAAGACTTGAATTTGCATCCTGCCTCTTCCCATTACTAGCTATGTGAACCTGTGGGAATTTATTTATCCTCATTTAGCCTTAGTTTCCTCATCTAAAAATGGGTCAAATAATAGAACTTACTTCCCAGGATTGTTGTGAGGATCAAGTGAGATAAAGTATGTAAAGTGCCTTTGCAAACCCTAAAGTGCTATTTGACAGAAAACTATCATCATCATTACTGTCATCACCATAATAATGAAAGGAAAGAATCAAAGCAGTCTTCATAGTTGAAAAAAACAAGTGATAGCAATGATGTCAATGACACTGAAAGAAATAATGGAAGTTGAGAGAAGGAGAAGGTTTGGTGGAAAGATAATGAGTTTTTTTCAGGACAGGTTGAATTTGAGATATCTACTTGAAATTCAAATGATACTTCATACCAGACTGTACCTGAGGAGTGAGACTGAACACTGAATTATTAGATTTGGGGGTAACATGTCAAGAAATTATAATTGAACCCATGGGAATTAATAAGATCACTAAGACAGAGAAGTTGTAGTGACAGAAGGGAAGAGGACCCTGAACAGAGCTATAGGGGTTACCCACACTTGGAGAGTAGGACATGGATGATGATGCCAAAGATGAGTGGTTAGAAAGGTAAGAAGAGAATAATGAGGGTAATGTCAAAAAAAAAAAAGGAACTGAGGGAAGAGTCATGATCTGAAAGGATGGATTGATAAAAAGAAGGCTGAAAGCTGCATAGCCATAAAGGTAAATAGAAAGTGAGAAACAAACATTGAACTTAGCTTAAAAAGCTTAGATTTAAAAATTTTGATGACTTCTGTGAGAGCAATCTCAGTCAAGTAGTAGGTTTGGAAGTCAGAATGCAAGGGGCTGATCATTTACAAGGAGGTAAGGGAGTGAAAGTAATACATGTAGCTAGCTTTTTCTGAGTTTACCTGTGAAAAGGAAGGCAGGCATAGAATGATAGCTTGAAATGATAGCAGAGTAAAGGAAAGAATTTTTAAGGACAGAAGACAGAAATTATTTGTGGGGAGCAGGGAAGACTGACAATATATAAAAACAAATGAAGATCAGAGACAGAGAGTATTATGAATGTAGCAAGCTCCCAGGTAAGTGGTCCTAAGTTCAGTTGAGGTAGCACTTTAATGGTTAAGATAGATCATTATTCTAATGAAAACTGAGGAAAGTCTGTTCTGATCCTCTAATTCTATGAGAAGGTCATTTATAAAAGAAAATTAAATGAAACATTTAAAGATGAATGCCCATCATTTGTGCCAACAGAAGAGCATCACCAATTACAGCATTTTGCCTTCGCCAGCAAAGGGTGAATCACTAGATAGGAAGAGAAAACTTCAGTAAAATGATACAGTGTGGTCATCTCTAGTATCAGAGTAATGTGATTTAGAAATGGAAATAAAAAATACAGAAAGTTCAAGGATGAAACATCAAGGATAAGTGTTTTTTTTTAACATTTTAATTAAATTTGTTCTTGTTCAAAAATATATTAATTCTTATTTGTGGAGATTACAATATAGTCTTCCAGTGCCTGACATATCAACTCCCTTTTGGACATCATTTTATTTTGTAGAAAACATTTTAAATGATGTCTAAAAATGTTACCTTGGAAGATAAACTAATTTTTCTGTTTAATAATAATAAGTTATATATATATATATATATATATATGTATATATGTATATATCCATATGTGCATGCACACACACATATATACATTATATATGTATGTGTGTGTGTATATACATATATATACACATATATACATACATGTATGTATATGTATATATAGGGCAGTATGCATTGCTTTTTTACCAGGGATTATAATATGTAATATCAGATTTTATTTTCAAAACAATTTCATAAGTTAAACAAGGCAGATATTATTATGTCCAATTTGTGGAAATGAACCTAAGGCTATGAAAAAGCTAAAACTTGGTCAAAATCATAAACCTTTTAACTTCCAGAGCTAGGACTAAAATCCAAATTTTAGGGTTCCTATCAAGTTTTATTTCACAATACAACTAATTTCATCTATAAAGAACTATAATTAGTCACAAAGAATTGTTTCCTAACATTTCAAAGAAGCCTGAAATTTCTTGTAGTGGTGGTTCAAACAACCACGTGTGAGTTTTTTCCATATCAAATTGCTTTGGAACTTCATTGCTAGAAAGATATAGCATTACGATTTAACATAAGCAATGGAATATTAGTAGACAATGTATACTGAACTGTATAGTCAGGCATATTGAGGAATAGGACTCTTTCATTGAGTTACAGTGGGAATATGATAGGCTTTGGAGATAAAGGATTCTCATAATCCTTACTGCTCTATATTTATGGCCCTGTAAATTTCAGACACATCATTCTGCAAATCAAAATGATTTTGTTTGGCATTCTTTGGGTCCCCTCACCCTGGGAATCAATAATAGAATTTCTAGGCCAAAACCACTTTTATTTATCTGGAAAAACTTCCACAGGTATGATTAGGTCAAGGAAGGTCTTTGGGTAAATACACTATGTTGCCTTCAGGGTCCACAGATTCAATATCAGAATTGATTCTCAGCCAATGAACCACACAATCTACTTTTGTCCAAAGAAGAAAAATTACCATCACTACCTCTACCATTACCACCACCAACACCACCACCACCATCATCATCATCACCATCATCATCATCATCCTCAACCTCCAAAACATATATATATATATACACACATATATATACACATATACACACACACACACATATATATACATATACACATACATACATGTGTATACACACGCACATATATATGTGTGTGTGTGTATATATATATATATATATATATTCACACACCTATATATTCACTTTAAATTTTCCGTAGTGCTTTCTCCATTACAACTCTCTTGTTATTGTTCATTCTCCATTCTTGAAGAGGACCAATGAATCACAAGGGTGATCTCTTTGCAAAAGTATTAATACCCTAACTATATAGGTGAAAAAATTGATGCCAAATGGAATTATATGAAATACCTGAGGTCATATGGAAACAGGCAGAATAAGGACTCAGACTCAGGTCTTCTAGTTCCAAATATCATTCAAATATAATTCTTTTTCCATTGTACCATATTGCTTCTAAAAAATACAGTTTTATTTGTAGACATGGACAATCTCTACATTCTGTCACCACCAATCTTACGCTGAAAAAAAAAATAAAGCTCCGTCCCCTAAGTTTCTATCTATGATTTCATACAGAAATGTCTAAATATATAAAATTATGTTAGTTCTATATCACAAAGTATAAAATGGACTAAAACACAAATCTAAATCTATCAAAAACTAGATATTGATATAAGCTTGACTTATAGCAAATATATTTATTCTTTAGGAAGACTATGAGTGCCAATGCCTACTTCCCCTCCCTTTTTAAATGACATACAAATAATTATGAAAATTTTAGTGATATTGTGTTAGGCCAGACTGAATCCTTCATCCACAAAGAATGGTACTTTTACATAACCAAGTGTCTACTCCAGTGCCTATTTTTTCTTTCCTTAATTTGACAAGCGTGTATTAAACATATACTTTGTTAAAAAGTGCTGTGCTTACCACTTAAGAGAATACAAAAGAAGAAGAAAATATGATATCTGACCTCAAGGAGCTAGTAAGAGAGGTGATAATAATCGCTAACATGTATATACCACTTACTATATGCCAGGCACTGTGCTAAATGTTCTATAATTATTATCTCATTTGATCCACACAACAACTTTGGGAAGTAGGTGTTATTATTATTCTCATTATACAGATGAGCAAACTGAGGCAAACAGGATAAGTGACTTACTCAGGATCACTCTTGCTATAGATATATTCATATGAAGGAACTCAAATTCTCAAATAACTTAGTCATATTAGTAATTTGGAAATTCCCTCCAATTATGTAAATCTCATTCCAACCAGGTATAGCCATACTATTTCACTTTCTGTCCATGTCTGTACATAAATTCACTACAGGGGATCCTCCCAAGATGTGAGAACCTCACTTTCTCTTGACATTACAAGTATGTTAGTGGTACACTTTAGCTGTCTACTACCCATTGTATCATCACATAACTAGCCCATCTTCATTTTCAAATATATGTGTATACATACTTAAAATTGAATCCACAAACATTTATGTGTGTATATGTTTCTTATCTGCTATCCATTTTTTCATAGATTCATATTGTTATATATTGAAGCTTGTTCATATCCATCATGCTTCACTGCATTGATTTTTCTATTATCCTCATTTTGAATACTTCAGAGAATACAATTTCACATGATAAATCCATATAATATCACAGGTAAAATCCATATAATATCACAGGTTGGAATTAGAAAGATGAACCTTTATATCTGGGAGATGTTTGGTATTATTAAAAGGGCTGTATAATTTTATTAATGCAGTCAAGTCAACTTTCTAAATTCTGTTGAATTATCAGCCCTGAACTTGTCCAACAGCTATATCTTAGCTACACACAAATGTATCCCCATGCATGCTAAATACATATGTATATATAATACATACACATACATATATACACATTCATACGTATGTGTGCCTATGCATATAAACATGCATATTAATAGACAAGCCCAAATTTCATGCTATAATCTGGTCAAGCGAAACAGAGAATTGAGGAAATGAAAGGACAAGTTTAATTTGTCATAGTAATAAACAAGGAAAGTTCTTGGAAAAGGTGAGTCTTGCTTTCTGGTCGGTGGCAGCCATCTGGCAGGCGAGGCGTGAGCCAGCATGAGGGCCTACAAATACATGCAGGAGCTATGGAGGAAGAAGCCGTTGGACGTCATGCGGTTCCTCCTGCGCGTACGCTGCTGGCAATGCCGCCAGCTGTCCGCCCTGCATTGAGCCCCGCGGCCTACCAGATCCGACAAAGCCCGCCAGCTGTGGTACAAGGCCAAGCAAGGTTACGTCATCTACCGTATTCATGTTCGAAGTGGTGGACGAAAGCGTCCAGTTCCCAAGGGTGCAACCTATGGTAAACCTGTGCATCATGGTGTGAATCAGCTGAAGTTTGCCAGGAGCCTTCAGTCTGTAGCAGAAGAACATGCTGGCCGCCACTGTGGGGCCCTAAGAGTCTTGAACTCCTACTGGGTGGGTGAAGACTCAACCTACAAATTCTTTGAGGTTATTTATTGACCCATTCCATAAAGCTATCAGACGAAACCTTGACACTCAAACTCGACCCAACCAGTGCACACAGAGAGATGTGCGGGCTTACCTCAGCTGGCAGGAAGAGCAGGGGTCTTGGAAAGGGTAACAAATTCCACCATAGTATTGGAGGGTCTCACCGTGCTGCTTGGAGATGGCGAAATACTCTCCAACTACATCGATACCGCTAATTGGTGCACATTAATTTGTAAACTTCAATGTTTAATAAACAACATTTATGATGAAAGAAAAAGGTAAGTCTTGAATTTTCAGTAGATAATGGACATGAATTAATGGAAACGATAAATCAAAACCATATTTTCATTGATTCTATTAATATTCTTTAATGTAAAGTGAATCATAATTTCTAATATTGTTAAGTTATTCTAAGTTATCTTACTGAAATATTAAAAACTATCTTTTTCAAGTGGACTAACCTATATAAATTATCTGAACATAATTTATTCCCAATGATCTCATACCTCATTGAGCCAAGATTTATTTATATCATGCCTGTGGCCCATTCTCTTTATAAATGTTTATAACTTCCTTGGCCTAATCATTAAAATGTAGTTTTTCTTTGATAGCTACTACCATATGTAACTAATCATTAGGGTTTTTAAAAAGACATTTAATTATATATATGTATATATACATATTCTTATTATATATATATATATTTACTTCATAAAAACTCTTGTTTAAATTATTTTGTTGTGAGTTGTTTAAACACTGCATTTTAGTATTTTAATGTTTTGAATCATAATCTATTGGGTAAACTTTTTAAAAATTAATTTTAGCTATACTTGAGTTAATCTGGTAATGAATTACTTTTTTGGTCCCCTAAAGGGCACTAGAATTTCAGTGTTGAACTGTCTGCTCAAATTTCTAAACCATTCCTAGACAATTACCTTGAATGAGACAACTAAATAGGAAGCAACACACCATTTTCATCCATTCTTTACTTAGACAGCAAGATTCATATCAATCATTTTCAAAGCCCATGCAGAATATTTACCCTACAGAGAGTCACTTTAAAAAAGGCTGCAATAAATCCTGTTAATTAAGGTAATAAACACAGTTATGGAAACTAAACTACCAATAAACTGAATGTTACCAGTCCCATACAATTATCTCAGCTTTTATTTTTCATGCATCTCTTTTAAATACACAAGGGTCTATTTAGTCAAGAGTATATATGGCAAAGAAGTCTCCTGAACCTAAGAAGTAGTGACAGTGTTTAACATAAGGCAGGATTCACAGGGGGAATTAAATTTACTAGGTATTACCATTGCATTAACCAGTTTATCCACTCAGTAAGTACCTGCAGTTATTATTTATTATGGAACTCAAAAGTAATTTTATCTGTGCACCGCCTACTGTACATTTTTGTGTACAAATAACTGACTTTTACTTAATAACTGGTAGAATCCAGATTATTAAATATTAAGAAACAAGTATACCCAATAAATAAATAATACATCAACACTGTTGTGGGCAAAGGAGGTATCGTATTTCTGTCTCACTGTTGAAAACTCAAAGACATTTATATTTCTCCAGGTTTCTTGTATCTTCGTTAAAGGTTAAGTCAGATCATACTTAAAATAACATGACTATTTAACTAGAGGAAGCATGACAAAGTTGGGAGTATGCTTGACTTATAATCAAGAAAATGTCTACACTAACTTTGTGACAGTGAGCAAATCATTTAAACTCTCTTGGGGAAAGTCTCTATGACTATTTTGATTCAATTCAGCAACCATTTATTAAATGCCTACTAGGGAAGGGAATAAGCATTTATGTAGTGTCTAAGAGCCAAGTAAAACACTAAGCAATTTACAAATATTATCTCATTTGATCCTCATAAGATCCTTCGGAGGTAAGTGCTATTATTTTCCCATTTAACAGTTGGAGAAACTAAGGCAAACTGAGGTTAAGTGATTAGCCCAGGGTCACATGGTCAATAAGTTTCTGAGGCTGGATTTGAATTCAGTGTTCCTGACTCCAAGCCCAGCCCTCTATCCACTGTGCTGCCTAGATGCCTCTAATACATCCAAAGCATTGTGCTAGGTAGTGGGGATAGAAAGTTAAAATGAAAAGGTCTCTGCCTTACAAGTACTTGTATTGTTCCCAAGGGATGCTAAGATAAGTAAATTTAAAAATATGTACAGTCAATACTCAACATTTGAGTGTTTAACTTTCCTGAATTCAAGCATTTCAGTGATTTCATTAATAACCTCATTTTCATTTTTGTGTTGGCAGTGCCACATGTTCATTGCAATGTTCAGTAGAGGAAAAAAATGAGGCACAGTTCACACAAGTCTGTGAATTGGCTGGTATTCTACTAGGCACTGCACTGGTCTTGTTCACCCCGTAGTGATAGAGTAAAGAGTTCCCAGTGCATTGTTGGTTTTGTTGTTGTTGTTGTTGTTTTGTTTTGTTTTCATTGTTTGCCTTTAAAACTCAAGTTTTATGTTACAGTTATGGCCCCAATGCATAATGAGTCCTCTGGGCTGTAAGCCTAAGAGTGCAAATCAGTGATGTGACTTAGAAAATAAATGTTTTAGATAAATTTTTGTGTGAAAATGTCTGCAGCTGCTGTTGGCCTAATTGACTGGCTGGCTGGAGATATCAAGGCTGCAGATCCCAATCATCAACTTCAGCCTCAAGTTGAAATGTCAACTCGTCTCTGCTATGTTCCCATAATCTGATGCCATTAAGAATCTCAAATGGCACAGAAAGCAGACATCACTGACAGATTATTTCTAGCTGGTGCATCCTTCATGATCTCCACTTCCATTTACCAGCCATGAAGGACAGAGTGTTGGAGGTGATGTTGAAACATCACCAGTCTCAATGCATTCCAACAGCAGAGACTAAAGTCCCAGCAAGCTCTCCTTTGGCTTCCAGAGGTTTATAGCAATATGAAATATGGTACAACACCCTCACACAGCCATCTGACTAAGTGGAAGGAAAGATTCAGGTTAAACAATATTTTCATTTTAATAAATGCATTTGCTCTGCACTATTTATGGTAATATAAATTTTGTGTGCTATGAAAAGTAGATATTTTCTGAAATCAATGTTTTTTCTCCTTTTGTTTTTATTGGGATGCTCGAACAAAAGGTCATGGACTTCTAGGGATTACTGCAGAGAAAAATGTTTGTTATCAATTTTATTTTGTATACTGCATTTTATGAGTTATTTTGTGGTTACTTTGTTAGGAAAAGTGCATGTTATCAAAATTATTATTTTGTTACAAAGAATTGTATTCAGCAAAGGTTTTTTTCACCGTTCTCTAGCAAGAGATTATAGTTTTGGGTAGCTGAAGGAACCTAACCCCCTATTTCCCATAGGTTTAATGTATCAACATTAGTGTTTTTTTTTTTGCTTTCAGCCATTTTCTAGAAACTTTCTAGTTGTTTTCTATTCCTCCCCAACCCTATCCCTAAAAGTTGAGAATTGACTGCATATACAAATCAATACTAACTTGCAGAGGAAGAGGATGCTTGCAATGGGAGGATTTGGAAAGTTTTTTTATGTAGATGGATTTTAATCCATGTTGGTGGCAGGAGATTCCAGAATTAGAAAAGAGGTCCTTGTTGTATATATCCACAAGCATATTATAGAATATTTTCTGATTATAAAAAGTTTTAGTCCTCCTCCTGAGCAGTCTCATAATGTCTTTGTCTTCTATTTTACAGATGTTTCTTTTCATTCCCATAATGACTAAATATGGGAGAAATAATCTAAACATACATCAGGCCCCTTTCATTTACCAGTTGTAACATTTGGAGCCAATTTAATCCCTCAGTGACTTTCTGTATTAAAATAAAGTGACCATATGCCTTACTATATAATAAGTTTTGTTGTGTTTTTTCTGTAGAGCCTTTTGTGCTAATCCAGAACTGATGGGATTTTTGTTGTTGTTGTTGTTGTTGTTTCTTAAAAAAACAAAAGAAATAGGGAAGGAACACATGATTTTGCACTTGGTAAAATTGTTTAGTAGGAATTTATTGACCTATTTTCTTTTTTTCAGCCTCCTATCTTTATTTTTTAAAATTAATTTATTTTGATTTATCAATAATCACTTCCATATGCTTTTGAGTTTGAAATTTTTCTCCCCCTTCCTCCCCACCACCTTCCCAAAGACAGCGCACAATCTGATATAAGCTATATATATATAGATAGATAGATAGATAGATATAGATATAGATATAGATAGATATAGATAGATATAGATAGATATATAATATATTCTTATTAAACATATTTTCAGATTAGTGATGTTGTAAGTAAAAATTAGAACCAATAGGAGGAACCCCAGAAAGAGGAAACAAACTCAACAGAAGAGAAAAAAAAAATAACAAATAGTGTGCTTCAATCTGCATTCAAATTCCATAGTTCTTTCTTCTTTGTGGATAGCATTTTCCATCACAAGGCCTTTGGAGATGTCTTGGATCCTTGTATTGCTGGGAAGGGTTAAGTTTAACAATATTGGTCATCACACAACATGGCTGTTACAGTGTACAACATTCTCCTGATTCTCCTCCCTTCACTTAGCATCAGACCATACAAGTCTTTCCAGATTTTTCTGAAGTCAGCCTGTTCATCATTTCTTATAGCACAATAATATTCCATTACATTCATATACCACAACTTGTTCAGCCATTCCACCATTGATGGGCTTCCTCTCAATTTCCAATTCTTTGCCACCACAAAAAGGGCTGCTATATTTTTTGTACATGTGGGTCCTTTTCCCATTTGTATTATCTGTTTGGGATATAGCCCTAGAAGTTCTATTGCTGGGTCAAAGGGTATGTGCATTTTTATAGCCCTTTGGGCATAGCTCCAAATTGCTCTCCAAAATGGTTGGATCATTTCACAACTCCACCAACAATGCATTAGTGTTCTAATTTTCCCACATCTTCTCCAATATTTATCATTTTCCTGTTTTGTCATGTTGGCCATTCTGATAGGTGTGATGTGGTACCTCAGAGTTGTTTTGATTTGCATTTCTCTAATCAATAGTGATTTAGAGCATTTTTTCGTATGACTACAGATGGCTTTAATTTCTTCCTCTGAGAACTGCCTGTTCATATCCTTTGACCATTTATCAATTGTGGAATGACTTGTATTCTTATAAATTTGACTTAATTCTTTATATATTTTAGAAATGAGGCCCTTATCAGAGAGACTGGTTGTAAAAATTCTTTCCCAATTTTCTACTTTCCTTCTAATCTTAGTTGCATTGACTACTAACCTATTTCAATGGCTCTTTTCATCCCCATAGCCATGGCAAGCCCCTTCTCAAATCCTCATCTTGGGCTCTCCAAATTGTCTATGAACATGATATTTTATCAAAAGACTTTTGGGAAGAAACTGTAATCATCTAGCCTAAGTCACCTCTCTTTTTAATAGATGAGGAAACTAAGATCAGAAAATTTGAAACAATGGATACAATCATAAGGGACTGTGAAGTTGAGAAAGTCAAGAAGCATTTATTAAATACTTAATATGTGTTAGGCATTGTGATGAAGAGACCAAAAACTGAAAACCTACATGATGGAATAATTTCAATCATATTTTGGAATATGAAGACTTTCCCAATCGCTTCATTAGTTTCTGACCACCTATCCTAAAGGCTAGGCAAGGGCACAAACTGTTAAGATGACAAGTGAACTAATTATATGAGAAAATTTCCTTTCTATTTTAAGGAGCTTTGATTTTTTTTTTATTTTAGTAGTTAAGAGATAATTAAAGTGTTTTTTCTATGGATGAAATGATGTCATGGCAGTATGAAGTGAGTAACAAATATATACTGTTTACATTCAATAAGAAACTGAATAACAAAGGAAGTAATGCTTTTCTTTCTTTGTCAAATCAAAGAAGTCTTCCTGAGATAGCATTTATTAAGGCTTAGTATGTGCTAAGAACTGTGCTTAACTCTGTGGATAAATAGTTGATCAGATTGTCTTGCCTACTAATAAAATAAATCATGGCCAAAATATCATGGTGTTCAGGTGAGTGCCACCAGGCTCTTAAAGGATTGCAATGGACCAAAGTCAGTAGTTAAACAACATTAAAAGGAATGTTGAGCACCAGATACTTTTCTTTTATTTTACCATTTATAATTTTTTTTTCATTCAGTCTTAGAAACTAGAGATAGCAATACTTAATTTTTTTCTCCCCTGCTGCTCCTCTAGCTGGATATTTTTTTTATCCACTTTTGCCCTTTTCTCTTCTCCTGTGCAGACTTAAGCCAAAATTCAGGCTTCAAAATATTTTTTAAATTTGTTTTATTTGTTTTATTTTTAATAGTATTTTATTTTCCCCCAATTATATGTCAAGAAAAATTTTAGCATTCATTTTTGTAAGATTTTGAGTTTCAAATTTTTCTCCTTCCCTCTCTTCCCTCCCCTCTTCTGAAAGTGGTAAACAGTATGATATCATTTATACATATGATATCATGTAAAAATATTCCCATATTAGTCACAATTGTGAAAAAAAGATACTGATCAAAAGGAAGAAAAACACAAGAAAGAATAAAGTAGGTGAAAAAATATGCTTTCATCTGCAGAGTCCACCAATTCTTTATCTGGATATGGATAGCATTTTCCTGTGTGAGTCTTTTGTACTTGTCTTGGATCATGGTGTTGCTGAGAAGAGCTGAATCATAGTTGATCATCACACAATGTTGTTGATACTATGTACATTGCTTTCCTGGTTCTGTTCATTTAACTGTGCATCAGTTCATACAAGTTTTTCCAGGACTTTATGGAGTCTGCCTTTTCATCTTTTCTTATTGCATAATAGAATTCCATTACATTCATAAACCACAATTTGTTCAGCCATTCCCCAATTGATGGGCATCCCCTCAATTTCCAATATTTTGCCACCGTGAAAAGAGTTGCTATAAGTATTTTGCATATGTAGGCCATTTGCCCTTTTGTATGTTTTTGGGGGGATACTGACCAAGTAGTGGTATTGTTGGAGCAAAGGGTATGCACAGTTTGGTTGCCCATTGGGTGTAGTTCCAAATCACTTTCCAGAATTGTTGGATCAATTCACAACTCCACCAACAGTGTATTGGTGTCTCAGTTTCTCCACGTCCTCTCCAACATTTATCATTTTCCTTTTTTGTTATATTAACCAATCTGATAGGTGTGAGGTGGTACCTCAGAGTTGTTTACTATAGATAGCTATAGATATGCCTATAGATAGCTTTGATTTCTTCAGCTGTAAACTTCTTGTTCATATCATTTCATTATTTATCAGTTGGGTGACTTTTACTCTTGTAAATCTAACTCAGTTCTCTATATATTCGAGACATGAAGCCTTTATCAGAAACACTGGCTGTTAAAATTGTTTCCCAGCTTTCTGCTTTCCTTCTAATCTTGGTTGCATTGGTTTTGTTTATACAAAGGCTTTTAAATTAAATATAATCAAAATTATCTATATTATATTTTGTAATGCTTCCTATTTCCTGTTTGGTCATGAATACTTCCCCTCCCCATAGATCTGACAGGTAGACTATTCCTTGCTCTTCTGAATTGCTTATCAGGTCACCTTTTGTGTCATGTCAAAGATCTGTTATAGCTAACTTTTCTGATATTCTGTTTACCTCCTTAATTTCTTTTTGTTTATTTTTGGTTGGATTTATCAAGTTCTGAGAGGGGAGAGTTGAGGTCCCCCATTAGTATAATTTTGCTGTCTATTTCTTCCTATAACTCACTTAACTTCTTTAAGAATTTTGATGCTATACTACTTGTTGCATATATATTTAGTATTACTATTGCTTCACTGTCTCTGGTACCTTTTAGCAAGATCTAATTTCCTTCCTTATCTCTTTTAATTAGGTCTATTTTTGCTTTTTCTTTGTTTGAGATCAAGATTGCTACCACTGCTTTTTGTTTTCTTGTTTGTTTCAGCTGAAGCATAATAGATTCTGCTGCGGTACCTTACCTTTACTCTGTGTGTCTCTCTGCCCTAAGCAGGTTCCTTGTAAAGAACATATTGAAGCATTCGAGTTTTTGATCAGCTTTGTTTCCATTTTATGGGAGAATTCATCTCATTACCATTCATAGTTATAATCACAAGCTGTGTGTATTTTCACCACTCTATTCTTCCTCCTGTTTGTCCTCATTCTCCTTTCACCCTTTCCCTCCTCACTAGTGTTTTGCTTGTTTACCACCTGCCCTGATCTGCTGTCTCCTCTGTCATTCCCCACCACTCCCACTTTACTTGTTCTTCTCCCTTCTTACTTCCCTGTCAGTTCAACTAGCTCTCTATATTCAACCAATTATGTATGTGATTCCCTCTTTGAGCCAATACTGATTAGAATAAGATTCAAGTGATGCTCGTCACCTACACTCTCATTTTCCCTTCCACTGTAATCAGTCTTTCACAACTTTTCATGTAAAATTATTTACCCCATTCTACTCCCTTACTTTTGCACCTAGTGTACTCCTCTTTCTCATCCCTTAATTTTTTGTTATTCCCTCAAATTCACCTTATACCTGTACCCCCATCTGTGTATATTCCTTCTAACTGTACAATTAGTGATATAATTTTTAAGAATTACAAGTATCATCTTCTTGTGGATGGATATAAATAGTGTAGCTCTCTTTAATCCCTTATGTTTTCTTTTCCCCTTTTACCTGTTTATGCTTCTCTTGGGTCTTGATATTGGAAGTCAAATTTTTGATTTAGTTCTGGTCATCTCCTTATGAAAGCTGAAATCCTTGTATTTCATTGAGTGACCATTTTTTACCTTGATATATTATGATTAAATTGGCCAGGTAAATGATTCTTGGTTGTAGTCCTAGCTCCTTTGCCTTCCAGAATATCATGTTCCATGATCTCTGATTCTTTAGTATTACAGTTTTAAGTTCTGTGTAATCCTGATTGAGATGCCCCAGTATTTGAATTGTTTTTTTCATACATCCACCAGCAGCAAAACATCCCTGTACAAGGCCCAGGGACCAATAAAGGAAGCTTGGGTAAGTGCCCCCTTCACTACAGCAGGATAAATTGACTTTTTTTTAAGGTCAGGAAATAGACAAACAACATGAACAAAAAGCAGAAATGGAAAATGGCCATAGATTTTTATTGTGGAGAAAGGGAAGATCAATGCATAAATTCTAAAGAGGATAACAATGTCAATATACCCATATCTGAAACATCAGAGGGGAATATGAAGCCTTCTTGTAAGAGCTCAAAAAGGATTGTAAAATTCAAATAAGAGAAATAGAAGAAAAAATAGAAAAAGAAATGAGAGGTATGCAAGAGAAAGTCAATAGCTTGGAAAAGGAAGAACAAAAATTAACTGTAGAAAACAAGTCCTTAAAAAAGTAGAATTGGCTAAATGGAAAAGGAGGCACAAAAACTCACTGAAGAGAAGAACTCCTTAAAAATAAAATGGGACAAATGGAAAAGCAGGTACAAAATCTAAAAGAAGAAAACAATTCATTAAAAGTTAGATTGGGGGAAGTGGAAGCTAATGACTCTACGAAAAAGCAAGAATCAGTCAATCATAAACAAAAGAATGAAAAAATAGAAGAATACATAAAATACCTCATTTGTAAAACAACTGATCTGAAAAATAGATCCAGGAGAGACACTTTAAAAATTATTGGTCTACCTGAAAACCATGATGAAAAAAAGGGCTTGGACACCATCCTTCAGGAAATAATCAAAGAAAACTGCCCTGAGGCCCTAGAACCAGAGGGTAAGTTAATCAATGAAAGAATCTACCCATCATCTCCTGAAAGAGATCCTAAATTGAAAATGCCAAGGAATATTATAGGCCAACTCCAAAATTACCAGATCAAAGAGAAAATATTGCAAGCAGTCAGAAAGAAATTATTCAAATATCACGGAACCACAGTTAGGATTACTCAGGACCTTGCAGCTTCAATATTAAAAGACCAGAGGTTGTGGAATGACATATTCCACAAACAAAAGAAACCAAGGATCAGGTACCCAGAGAAACTGAGCATAATCTTTCCAGAGAGGAGATGGACGTTCAAAGAAATAAGGGACTTCCAAATCTTCCTGATGAAAAGACAAGAGCTCAACAGAAAATTTGACCTTCAAATACAAGACTCAAGAGAACAATAAAATGGTAAACAGAAAAGAAAAAAAAAACCAACATGTTATTACTAAGAGTAAACTGTTTACATCCCTACAAGGGAAAATGACACTTGTAACTCTTGAGAACTGAATATTATTATGACATTTAAAAAGGGGTATACTTAGACAGAGGGCAGTGGTATAAGTTGACTTTGATGTGATGATAAAGAACCTAACCACGTGGTAAAAAGAGATTGTACTGGGAGAAAAGGAGAGGAGGAGGCAGACAAGGGTAAATTATATCACATGAAAAGGCACACAAACCTAATAGAGTAGAGAGAAAGAAGGGAGGGAGATGAGCATTGTTTGAACCTTATTTTCATTGGATTTAGTTCAAAGAGGGAATAACATAATCAGTTAGGTATAGAAATCTAACTTACCATATAGGAAGTAGGAAGAGAAAGGGAAAAGAAGAGGGAGGGGGTGAATAGGAGGGAAGGAAGAAGTAGAAAGGGTAAAGGGAAAGAAAATGGGAAGGGGGCAGCTAGGTGGCACAGTACATAGAGCACCAGCCCTGGATTCAGGAGGACCTGAGTTCAAATCTAGCCTCAGACACATAATACTCACTAGCTATGTGACCCTGAATAAGTCACTTGACCACACTGCCTAGCCCCCCCGCAAAAAAAAAGGGATGGAGTAATAGAAGGGAGGGCAGGATGAGGGAGATGGTGGTCTAAAGCAAAACTCTACTGAGGAGAAAAAGGGAGAAAGAAGAGAGAAAAGCATAAATGGGGGGTAGGATGGAGAGGAAGACACAGGTAGTAATCATAACTATGAATGCGAATGGGATGAATTCTCCCATAAAATGGAAACTGGTAGCACAGTGAATTAAGAACCATAATCCCACAATATGTTATTCATAAAAAAAAAACATGTTTGAAGTAGAGAGATACACACAGGGTAAAAGTAAAAGACTGGAGCAGAATATATGATGCTTCAGCTGAAGTAAAAAAAAAAAAAGCAGGGGTGGCAATCATGATCTCAGACAAAGCAAAAGCAATTAAAAGAGATAGGGAAGAAAACTACATCCTGGTAAAAGGTACCAAAGATAATGAAGCAGTATCATTACTGAACACATACACACCTAGTAGTATAGCACCCAAATTCTTAAAGGAGATGTTAAGGGAGATACAGGAAGAAATAGCGAAACTATACTAGTGGGTGATTTCAACCACCTCTTCTCGGAACTAGCTAGATCTAACCACAAAATAAACAAGAAAGAAATTAAGGAGATCAGTATAATTTTAGAAAAGTTAAATATTGTTGACCTCTGGAGAAAACTGAATGGGGACAGAAAGGAATACAGCTTTTTCTCAGAAGTACGTGGCACCTACACAAAAACTGACTCTACTAGGGCACAAAAACCTCACAATCTAATGCAGAAAGGCAGAAATATTAAATGCATCCTTTTCAGATCATGATGCAATAAAAATTACATGTAATAAAGGGCCATGGAAAGATAGACTAAAAATTAATTGGAAACTAAATAATCTAATCTTAAAAAATGAGTGTGTTGAACAACAAATCATAGAAACAATCAATAACTTCATCCAAGAGAATGACAGTAATGAGACAACATACCAAAACTTATGGGATGTTGCAAAAGCTGTCCTTAGGGGAAGTTTTATTTCTCTAAATGCTTACATGAATAAAATAGAGAAAGAAGTGATCAATGAATTGGTCATGCAACTAAAAAAGCTAGAAAAAGAACAAATTGAAAATCCCCAATTAAGTACCAAAGTAGAAATTCTAAAAACCAAAGGAGGGATTAATAAAATTGAAATTAAGAAAATTATTGAATTAATAAATAATACTAAGATCGGATCTTATAAAAAAAAACAACAAAATTGATAAAGCTTTGGTTAATTTGATTTTAAAAAAAGAAAGAAGAAAACCAAACTGCCAGCATCAAAAATGAAAAGGATGAATTCACTACCAATGAAGAGGAAATCCAAACAATAATTAGGAGTTATTTTGCCCAACTATGCCAATAAATTTGACAATCTTAGTGAAATGGATGAATATTTACAAAAACATAAATTATCCAGATTAAGGGAAGAGGAAATAAAATACTTAAACAACCCCATTTCAGAAAAAGAATACTTAACCACATTTTAGAAAAAGAAATTGAACAAACCATCAATGAACTCCTTAAGAAAACATCTCCAGGGCCAGATAGATTTACAAGTGAATTCTATCACACCTCTAAAGAACAACTAATTCCAATACTACATAGACTATTTGGGAAAATAGGTGAAGGAGTCCTACCAAATTCTTTTTATGATACAAATATGGTGTTGATACCTAAACTGGAAAGAGCCAAAACAGAGAAAGAAGATTATAAACCAATCTCCCTAATGAATATAGAAAAGATAGCCTCACACTAAAATATATTCTCATATGGAGAGACAGAATATAGAAGAAATCTCAGCTATATTTCAACTCCATTCAGAAGAAGACACTCAGTTGGCTTTAGTTTGTAGCAGCAAAGCAAATAGTTATTTGTTTGACCATTATTTCCATTGACAAATCAATATATTTAAATATAATATTTAATTTCTAATAAATTATTTCCAATAAATAAAAGCCAAACATTTGGACAGTAAAAAAAAAATCAAAGAAAGTTATGACATTAGAGTGAGAAGACTGAGAGGAAACTAGGCAAGTGTTTTCTTCCCTAGTTTCAGAATATAAAATAGTACCATAGTGAGATCAATCACCACTGGTTGCTCAGATTCTTTTAAGTTTATCTATGAGTAAAGCTCATTATGATTGCATCTCAATATCATCTTAGATAACTCTTTGCCATCTTTGTGCAGGTTTGGTGACAATATTAGCTCCTGTCAAAAATACAACTTATTATTATATTGACTTGGATGAATTTAGAATAATAGAAAAGTGGACAAGTATTAGGCAAATTATAACTAGGGTGCTTAATGGAGTACAAAATAACTAAATGTTTAAGTGAGTGATAGTAAAGGAACTGGAAAAAAAAGGATTTGACTTTCCTGTGTGATCTCAAGTTTTCCTATCTCTGAGTAATATATATGTGAAATTCTTTTGTTGTGCAAATCTCCATAATATTTGGATCCAAAGATTTGTTTTAAGTTTATCTCTAATTTGTGGAGAAATAATTAAGAACCTATCTATGTCCTAACTTTTATTACACATGGATAAGAGATTTAGTCCCTGAGAAATACCAGCTTAATTAGTACAATTCAAGATGAGTTATGAAATGCCATATTTGGTAGGCCACTTGAGAGAGGGCATTTTAATCTAGATTCACTGTTCGGCTCTCTTAAAATAAGGATTACATGCATTGGGGTGCTGTGGGGTGGTATAGGGGTGGGGTAAGCTTCTCAGACAGGGCTAAAGTCCTCCATTGCATACCCAGTCTGAAGTGTGTGTGTGTGTGTGTGTGTGTGTGTGTGTATTTGTGTGTGTTGTCAGATGGGAAGGGGTTAGAAAAAGGTGAACCTTTGGGAAATAAAACCATGTTTCTTAAAAAAATAAAACATTTGGTCTTATTAGAATTTTTATTCATTTGAATTTAGATTCAGAAGAAATTCCTGATCATATGCACCTAACATATAGTACAGACAAAAAAAAATAGACCTTCAGAGACAGCAGTTTTATATTTACAGACACAAACAAGTAATCATTCTGACAGCTCACAGTAGAAGAGAAGTTGTTTAAATGTAAAGACATACTTTAAAAAATTCTTTCAACTGTGATTAAAACTACTCAACTGAGAAGTTGAATGTATTTTCCCCCTTTTTCTGAGTCTAATCAAAGTTCTTAAGCACCTTCATAGAGTTGATGGAAATATGAAAACCTTTCAAGTAAATGGAATCTTTTTTCTGCTCACTAGAATTTTGTTGAAGTGTTAAGCAAGTTATAGACTATGTCTTTCAGTACTTTGAATTGATTTTTTTTAATCAGAAAACTCACATAATTCTTAAATTCACATTTGCACAATATGTAGTAGATTATAGACCACCAGGAAGATGATACAATTTCTAGGACTATATATGTATTTCTTAGAGTTATAGTTTCTGATACACAGATTTTAATGTGATATTTTTCAAGATTATCAGTTTGGATACTTCTTTTGCTCTGCTGTATCTCATTCTTACCTCCATAATTTTTAAGTGATTTAAAGAGGATATAAACAACATATTAGATGTCATTCATATGTTATATCAGTTCATCAGAAGTACCAGTGTACTGGTATCTCTTTCACATATATGTGTGTATATATATGTACATATATACTATATATGTTTTATACACACACATATGGTTATAGCTTAATCATTCACAAAGAAAAAATCAACTAGATAAAGAATGAATGTATTTTGTTGAAATTATAACATGCAGCTTAAAAAACCTGTAGAGTTCATTATTCTTTAAATCTATGTGTATATAAGAGTATTTCAGCATTGATGACCATCCTGTATAGTTTATGTGGAGGTCTGACAACATATGTGGCTCATTATACTGGTATACAACTACACAAAATCTCACCCTTCTCAGCCTGCTATTTGACTCGTTATCTTATGTCATAGTTATACAAAAAATGTAATAAACATTTATTAAGTGACTACTATGTACCAAACACTGTACTAAGTCCTGGGGACACAAATAAGGAAAACAGAGACTGTCTCAAGGAGCTTACAATCTAATATCATCAAAGTCCTAATACAATTAAGGGATACCTTGATAATTACTCACAAATTATTAAAATTGTAAAACATCTTCATTTATCATTTAGCTCTGAGTTTGTTGTTCAGTCATTTCAATTTTGTCCAACACTTCCTGACCCTATAATAGTTTTGCTATTTCCTTCTATAGCTCATTTTATAGATGAGGAAACTAAGGTATACAGGGTTAAGTAACTTGCTTGTGGTTACACAGCTAATAAGTGTCTGAGGCCAGATTTGAATTCAGGTCTTCCTGACTCCAAGACCTGTGCTTTACTCATTGCACCACCTAGCTGTACTAGCTCTGTGACTCCATCTCAATTTATTAAATGTTATTTATTAAACACACTAGAGAAACCTTTTTTTCTCGTTAGTACTTTTTTCATCTCAAAATATATCAATGTGCTCAGCCCCAATTCTCTTAGGTTTAAGCATCAAGGTTAGTGGCTCTACAAATTCATAGAATAATAAACACTAAACAATGTTATAGGTAAATATTTACAATGTATAGGCTGTGAGAAGAATTATTGTCATACTTATTTCAACCATCATAGCTACTCTGTACTTCGCAATTATGGAAATACTCCCATTCATCTATCTCAGGATAGCAGACAAAATATCTTCAGAATTCTCTTTAAATAGTTTCTTCACAAGATATTTGTTAATTGCAGGCTTTTAGGTAGTATATTCCTTTACTCCTTTTACTCTGTACCTCATTCAATATCTCTCCAACTATGACACTTAACTCTTCAAACTAATAGTTAAACTCTCAGGCTCTTTGTAGATAGTATTTATGTAGTAATTGCATGATCCCATTCATCCATATAGTTACTATAACAATACCTATACTCTCTGTGGAAAGGCCTTTTGAACCTGGTAAAATACACACACACACACATTCACACACACACACACACATATACATACCACAGTACAAATGGAAAATGAGTTGGATGTAGAAATTAAATAAGGATCAAAGAATGGAGAGTAGGCTGAATTGCATTCAGGAAAACGTGTTGTTATTAATATTGTTGTTGATGATGATGATGATGTTAATTTTTTTTTGTTTGTTTTTTTGAAGGGAACCACTGACATCATGAGATGACATCTTGACTTGCCTGACTGAAATGAGCAAGAGTTTCATAAAGTTATCAGCCTCCGTCTCTCTTCCTGAGTCATTTAAATCCAGTAGCAAGACAAAACTCAAGTTGGCTGGAGATAGCCCAGGCTGCAGTGGATGACCTTGGGTCTGACCAAGCTCTAAGTGCTCCAGAGTGTTTCTTCTATTGGAACAAATTGTTCTCATATGCCCATTCCACAAGGGAAAGTGTTCACATGCTTGGAGTAGACACTCGTCTACTCACCAAAGGATTTGAGGCCTGTCAGTAACTCTCAACCTGTTTTAGCCTGTCTACCTTGATAGTTTTACTAGGATGTAGACACTGCTCATGCTACATGCTCATGCTTCTTGGAACCACAGGTGAGTGTAGGTGGCAGTGAACACCTAAGGTAGATGAGCAGCCCTGAAAATGGCTCACTGGCCTTCACACCAGTGGTGCTAATCCTCCATAAAACCCCATATACCCAGAAACAAATCGTGTTAACAATAACATTTTACTGGTAAGTAGAAATTGTAAAACAATACAGTCTTCAAAGAACTTGAAATTAATATAAAACATAGGGCATTGGAGCCCTGGATGGTAGGTGAGATTGAGGAATTTGGAAGGTTAGAATCATGGAAATGTATGAATGTAAAAGACCATGATCTGGCCACATGTTGACAACAAGGTATAATATGTATAAAGACTGCCTACCCAACTGGTATCCTTGTGATGTCAAGTGAAATCCAGGAAGACCCAAGAATGTAGAGAGAATATTCTGGGGTGACTTTCTGGGATGATTTGGACAAAGGTCACAGTGAGGCAAGAAGAGGTAGTTTTTGATTTGCATCATTATTTGGTTATTAATGAGAACACTAATCTATTTGAGAAATTGAGCAAGAATTCAGAGAAACTTTGCAAGACTCAGTCTTATGAACTATCATTCCTCTTTGCAGACTGACAGGTAAACATGCCCCCCACTCTTACCAGATAATCATTGTATATTGAACAATATATTGTCCAGCATGACTAGAAACTTGATTTGTTTTTCTTACCTATATTTTCTTGCAAAAGAGAATTCAGGGAGTCAGGATGTGTGTCATTGGGAAGAGAGGTGTAAAAATCATCAATAAAACATTCATTTTATATTAATTATTAAAGATAAGGGACTGGATGAAGTGATCTCTAAGTTCCCTTCCAACTCTAATATTTCTTTTAATATATATATATATATATATATATGTATATATATATATATATATATATATATATATACTAGACTGACAATTATTTGAAGAAAATAATTGAAAATTGGAGGAAACCTTAGATTTCACTTCTACAATTCCCTCATTTTATAGATAGGGATAATGTAGACTAGATAGGTTAAGTGTCTTGCCCAGGGTCACAAGTAAAGAGTTAAGTCACTATTGAAAGTATTTGACTGTAACAACATATGGCCCATATGTAACCTGTATGTACAGAGTTAGGTTTTTAATCCTTAAGATTATGATAAAAGGGTAAATTATATTTTAATTATAAATCATGTGTGAAAATGTGATCACTTAGGGAAACCCTGTCATTAAAGTCCTTATTCCAGGTGAATTTGAGTCATACTGCAAAAACCTTCAGTTTTGCGAGTCACAATAAGAAATCCTCAAAAGTCTCTTCTATAACCCTGAACATTTTCACGTACTTTGGATATTTCATTCTCACAGACCAATTTTCATTACTGTTCATACTTTATTGGCCCTCTTAATATCTAGAGCTCCATAGAGGATTTTATCATGAGTAGAAATTCTGCAGTGTGGATTTCAATGAAAAATTAATTGTTTCTTGGCAATCCAGACACTAAAGAAGAAATGGAGGGACAAAGGGAGAAGCAAAATATTTACATGTTCATGTTTCTTATTTTCCTAGGTTGCTTGAATGGTGGAGGGACCTTTGTGCCTTTTCCACAATGCTTGCAAATAGTAAGTTTTAACAAAAAAAAATGTTGTTTAAATGAATTTAAAAATTTTAAAAATGAATATATTAGTTTGATTGTAAATAACTTAAAACACATACATTGCTGCAAATTACAAAAAAAAAATCAAAACAAGAAGTTTAGTCTATGAGAAAATTAAAGCCTAAAGGATAATTTCTTGAACCAGCAAACAGTACCTATTTGTCTATGACCCTGGATGTAATCTTAATATACTCATGAGATAGGAGTACTTCCACATTTGAAAAGTTATATAGAAGTCATATTTTGTCTCAAAGTATTTTTGAAGATCTTGGTTTCAGTCCAGTTCTAAAACTTACTAGCAAAGAAAGTAATTTTTGTCAAAGAGTTTACATTTTAATGAGGAAGAAAACATACAAATAACTAGTTAGATATGTAAGATATGTAAAATAGATAAGAATTCATCTGGGAGAAAAGGCATTAGACTCTGAAGGAACCAGTGAAAACCCTCTGTGGAAGGTAGAGTTTGAGCTGAATCTAGAAAGCCATGGAAACTAAGAAGTAGAAGAGAAGGGAGAGAGCACTGTATGAATGAGAGGGAGCAAAATCAAGAAATGAAATATCATATATGAGGAGGAAGAGGAAGTAAATCAGCATAGTCATATTTAACAGTGGAAGATAACTGGAAAACTAGGAATGAACAAGGTTATGAAGGATCATTAACAAACTCTTTGGGAGTATAGTCATTCAGCTTTAAATTAACATAATTTGATTATCATCCATTCATACTTGTTTATTATGTTCAGAAGGACAATTATTTGGAAATACAATGACTGACATAACTCGTTGCACTACCCTCAAAGCTAAAATAAAAATAAAACAAATGAAAAAGTAGATTTAATTTGGTGATACTTTTAGTAAACTATGTTACTTTGAATCATCATTTTTCCCTTTATAGGTAATAAAAGTACCTCTAACAATTCATTCTAAGATTAAATTCATTAAAACAAGAGGCTGCCTTGTCACCCATTTTGAGCTTCAACTACTTTAAAACATCTGTGTTTTATTATCAAGCATCTCTAAATAATATTATCATTTCTAGAGGGCTTTATTCAGATATTCAAAATGTATCCATAATTTCACAAATTCAGTTCATGTTAATGATTTAGATCACAACCCATCCATGCATTCCCATCCTATGCATTTTGTGTGTCTTCCCAAAAGTTCAACAAGTGGTGTCACTTACCCCCCACAAAACAAATTACAGAGATCTTCCTAAATTTCAGACACTGGAAGAATGCCTGTGGAGCACTGTCTATCCATTCCTTGTTCTTATTGCATATCAGTGCATCTTCTCTTCCTGTCTTTCATTCCCCTGATGACTTTTCTTCTTACTACTCTTGTCTATTTTCTGAGTTTATGAGTGTTTATATGTTGCAATCTGTTCACACTCACCATTACTCTTTTTGTGATACCCACTTTAAGTTCTTTATATGCATATACCCCATGTCTTACTGCTGTGCAACAACACTGGAAGAATGTCAGTATTGAAAAGATGCTATTGTGTCTTTTGTTTTTATAAAATTTATAGGAAGCATTTCAGCCTGCTCTCCCTCAACTTTTAAAGTCTAAGCCTACATGGTTATCCATCTGTATTATTTTTTCAGATATACATATTCTTGGACCAGTTCTAAGAGGTCAAGTCAGCTTGATTATTATTGTAAATATCTTCCACAAGTCTCTACAATATTCTGAGGCTTGATGCAATTTGCATAGCATTATCGACAAACAAGAGAAATGAGATGACCTTACCATCTACAGAGATACTTTCAAATCACATTCTTTGCTGTATCAACCTCCTCCTCAGTAGAATATAGCTTTGATGAGCATTCCTATTTTGGCAATGACCCTCTAAAAAGGCATATTATATGGCTTACCTAATATTTCTTTTTAGAGGGTCATTGAAAAGGATAATTTTTATTGTTTTATGGTCCAAGTAATCTATAATTTTGGTGTATCAATGGAAACACACTGTGATATAACAATCTATGAAGATTCATTTTGCTCTAATGAATGAAAGGTTTTCTGATAGTCAATTAAATATCAGAATAATAAGATCTTGTATTCAAGCTCTCTTTTCTCCCCAAAGTTTCAGTTTCATGTCTTTAAGTTATTAGATATTTCAAAATGAATGTCCCAAGGCCATCCTAAACTCAATATGCCTAAAAAAGAACTCATTATATTTCCCTCTCAATCCTACCTCCTAAACATTCTTAATATTCTTTTTAATTGACAAGTTTCAAGCACTTTAATTCTGTTGAGTATTTCTAATTTATCCTCTATATAGCTTGTCTGATCCTGTTGTGTGGAAGTTGTCTCCCCTAATAGACTGTGACTTCTTTGAAAGCAAAGATTCTCTTTTACCTTTATTTGCTTCTCAACCACTTAGCCTGAAACATAGTTAAATGCCTGAAATGCAGTAAACCCTTAGTAAATGTTTATTGACTGACTGACATTTACTTTTTCACTCACTCAGATCTCTACCTACCCACACTGAAAAAGCAAGAAAGACATTTGTAACAGATATGAATAGTCAAACAAAACAAACTCCCACATTGTCCAACCATTAAGCATAATGAGTCCATGATTTCTGCCTTGTGGTGAATAGAATTTTTCATCATTGGTGACCTGGAATGTAACAATTCCAGGCCATTCTACATGTTGCTGCCAAAATAATTTTCCCTAAGCACAGATCAGATCATATAAACCTTCCCCCATACTTAACAAAATTTAGTCACTGCCTATTGGCTCCAGAATAAAATCTAAAATGCTGCTTTTAAATTTTAAATTCTAAATAATCTGGCTGCAATCTACATTTCCAGGCTCACTGAATAATGCACCCCTTCTTCACTCTGCAATCCAGCTAAATTAGCTTTCTCAAACCTGCACCATACTTGTGAGACTCTATGCCTTTGAAATGCCCATTCATCAGGACTAAAAATGTGCTTAGACCCTAACCCTTCTCATAGCATCCCTTTTTTTTCCCTTTAAGATGTATCTTGGGCATCTTCTCCTGAATTAAGCTTTTCTTCATTCTTACAAGTTCTAATATCCTTTCTCCTAATCTTTCCCATATTTAACTACTACTATATATGTCTGTATATACATATATACACATACACACATACATACATGTGGATGTACAAAAGTAAATATATAAATATATTTATAATGATATTTATTAACTTTATATTTGTACTTTCAATATTTTAAATGCGTTTGTTATGTCCTCGGTTATAATATGGAGAACATAAGCCCATTGCCTAGTAGAGTAAATATTTTTTGATTCTTTGTGACTATAGGCCTGTGACTAACACAGATTCTAGAACACAGGAAGTATTTAATAAATACTTGATTATTGATTAATTGACTGATTGATATTTATAGTATCATTTGAAGCTTACCATGTGAGGCACATATCAATTCTTCCTCTTCCTCTTCCTTTTCCTTTTCCTATTTTCTTCTTCTTCTCCTTCTTCTTCTTCTTCTTCTTCTTCTTCTTCTTCTTCTTCTTCTTCT
>NW_020950792.1:15062734-15113821 GCF_900497805.2 Vombatus ursinus
CTTCTTCTTCTTCTTCTTCTTCTTCTTCTTCTTCTTCTTCTTCTTCTTCTTCTTCTTTGTCATGGATATATTCTAAAGAAGAAGAAGAAGTGTGAGTTTTCTCTGTTAGTTCACAAATCTTTCTCTGCTCTCATTCCTTCTTCCCTCTTTCCTCAAAATTTCTTATTGTCTTTTATACTCATTCAAACAACTGGCATTTATTAAGTTCCTACTATGTACCTTGAAACACTGGGCTATATTTTGGGGATGTGATAAGATATGATAAAAGACAATCTTTTATCTCCATTCTTTTTTTTTTTTTTTGCTGAGGCAGTTGGGGTTAAGTGACTTGCCTAGGGTCACATAGCTAGTAAGTGTCAAGTGTTTGGTCTGAGGCCAGATTTGAACTCAGGTCCTGCTGACTTCAGGGCCAGTGCTCTATCCACTGCACCACCTAGCTGCCCCAATCTCTGCTCTTAAGGAGCTTAGTGTAACAGGTTGTTATTTGCACTCTATTATTTGGTGAACTCAACATAAAGCTGAAAATTTTATATTAATATCATTAAACATTAAAATTTACATTCATTTGATTTAATGAAACCTCTCAATTATTTCATTTCATTTCATTCATTTCATTTCAAAACTATTCTAACATTTCCACCTCAATAACTGATGATGATGCATAAGCCATAATTATTTTATTATGATGATTTTGTAAGTACTTATTATAACCTCAATATGTAAAGATCACATACTCAACAAAAATTTTCTTATTTTCTCTGGCCATATTATAAACCTATTCTAAAAACTTTATTTGCCTCTTGAAGGAGTTAGTACAGAACAGCTGACCATTTAGCTGCATTTTTCCCCTTTTTTCTCCTTTAATTTATAGGGGAAAATGTCAAGATTGATATGATTTAGATCCACTCTCAAGAACAATCATTGTTCTTTGGGAAAAGGGTCTCATATCTATACTGCCAATAATCAAAATATATTAATAGTTATAAAAATATTTCTACTTTAATATGCCTTATCTTGTAGTTCAAACAATTTAATAAAATTATTTTCTCTTAAATGTATTCAATACAAAACACATTAAACAATATATAAAGGTAAAAGCCTAAGTCTGATCTAGCAAACATGATCTGTAAATAAGTCATAATGAGTTCATAAAGTTTTTAGTATGTATTTCAATAAAGAATCAAGGATTCTACAATATAAAACCATCAAAATACAATTGATCATAATAATAAATTAGGTTTTTGAATATCATTATTAATATTTAGCCACACAGTTTGTTTCTCTTAATAAAAGTTTTAAAAGAGCAAAAATGTTATCTACTTGAAATTAATATTGCACAAATTATTTAATGAGGAAAAATACCACCAAACAATGTCTGTATGTAGATTAGGTTTAGAATCACCATGTGATCCTTAGAATCCTATGCTTTCTGTGCCTCTGTCACCAAAGAATTGGGACTGAGGGTCATTTTTATTTTTCCCCTTATTTTCATAGGTTGGAGAGATAGTAAATACATAAATAAATAAAGGAGTGAATGAATAGAAATTATCATTGCCAGGTAGATAAGCTATTGGAAATGAGCCTCTCTCTAGTTAGCTGCTTTGGACCTCAGATGTTTCCTGGACTGTATTTGAAGTGTTCCTAGCATGCTAAATCTTTCCAGAGTTCACTATCTGCTACCACAGTATTAAGAACCCAGGATCACCTCTATGAAATGATGAAGCATTGTAATAGGAGTTTGCAGAAGAAGTACTTTATGGTTTACAAAATGCTTTCTTCCCAATAGAGAAGTAATATCATATCAGTTTTCAAATGAAGAATCTGAGGCTCAGAGATAATGTGATATGTCCATAATTACACAGCTAGGGAATGTCAGAGAAAGAATTTAAACCCATGTCAAATTATTCCAAATTAAGCAGGCTTTCCAACACTTGCCCCTTTTAAGGGAGATCAAAGCAAAATAAAGATTGAGTATGACTTATCTCTACCTTTTGTTAGCATTATAGTGTCTGCCACTTTCAGTCAACCTATCCCTTCTCAAAACACAATGATAGCCTTTAACTTGTGCTTAGTATTTTGGATAAGCTTGAACTTATTCTGAGCTACAATATTCCTGATTTCATTCAAGTCTTGTAGTAGTCTTTGGTTATATTGTTTTCTTAATCTTTTATACATATCCTTTAATCTTGGCTTCTTACAATTAAGTTACCTGGCTTTTTATAACTCCATATTTTCTTTCATTTTATAAATATTTCCTATCATATTGACAAAAGTCATTCCTTTACCATAGCTTCTTAAGATCCCTCTCTTTTCCTCTGTTGTCCTTCCTTTTTCCTTTCTTATTCCTTTAGGCCCACATATGCATCTTCCCATGAGTGAAGTATAATAGCATTAAGCATTAAATGTGATAAACAAATTGATGATGAATGATAATATCATTGACTCTTATAGTATCCTTTCCTTTTATTCACTTGCTTCTTTTCTCCAGAATTAGTTCCTCTTTAGAGTTCCCCTGCTTTTGTTTTTATGATAGGTTAAGTGTTTTAAAGGACACACGTGTGACTAATGAATATGTGGCACTTTGGAGTTGGTAAATCAGAACATATAAATTACCAAAAAAAAGTGAATTCAAAACCCAATGAATTTAGAATTTTCTTTTCACTGTCTTTAGGCAAAGAATATAGCCAAACAAGATAAACTTTTTCAGAAGTTAATTATAGCCTCATGATATCAGTTCAACCCTGGATTCAGCAGGCCCAGAAAAATTATGCCATCACTGATAACTTTGTCTTGTTTAACACTTCATTCTTCATTGATAATAGGCTAACTTCATCCTCTCAGTGAAAGAAAATGGAGGTAAAGATGTGTCATTTGTACTAAATCAACCCAGCAGTCTGTTGTACTGTGTTCTCTAATTATTGGTATATAACTTTCTCAGGAATGTGAACCTGGTCTGTTACTTATTCATGTACACAATTGTCACTTTTCCCCTGAGAACTGGGAACAGATTTTTTTTTGCTACTAACCCTTATACACTTCAGTGCCAGCTGTTAAGCAAAAACCATAATTGACATCTGTGGGAGGTAAAGTACCTGATCAGTAAGAGTCAAGCTATGCATGAATGATTTAAGAGACTTTGTTTTTCATGGACATTTGATCTGTCAATTATCTGAATAGATTTTATTCCATGTGTCTGCTATTCAAATGTTTGCCTAGACGCTGCAGGATATTTTGACCTTTTGTTGGGGCATATTTAATAAAATAAGTAAACTGAAGGCAAAATGGCAATAAGCAGAATGGATAACAATTTTGACATATTTGTGAGAAACAATCCCTTTGCCCCCAATGAAATCGACGAAGATTTTTGAGACAATAGACAAATATGACAAAAAATTAATAAAATAATCTTGGAAAGATGGGCAAAAGGTTTAATATTGCTACCAAATGATGTCAACTTTATTTGCAAAGTTTCTAGTATTTTCAGATTGAGTTGTAAACATCCTTATTATGGAGACATATAAAAGGGCAGTTACCAAAGATTAGCATACATATCATCTAAGGGCAGGTATAATAATAAGCTGTCAAGTAGAAGTGTAACAGCCCAACACTACATTCTATTACTCATTAGCTATTAAGAGTTCAAATCTATTTTAATTCACTAAGGCTTATTTTGTCTTAATTTTTTCTCCTTTGACAACTGCTATATTAATCACATAATATCAGAGGAGAAAGTGGGCAGGTTAGCTAAAATAAAGATGCAGGATTTTTGAAAATATACATTAACAACAAACATTCTATATCTGTCTAACCCAAACCAAACTACCTACCAAACCACCAGAGACAAAGTTTTGAGACCAATCTACTCTAGACCCAGGTCCAATGTCATTGTTCTCAGTCCAAAAACCACTTTAATAGAACAGGACATGGTGCATTAATAACTTGACCCTCCATACACCAAGAAATATTCTTCATCTCAGTGTAAGAGTTGTCATTGTCATTAGTCATAAGAATGTTAAATCTTCAAACAAACCAACACTGATCCCAGCATGGTGTCACAGCAGAATGCTACTGCTTTGTGTCTAAAGTCTGGCATTAGAAGAAAAAAAAATCATTTTCTGTGCCAATGCTGCTATGTTAATGCATAAGTCTGGAATAACAGGAGAACATGGGAATACCTCACTATCCATAAACAGTAACATGAGAGCAGTCCCCAAAATCAGTAGGCACATAATTTCTCTTTGCTTCTACTTTCTTACCCCAAATTATCACCTCAGAAGTGTCCATATTTTTGCATGAATGTGTACATTTCTGTGGCACAATATCTGCTCTCAAAGCATTGTAGGAATTATGTAAATCTTCAGAGGCTTATGCAAATGATGTTAATCATTGATAGATGTTATAATTTTAAAATTGAGCAAATCTTTTAAGTACAGATTGCATCTCAGGTGCTGCGCTAGTCACTGGAAATACTACTGCAAAAAAGATACGTGCACATGCTTTATAATGGCACTTAGAGGTTTCCTAAAATAGTTTTGGGGTGCTACAGCTATGGACATCAATTGATGGAGCTTCAGGGACTGAACAACCAACTTAAGTAGCTGTGCAGGCACACAGAGGAGTTAGCCAGTATAAATTTAAATTTCTTTGCACAGGTTCCATTCTTAGTCTTTCTCTTCAGTTTATCAGCCCAGGATTCTGTCTTGGGATTCTAAAGTTATAATAACTCACAAATCTCTTCTGTTTCAACTCCTTAATGAACCATGCCACCTTATCATTTCAGTCTCCTCTGATTTCCCCAGTTGAAAGCAACCTTGCTTTCTAATGTAATTATTACTCTTTTTTTCCCTCATCCTCACCATTGTGATTCTAATGTAGTTTTTCCTACCTTGCAGGGATTAAAATTGTTTCTCATTCACATATAAGTTAAATACATGCTTTACTAGAGTGAAAACAAAATTAGCAAAGCTACCTTTAAAACCCCAAACAGCTAGAAAACTATTTGGTGTGAAGTCTCAAATTCCACAACCATTATTTTGTAACTGGTATTTTCCTAGACATATCACAAGACTTTGTTGGTAGGAGAATCACCTTCAAGCATTTTGGCATCGAAGGTGCAGGCAGTATTTACTACCTTGACCTTCTGTTAAAATATTGATGAACTCATTAAGTCTACCACTCAAACACCTTCATGATGTCTTTCTCTGTCCCTTTCTGAGTCTGTCTTTCTCTTTCTATCTCTCTCTCTGTCTCTCTGTCTCTGTCTCTGTCTCTCTCTCTTTCACACACACCCACCCACACACACACACACACACACACACACACAAATACACACACCTTCTCTTCTCTCAATGCTTCTCATCAATGGAGGGCACACAACCTGCTGTTTAGGTCTATCATCTATTTCTCAGGGATCCTTCTCTGATATATTCCAGTTTTTCCCTCACACTTGAGGGAGAAAATTCTTCTCTTAAACCAAAAGAGTAAAAGATCTCTTTTGTTTTTGGAGTATTTTTCACAGAGAAACTCTTTTCAAATGTTTCTCTTATTATGCAACATTAGAATCACCTTAGATATTCACTTAGATTAATTCCCTAAGACTATTCAAGCTCAATGTACCATTTGGCATTTTAAAGATCTAAGCAATACATGAGGTAAATAATGGATAAATGAAGTCTTAGGTAACCATCACAACTATTTGCTAGACAAATATGAAAAAAAATGTTTAGAATTAGGGAGATTACACTCCAATAAAAGTGATGCCACATGGACACAAATTAGATAAATTATAATAAAAATAATAATAAGATCCAGAAAAAAATATAATAAAAATGACATTTGTTTGGGGAAACCAAGGAAAACCTTGTGTATGAGTTGGTATGTGAACTGGTCCTTGGTGTTAGAGATGGATTTCAATAGGCAAAGATGTGGAAACAGCACATTGCAACCCTGGAGCACAACTTATACCAATGTATGAAAGCAGAAGCATATAAATTGAGATTAGGGAATAGCTAATAGTTTTTAGCAGATGAAATGTAGACTGTATGAAGGGGAATAGTAAGAAATAATGCTGGCAAGAAAGGAAACCGTAGATTTATGATTGGAAGGGATCTTTGGAAATATCTAGTGTTACCTGCCCTTTTAACATATTAGGAGGCTGAGACCAAAAGAAATTGTGACTTGCTTATTTAATGGCACACTTCAAAGAACATGTATTAGATGAAAAATTTAATCTCACGTCTTCTAACTGCAAGTCTTGTGCTTTAAAAAAATGGGTGGCTGATAGACAAGCCAATAAATTAATTAATGTATTCATTCATTCATACATTTCATTTTTATCCATTTTTGGTTAGTTTATTTTCATTCATTCATTTATTTATTTTACCTCTATATAATAGTGAACTACTGAAGATATACAGTGTTTGAAATTTTATTTTCTCCCTTGAAGAGAGTAAACATTTTTAAAATGAAGGAGGTTGGTTATAAGATTTACTCATCTTGTAAACAATATTGGTCTCTGCAAAAATAATAAAATAGCTCTTCTAATATCTGTTAATCAAATATAATGGATGTACATTTAGGAAACTTAAAAGCAACCTAAAAGCAAAGAAAAACATATACACATACACCCATATTTATCTTGCCCTCTAAGATCATCTTGCTTCTGTTTTGCACATGTCTTCTATATATGTTTATATAAACATACTATCTCCTCATTAGAATATAAGCACCTAGAGGACAGGCACTGTTTTACTTCTGTCTTTGTATCCCCAGTGCTCGACATAGTGTTTGCCCAATAATAAGAACTTAATAAATTTTTTTTGATTGCTTTGCCAATTACCAATAACATTCATGAAACAATTTCCTCTGCACCCACTCTGAAATATCTGAATAATTGCATCTGTATTTAGCTCATTTTGTTTATTTGTATAATCTCTTAGATTAGTCATGCTATTAATTACCACAAGAACTGTAATACTCTCTGTATGGTCCAACATAGTATGGCCTGTTCAGAAAGGATTTCTGACCCTCTGCCTGGATTAATGAGCAGTAGACAGACAAAGCATCTGACCACCAAAATGGGGCTGGGCAAACATTCATAATTCAGTTTACCTTTTATTGTGAAAATATTTTGTCTCATCCTTCGAGTTTTCATTTACATGTTTTATTTAAGTAAACATATTTGTTTTTGTACTGCTACATGAACATGTAAAATCTCTTTTTTGGGGATCTATAAAACTATATGTAGGAGTTCTCTTCCTACTAAGACACCTGCTTCTATTACAGAGGCAAGGAGGTATATCCTCCAGCTCACGATTGTCATGGCAACACAAGGGAGAAAATTGAGAGTCTTTTTCTGTGTGCTATTTCTGGTCTCAGGAAATGGAAATCATGAGCTGTCGAGTTTCTAGTTCAATTTCCACGTTAAAAAAATACAGTTAAAATTGTGGATGAAAATTTGGGATTTTTAGTAATGTACTAGATATGAACTACATATTTTCTCAGTGTTTTTCTTCCTCTTACTAAGAATTATATGGCATGCCCTGGAGCTTGAACATTTTTACTATAAGCTAGGAGTCCTGTATCCATATGCAAATAAAGTTGCCAATTTATAATAGAGCTATATGGATATAAATTGTTTACCTACTTTCAAAACTAAGCTGCTACTTTATATTTTGAATAACATTTGCTGCTGTTGTTCAGTCATGTCTGATTCTTTGTGACCACTTAGGGCTTTTCTTGGCAAAGATAAAGGGGTAGTTTGCCATTTTTTTCTCCAGGAATTAGATAAATAGAGGTTAAGTAACTTGCCCAGGGTCACGCATCTAATCAGTGTCTAAGGCCAGTCAGACCCAGTGCTGTATGCATTTAGCCACTTAGCTGGATAACCCTAGAAATTAATAAAAATCAATCTGTCAGTAAACATTTGTTAAACAGCTATGTGTCAGGCATTATGCTTTTTGGGTTGCCCAAACTACAGAAACCATTGTGCCTGCTTGAGGAGAGTTTGCGAACAAGTTGGGAGAGAAGACCAGCATCAGTGAAACAACTTAAACATTATAGTAAAAATTCATTTTTTTTTGCCTTTGTGGTGAGGCAATTGGGGTTAAGTGACTTGCCTAGGGTCACACAGCCTAGTAAGTGTCATGTGTCTGAGGTCAGATTTGAACTTAGGTCTTCCTGACTCCAAGACCAGAGCTTATCCACTGTACCACCTAGCTGCCCCAGGTAAAAAACTTTTTTGATTTAACTAAGTGAAACTAGGATTTTGGAGAAGGGATTGGTGAGTGTGAATTGTGGTGGATTCAGTGATCGTGTCGACACAATACCAAAAATTTTGGTGTAAGCTAAAATATTTAGTCAATAATCCAAATGTCTATAAAATATATGTGTATTTGCAACACCAAACACAGTGCCTGGCAAAAGGTATTTCCTTGATTGATTGATGTGAGATAGCAGATAAAGATTTTAACTGGATAATTGTGTAAAGTATCCCATTGCACTGGAAAGAATCCTAAATCTGGAGTGAAGAAAAACAAAACAACCAAAAAACTGGGTTTGAATACCAGCTGTACCAATGATTAGTAGTGTGACCTTAGCCAAGTCACTTAATAATGACAGACTTCAGTTTCCTCATCTCCAAAATGAATTTCTACTCCTTAAAGGAAGAAATCATAATTGAATTATCTTTATACTCCATACAGTGCCTACAAAAGTGATTTGCATATAGCAGTTATTTTAAAAATGTGTTCAATGGATGCATGAATCAATATAGAAATATATTTAAAATTGTAGGGTTTGAAGTCTTGATATTGCTTACGATATTAACTAACATGATTTAAATTGTTTTAATTTTTATGACATGGTCATGATATATTAGTATATTTTATCTATCAGAAATAACATATTCATGTGTTTCGATATATTTAATTTGCCTACTTTTTTAAAGTTATAATTTTTCCCCAAAGTCATTTCTCCCTCCTATTATTACCTCTTGTAGCACTTTTTTATTCATCTTTTATATTCAGTTCTTGTTAAGTTGTTTTTCATTCGTATCTGACTTTTCATAACCCCATTTGGAGTTTTCTTGGCAAAGGGCAGAGATACTAGAGTAGTTTGTCATTTCCTTCTCCAGCTCATTTTACAGATGAAGAAACTAAGTCAAATTTGGTTAAATGACTTGCCCAAGGTCACACAGCTAATAAGTGTCTGAGGCTAGATTTGAACTCAGGAAGAACAGTTGTTTTTTTGTTTTTTTTTTACTTCAGGCCCAGTTCTCAATCCACTGAACCACTCAGCTGCCTTCTTTTATACACTTATTACATTATACATACCCCCCTCCATGTACTCAGTTATGCAGTGAAACTGACTTCCTTTCTATTCCTCCAAGATACTCTATGTCCTGACTGGGCATTTTCACTGTCTGATCTCCATGCCTGGAACGCTCTTCCTCTTCTTCTCTGCCTTCTAGCTTCCCTAGCTTCATTCAAGTTTTTGCAAAAGACCGCTCTCCAGCAAGAAGCCTTTCCCAGTCCTTCTTAATCTTAGGGCTTTCTCTCTGAGATCACCCCCAATTTATCCTGTGTATGCCTTGTTTGTACACAGTTGTTTGTATGTTGTCTCCCCACATGGACTCTGACTTCCTTGCAAGAGGGATCATTTCTTTTTTGCCTTTCTTTGTATCCCCAGCACTTTATACAATGCTTGGCACATAGTAGGAGCTTAATAAATGGTAGCTGAGTAAATCATTCTTTGTAGAATAGTTATTTGTGCCTCTTACCATACTGTCAGCTTCTTGAGGGTAAGGAGTGTGTCTTAATCATGTTTGTATCCTACAAGGTGCTTTTGCAAACTGTAGGCCAAATAAATTTTATTCCTGGAAAAATTCTAGTACTTATTATAAAGTGTTGGATAGTGAACATCAACAAAATGAAGGAGTTATCATAAGTATCTGAACAACAGCAGGTCAGGGGAGATTAAAGCTATTTTTTTTACAGGGGACCTAGACTGACAGATCAGAGGAATTCTATGCATGAGTTACTTAGACTTTATCAGATCATTTGACAAAGTCTCTCATGCATTCTTGTAGATAAGATGGAAAAATGGTGAGCTAGATAACAGTACAGTAAAGTATATTCAAAACAATTTGGCACGCCTGACACTAAGTATAGTCATTACTGGTTCAGTATCATTTTTCAGTGAATAGACAATCCTAGGTTTTGGAGTGAGGGTCATGGCACGCATGAATTTAAACCCAAATATCTCCTTTGTATGCACCATACCAAAAGGGAACCAGAGCCCAACTTTTCTCCACCTCTGTATCCCATTACTTCTGACCATAATATAAGTAACATATTTGTTAACGCATTGAATGTATTTAGTTTTTTTTTAGGCAATTGGGGTTAAGTGACTTGCCCAGGGTCACACAGCTAGTAAGTGTCAAGTGTTTGGTCCGAGGTCGGATTTGAATTCAGGTCCTCCTGACTTCAAGGCCGGTGCTCTATCCACTGCGCCACCTAGCTGCCCCACATTGAATGTATTAACTCATAGAATTATCACTGCTTAAATTACTAGATGTAATGTCTTCTAATTTCCAGTGAGATGCACACACGTCCACCTCCATATATTGCAGTAGGGCAACAACAATCACCAGCCTTTCTAAGTATGATAACAACCTTTTGTTACCATGCTTCTTCTTCCTTCTGGTCCTACTTTGATTTGCCTCTGTTATTGCCGTTTTAGGAGTTGTCACTCAGGTCAGTGCTCCTTGTCTTTACTTCAACCATTATTTGACCAGACACCAAGAATGCTCCCTCATTACCACCTACCACTTATTCTGAGAACTATAATCAAATCAAAATTTTCATTGCCTCTAGAAAGAATTTTTCAATAGATAATTATGTGACTTCAAAGTACAAAACACTGTTTTTTGTCATTAATTATCTCCTTAACTCTCCTTAATAGAATATACTCTGCTTGAGACCAGGGGCTATATCTCTCTTGTATTCCCCAATGCAATGCTTTTCATGTACTGTAGTAAGTGCTTTATACATATATATTCCTTCCTTCCTTCCTTCCTTCCTTCTTTCCTTACTTGTACAACAGGATTTTTTCTAGCTTCTAGTACCTGTAAATCCCCATTCCTTTAGGGAGAATAGGCTGTTCTTTCCTAATCATAACATCAGGATCCCTGAGAAGAGGTTCAGATCTGCTATATTGTTCCAAAGCTGTGGAGTTCTGCTTTTTTATTTCTCTTCTATTCCAGGATCTTCCCCAGATAATAGCTTAATGTTGATTTCCCTCTACTTACGTCCTTGAAATCTTTTGTGCTGTATTTCTTTTTATTTCTTCCATATTGTGCATGAAACATACCCCTACCCCAAAAGACAAGAAGAGGTGCTCTGGAGCTCTCTTTCATTTTGGTAAGGAGTCCAGCTTGCACTTTCAGCAGGTATAATTGGTGAATACACCTAAGGCAAGGAGTACAAAAGTGTATCCCCTCCAGGTCATTCTAAAGGCTACCTTGACTACCACATTTATTGGGTTACTAGTTGAACTAATAGTTATTCTCAATTCACCTTGGAAACTGTTAGGAAAGTGCCAATATCCATGTTGACTGCTTTTAAGCCAGTCTGCTTGGCCCTTTTCCTTTCCCTCCTGCTAACCTGATGCTGAGTATAAAAATGAGCAAGGTGATGAGGAATCTCAGGGGATGCACACAATACACCAACAGAACCTAAGAAAATGTTTCTTATCCTTCAGAGTCAATCTAGCCACTCAATAATAAACAATAAAAACATTTTTTTTCTGGTAAGCAGCTATTTATTTCTACTTTCCCCCGCATCTATTCACCATTTCATTTATAACAGAGAAACTATCACATCCTCCATATTTACATTATTTTTCCAACACAGATCAAGAAGGTAAAGACTATTCCCAAACATCAAATTCTTATGCATATGGCCAATAGGAGAGGGAACTCAGAATCTCCCTGCATAATAAGATGCAATACATAATATACACTACTGTCAAATGTCTCCAGGTATGTCCTGATTCAGAAACAAATGACTGCATCACCTTTCTTCCCTCATTTACATATTTCAAATAGTTGATTCAGCTTGGTAAAATATTCAGGGCCTTTCCTAAGTGGTAAAGAGGTATATAAACAATTTCCTTTGTGCCTAATGAGACTGAATCACTGTTGCAGTCCTATTTCATTGTGCAGTATTAAGCAGGACTCTTATCCTGAAAAAGTCCAGCTTTACTTTGCCAGTTATGATATAGCCTTAAGACAAGATTTGTCATGGTCCCTCAGCTGTATGACATTAGGAAACTGTGGGGAAAAGCAGCTCATCCATTTGTGAAGGGCTCCCTTATAAAGAAGAAGGGACATGTTTGAGACAGGGATTATTGCAACTGCTTGTCAGCATATTCACTCTGGCATATTTAAGCAGCTCATCCCAGGTTATTTAACCAAAAATGATTTTAGTATTATTTTAGACATAGTCACTTACTAAAAATGAATTTTAATGTTGTGAAAATGTCATATGAGATTCTACTCATATACCTATAGGAGACAATGACTTAAAATTATTATCTTTTTTCATGTTTAGCAGTAATTTATGGAAAGTTAATCACACAGTGATTTTCAATGACCTCCAGTTCTTGAACTTATCCCCCTACAGACTTTAGAAGCACCTTGTTTTCACATCTAATTTATATAATCTAGATGAAGGGGTGATACCATGAACTGGTCTGTAACATGTTGATGAGGGAGTTGGAGATGAAGGCAAAATGTCTAAAGGCAAGATGTTAATTTGACTATTCCTTGGAAGATATTTCCAATTTTGTCGTGGTGAGTTAATAAACATTGGCACCTAAAGAAACAAATTATGTCTTCAATCCATTAAGTGAGCACCTTTGGTCTAGTCATTTATCAATCCACTTTAATAACTGGTACCATATGCACTGAAGTATTTCCAGCAGGTAGATAGATATTATTATTTCTTAATTGCTCACCTATATCTTAACCTTCTTAAGCACGGTGGAGAGAGTGGCTTAGTTTCAGAAAGGTCTGAGTTCAAATCCTGCCTGATGTAAGAAGGTAGAGGAGGATGGGAATGGTTTAGCTTTGTCCTCTTTTTTCCTTATCCCAAAGGAAAAACTGAAGTTCTGTTTCTTTTTTTCTTTTTTAATCAAATTAACTAAAGGTTTATCTATTTTACTGTTTTTTTTCATAAAACTAGCTCTTAGTTTTATTTAATAGTTAAAGTTTTCTTAATTTAAATTTTGTTAATCTCTCTTGTTTTTAGAATTTCTGATTTGATTAATTGGAGATTTTCAATTTGTTCTTTTTCTAGCTTTTTTAGTTGCATGCCCAATTCATTGATCACTTCTTTTCTCTATTTTATTCATGTAAGCATTTAGAGATATAAAATTTACCCTAAGGACCACTTTTGCTGTATCCCGTATGTTTTCGTATCTTGTCTCATTATTGTCATTATCTTGGATGAAGTTATTGATTTTTTTCTATGATTTGTTGTTTGACCCAATCATTCTTTAGGATTAGATTATTTAGTTTCCAATTAATTTTTACTTTATCTTTCCATGGCCCTTTATTACATGTAATTTATATTATATCACAATCTGGAAAGGATACATTTAATATTTCTGCCATTCTGCATTGGATTGTGAGGTTTTTATGCCCTAGTACATAGTCAGCTTTTTTTTGAGAAAAAGGTATATTCCTTTCTGTGTCCGTTCAGTTTTCTCCAGAGGTCAACCATATTTAACTTTTCTAAAATTCTATGGATCTCCTTAACTTCTTTTTTGTTTATTTTGTGGTTAGATTTATCTAGTTCTGAGAGAGAGAGGTTGAAATCCCCCACTAGTATAGTTTTGTGTCTATTTATTCTTGTATCTCTCTTAACTTCTCCTTTAAGAATTTGGATGCTATACCACTTGCTGTGTATGTGTTTAATAATGATACTGCTTTATTGTCTTTGGTACCTTTTACCAGGATGTAGTTTCCTTCCTTATCTCTTTTAATTGCATCTATTTTTGCTTTTGCTTTGTCTGAGATCATGATTGCTACCTCTGCTTTTTTTACTTCAGCTGAAGCATCATATATTCTGCTCCAACCTTTTACCTTTACTCTGTGTGTATCCCTCTGCTTCAAATGTGTTTCTTATAAACAACATATTGTAGGATTATGATTCTTAATCCACTGTGCTACTAGTTTCCATTTTATGGGAGAGTTCATACCATTCACATTCACAGTTATGATTACTATCTGTCTTTGTCTACATCCTACCCCCCCATTTGTGCTTTTCTCTCTTTATTCTTCCTTTCCCTTTTCAGTAGAGTTTTGCTTTTGATCACCACCTCGCTTATTCTGCCCACCCTTCTATTAGCCCCCTCCCTTTTCTTCCCCTTTGCCTTTTCTACTTGTTCTCTCCCTTTTATTCACCACTCTCTTTTCTTTTCTTTTCTCTTCCCCCTCCTACTTCCTATAGGGTAAGTTAGATTTTTATATCTAACTGACTGTGTTGTTCTCTCTTTGAACCAAATCTGATGAGAGTAAGGTTCAAACAATGCTCATCTCTCTCCCTTCTTTCTCTCTACTGTATGAGGTTGTTGTGGCTTTTCATGTGATGTAATTTACCCTTGTCTACCTCCTCTTCTCCTTCCAGAACAATCCCTTTTCACCACTTAGTTAGATTTTTTACCATCACATCAAAGTTAACCCATGATCTCTGTCTACGTATACCCCCTTTTAAATGTCATAATAACATTACAGTTCTCGAAAGTTACAAGTGCCATCTTCCCTTGTAGGGTATAAACAGTTTGCTCTTATTAATAATATGTTGCTTTTTTTTTCTTTCCTCTTTATCATTTTATGGTTCTCTTGGGTGTTGTATTTGAAGGTCAAATTTTCTATTCAGATCTGGTCTTTTCATCACAAAGGTTTGGAAGTCCCCTATTTCATTGAATTTCCATCTTCTCCCCTGAAAAATTATGTTCAATTTCTCTGGGTAGCTGATCCTTGGTTGTAATCCAAGCTCCTTTGCCTTATGGAATATTATATTCCATACCCTCTGGTCTTTTAATGTAGAAGGTGCAAGGTCCTGAGTAATTCTGACTATGGTTCCGTGATATTTAAATTGATTCTTTCTGGCTGTTTGCAGTATTTTCTCTTTGATCTGTTAATTTTTGAATTTGGCTACAATATTCCTTGACATTTTCAATTTGGGATCTCTTTCAGGAGGTGATGGGTGGATTCTTTCATTGACTAATTTACTTTTTGGTTCTAGGACCTCAGGGCAGTTTTCTTTGATGATTTACTGAAGGATATCATCCAGGCTCTTTTCATCATGGTTTTCAGGTTGACCAATCATTTTTAAATTGTCTCTCCTGGATCTATTTTCCAGGTCAGTTGTTTTGCCAATGAGGTATTTTATGTGTTCTTCTATTTTTTCATTCTTTTGTTTCTGCTTAACTGATTCTTGCTCTCTCATAGAGTCATTTGCTTCCACTTACCCCATTTTAATTTTTAACATTCTAATTTGTTTTTGTTTATTAGATTTTGTACCTTCCTTTCCATTTGGGCCATTTTACTTTTTAAGGAGTTCTTCTCTTCAGTGAATTTTTGTGTCTCCTTTTCCATTTGGCCAATTCTACTTTTTAAAGGCTTGTTTTCTACAGTTAATTTTTGTCCTTCCTCTTCCAAGCTATTGACTCTCTCTTGCATACCTCTCATTTCTTTTCTTATTTTTTCTTCTACTTCTCTTATTTGAATTTTGCAATCCTTCTTGAGCTCTTCTTCCAAGAAGGCTTCATATTCCCCTTTGATGTTTCAGATGTGGGTATATTGACAATATTGTCCTCTTCAGAATTTGTGCCTTGATTTTCCCTTTCCCAAAAACAAGAATCTGTGATCATTTTCTGTTTCTGCTTTTTGTTCATGGTGTTTGCCTATTTCCCAACTTAAAAAAAAAAGTCGATTTATCCTGCTGGAATGAAGGGGGCACTTACCCAAGCTTCTTTTCCTGCTCACCTGGGCCTTGCACTTGAATGTTTGGTTCATGCTCCCCTAGGCCTTACAAAGGGATGTTTTGCTGCTGGTGGATGTCTGTCAGCCTGGAGCTTTGCCTTTTGGAATTGTGCTTCTTAGAGTTGTGTTGAGGCACAGGGTGATTTTGCTGTGGCAAAACGCAGTCACCCATGGTGGTTTTTGAGCTGGTGTCTACCAGATCCCCTGCCTGAATTTAGGCTCCTGAGGGTGGGGGGTCCTGGTGGTGGTACTTGCCTGCTCCACCAACCTGGGTCTCAGGATCCCCCCGGTATGCTGAAGTGGGGTTTGTCACTGGTTTGCTGGGACACCTCTGGTCCTGTACTGCTCCCTCTCTCCCAGAGTAAGAGGTGATTTTCCCTGTTAATCCCCCAAGCTTCCTGTGCTACAAGACTGCTGTGCCCTGTCTTTTTACTGGCTCAGGATTTTTCCTGGGTCAATATTTTCTGGGTTTTCAGAGTTCAGTGAGTGAGAGTGAGAGTGACTTACTTTTTCTCTGCCATCTTGGCTCCTTGAAGCAGAAACTATCACCTCAGTTTTTGTTTCCTAGTCATCCTTTTGACTTGTTGCTTTCACCTCCACCACTAAGTATATAAGTATGCTTCAGTCAGGACTGAGTTTTAATTTCTCTATTTAATTTTATGTTTATATTTTCTGTTTGTTGTTTGTGGTGCTCAGCAAAAGTAAATATGGCCAACTCAGAGTGCGACTCTCTCTTGACTTCTCTTCTACCCCTTCCCATTTTTCTTGTAGGTAGAGAAATGAAAAATCCAAAGGCTTTTGGTAAGAAAGGGAACAATTGGCTTGGATATAATGAGTTTAACTCAAAAGCGTATTAATCTAGGGGTAAGTCCCATTTGCACATTCTTTCATTTTTCTGCAAAGCTAAAAAAACTAAAAGATAAAAACAAGAAAAAAATCCTTAAAAATACAAATAGAATTATAATATGCTTGACAAGTCCCAAGTCTCTGTTGATCATTAAACCCATGGAATTTTACATAATCAAACATCCAGAGGTTTTCTTTCCCCCCTCTCACACTGTCTTTAGCAAAATACTAACTCAAGATGCCATTAAAATTATATGTAAAGAACCATTGTTAAAAAAGTTATTAACTAGCAGGCAAAAATGTTTAAATATTAAAGCCACTCTTATCTATTAATCTTGCCACCTATGGCTCTAGGCAGTAACATTAAAGGGAAAAACTAGAATGGAGTCGGTGTATCATCATTCCTGTAGTTTTTCTCTGAAAAGTCTGAATTGAGTTGTTCTCTACTGAAGTATCTTAATAAGCCTGGCTTCCCCTTAAGGAAGAGAAAAACGGTTCCAGCCACAAATAGGCCTCTGAGTCTCCTAGAGAGAATCTTTCATAAGACACTGCAGCTTCATTCTCCCAACTCTCTTCCTTTTCTTTCTCCAGAGAGATTCTTCAAAGTCCTCCTTTACTGGTTATTCTGACCTTCATTCCTGATGCTAAGAAGTGAGTTCTAGAGTAAGAAATACAACTCCTAAGGTCTTTGCAATTTAGGCTTCCTTGGAGATTGCCAGGACTGTCACATTTATAACATTGCCTTATATCTTTGAGTAAGATTTATAAAATAGGGCATGCATTCACCATAATTCTCCACTTAGTAGGGCAGTTTTGAAATCGATTGTGCTTATGTACCCAGTTAGAAAGCACATGGGCTGGAGTTGAGCTTCCAACCTTGAGATAGATCCCTTTCTCCCTTTCTTCTGTGTGCCTCCTATTTATTGAACCTTCAAGCTACAAACAAAGGGACTCCAAGAGACACAAATATAGCGTTGATCACAGGTATTTATGAGAAATAATATAAAATGCAGCAATTGTATTTATTAAATTTATTAATAATTTTAAGAATAAATTTAAGAAAAACACAATTTCAAATAAGGCTACGGCTGGATAAGGTATTTCTCAGTATACCTACTACTGCAGCAAGCACTCCTAATAAACCACATATAGTAATATGTATTTCCCAGTTGTTCTATTTAGAAAGAATTCATCTCTCATTCAACTCTCAGGGTACTGCAGATTTGGCAAACACTGTATACCGCTGTTATCCTGCTGTGGCCATGGGACTACTGCCACAGCCTCTGCGATTTGTATTTCTTCTGGGTTTGAGAAGACAGGAAACTAATAACCTGATAATTCAGGGTTCTTGAAGAGAATGAAACATTCATAGAGTAACTTGTTAGCCAATAAACATGAGTTGTTTGCTGAGGCTACTGAATTGCAGAAAGAGGCAGAAGAAAGTTTTTTTTTAATTAGAATTTAATACAATTTTATTAACATGCAAGTCATTTGACACATAAAAATAATGGAGCATAAAGATATGTAAATTTTAAAATATCCATAAAATAATATTTTGGATGGCCTTAATTTTTGATGCAAAGCTTTGTTTTTTCAAATCTGGTGCATTTGATGTACTGCTACTCATGTTTTGTTTTGTTTTTTTTTTCCCTTTAATTAACCTGTCCCTCTCACTTCCTCAAGCAATGCGAGTGGGGAGGGAAGGGAGAGCAAGCTTTACTGAGATTTACTTGCAAACTTTCTGGGCCAAGGCAGCAGTTTTTCAAAGCCTTTGATGCTTACTGCCCTGTGGCTTGGGATATAACCCAGCCACTCAAGAGAGTTCAGCATTCACATTTATAAGGTCACTTATCTGAATTGCCATCTGACTAAATTAGAACTGGTAAGATTTTTCCCAGTTATGTCTCCCTTCTAATTTTATTATATCAGATTGTTTCTACAACTTTTGAATTTTGTATAATCAAAATTATTCATTTTATGTTGTATAATCCTTTATTTTTAATATTCGGTCATGAATTCTCCCCCTTATCCAGCCATAAAACAGTAATTGCTTCGTTCTTCCCTCAATTTTTTTTAATGATGTGACTTTTTTATATCCAGGTCATGTTTTGCTAACATTTTTTTTTTATTTTTTCTTTCATGTAGTACCTAGAAGAGATCCTAAGGGGAAATTATAGTTCCCTACAAATGATTTTTCTTGGTTCAGAGCATAGGCTTATTTTATTGGCATAAGATATCTTTGGAAGGCCTATGTGTACCCTATAATGCTTACAGGAAAAACAACGACAACAACAACGACAAAAAAAAAAACCAGAAACATTAGCCTCTCTCTGTTTCTCTCTCTCTCCCACTCCCCTAGTATGTCATGGTGACCAGCAAAATAACTCTAAGCTTTGAGCCAAGAAAAAAAAAGTCTGTAGCCAGCCCTGGGTCCCCTGCAATCCTCTTCTGTGGGCTGCCTGAAAGAAGAGAGTAACTCAAAGAACATGGGTGTGTATCAGCCACTTTTGAGGCTATCAGGTCCTGGAAGCTCTTTCTGTTTGGAACTAGAAGAACAGTAGCTGCACTCAAGACTTCTGCCTTCGCCTTGCCCCACAGCTCCCTCCACAGGTACATGAAAACAAATAAACACAGAAAACATCTAGACAGCATTTTATGTCAATATATATTCATACATACCAGTATTTCTGCCATATGACTGTACATTAAGGAAATTGGTTTCCATGAGCCATGTATTGAATTGTTCTTTTATAATCACAAATCATATAAATGCAGCCCCAATACCTCCTGTTTCTAGGGTTAAAGAATAAATATATTTACTGTTTACAAATAATTTTAACTTAAATATGTAATTTGGCTGCACATTCTTGGACAGTCAATAATATACGAGTACAGATAATGCATTAAAATCATTGATGATCATTAAGAAACACAAAGATTGTTTTGGGAATTTAAAAGAAAAAGAAGCTAAGTTGAAACAGGAGTATATCTCATTTCTTTTTTGGATTCTGCTTTGATTTTAAGTTAAAAAAAATCACTACTTAATAATCACCACAATCAGTTAAGGTTAGCATTGGCTACAGCCAGAAGAAAATGTCTCCGCCAAGAATACCTCTTATCCAATCCCAAAGTAAGCATCTTTAGTCTATAAAGATACCATAGACTGAGAGGCACCCAATGATATCACTTCTCACTGGCCAAATCTAGCCTGAAGGGAGAGAAAGGGAACTATTCATTTAACATCTACATCTTAACAGCTCCCTATGATTATGGTCCCAAGCTGAAGTTTGCTATAGGGACAACCAGAGAAATTCCAATTATAGAAGCAGGTGGGGGCAGCTATGTGGCACAGTAGATAGACCACTGGCCCTGAATTCAGGAGGACCTGAGTTCAAATGTGACCTCAGACACATAACACTTACTACCTGTGTGACCCTGGGCAAGTCACTTAACCCCACTGTCTAACCATAAAAAAGGGGGGCAGCTAGGTGGCACAGTGGATAGAGGACTGGCTCTGATGTCAGGAAGACCTGAGTTCAAATCTGTTCTCAGACCAAACACTTGACACTTAACTAGCTGTGTGACCCTGGGCAAGTCACTTAATGCCAATTGTCTCTCCAAAAATAGAATAAAAATAAAAAATAAGAAAAAAAAAGAATAAGCAGAAGAATTTCTCACCCCAATTTAATTGTTTTACTTTTCTTATGGTCCCCAGTAATGTTTGTACTAAAGTTAATCAGACATATTAGATAAAGTAGGTCTTTGATGCCCTGTCACCCATGAGAAAATAGTTGATAATAAACATTTCCATGCTCCCCTTCCTACATAAAGATTATGATAAACTCTGAAACAATTTTCAATCATAGATCAAAAGCTGGAAGAGATGTCAGAGCCATTTAAAAGTCAAACCACTTTCAGCATACAAAGGCCTATCAAGGTAAGTGATTTCCCCAAAATCACAAGACAATAGTCAAAAGTAACACCTAGAAGGTTCCAGATGGGTCAGCCCTTTTTTTAGATTATGGAAAATCAGAGGAATCACACTGGAGCCCTTACTCAGCATTACCCCAAAAATGACAAAAGGAAAACCTGCTTTAAATACTGTGTAACTTAGGACATGCAATGTAATAGAAATTTTATTGACCTTTCTTTAGCCCAAATCTAACTTTACATAAAGGCGAATTGAGAAAGGCTTCCTAACAGTATTATCTATTCTGTTCAAATCTTTGTCTGAGAGACAGTCATTGGTAGACAAAGCGTATAATGATGAAGTAGAGGCCGCACCATTACACCCTTATGCTTGTCTTAAAAGAACGAATCATTTTTCTTGGAAATTTCCCATTGCTGAAAGCTAAAAAGAAAAAAAAAACAAAAACTGAAAAACAAAAACAAACAAACAAACAAAAACCAAACTAGATGAATTTTTTTAAAAAGTAGGAAAGTTCATTCTAATCCTATATAGTAGGATTTGGAATCAGAGTAAAAGCATATAACAAACAGCTGTTTGACCTTGTCTCTTCTCATACATAGGTTTCTATTTTCCCATTTGTAAAATAAGAGAGGTTTCAACTAGAAAATCTCTACTGTCCCTTTCTACTCTAAATCTATGATCTTATAACTCTCCTGCTTCATTCTCCCTTCACACAGAGTTCTCACTAGAGATATGACAAGTTTTAAGTAACAAATTACTCTACTCAACAGGTTTGGAAAATTTCCACATGAAATTAGACCTTTAAAAGTGTCAGAAACTGTTACAGCGATTAATGAAAAAAGCACTTTAATAGCTCAAAATATTTTATAATGATAATTGATATAATACGGCACAAATCAGTTATGCAAATTCTACTATTTTTGGTCTTGTCATTTACTCACTGTATAACATAAATGTACTTTATGTGCTTTAAAATGTACATCCTATTTAATCCCTCTATTTTTTTTCTATATTAACCTAAGAAATCATGAAGATCTTCATTGAAGCCAACCTTTAAAACAACCTATGATTCTTGGCAAGTCATTAAAAATCATTGTATGTTAGACTCTTAAGAAAAAAGATACAGAGAGGAGGCTGAACTGCATTAGTATAGGAGATTCCCTCAACCTGCAGTTTTCTATATCAATGAAATTCTATCTATCATTTATTACCTATTTGACCTTGAGCAAGTCATTCTACCTTTGTTGATTTTAGTTTTCCCATGTATAAAACAAGAAGATGGACTAGAATCAGTGGTGTCAAATAAATAAAAATAGAACCCTGGAGGTGTCATAGTGACTTAAAAACTAGTATCTATATTCTATTGTATTTTTATTTAATTTATTAAACATTTTTCAATTACTATCTAATTTGGCTTAGTGATTTTAACACCTTTGGACTATATGGTCTACAATGTCCCTTTTATCTTTTGATCTCTGTTTGTTTCTATGTCTTCCAAAGGTAATTCATTCCATTTTTTGATCATTAATTCTTTAAAAAAAAGTTCTTGCTTTGTATATATTTGTTTGCGTTGTATCCACCATTAGATTTTGAGGTCCTTGAGGACAGGGGATGTCTTTTGCCTCTTTGTATCCCCCAGGGCTTAGCACAATGCCTGGCGTAGAGTTGGTACTTAATAAATATTTATTGATTTAGTGATTGATGGTATAGGAAATTAGTGATGAAGAAACTCTGTCCATAATGTAGTTCAGCTCTTGTTCTCAGTGTGAGAAAGTCTTAATGAATTGCCTAGGGGCTAATAAATGTCAGAGGAAGGCTTAGAACCAAGATTCTGAACTTTCTTACTCAGAGACTACTTCTCTGTCTGCTACTACACTGTAAGTATATGAATATGTATATGTATATATGTGTGCATTGTATGTATGTTACATTTTTACATATATATACATACATATATATATATACTTTATAATTAATGATTAGGGATAGAAAGAGATAATAATTTTAGGATTGACCTGGATACTGTAAAGATAAAATCCTTTCAAATTGTTTATATATGTAATTATAGTACACTGTCATATGTTCCTTATATACACACACACATAAACATACATTTTTACTTACATGTGTTTGTCTATCCAACAATTCAACATATTAAGATATTTTGTGTTTCATTCTTTTGTACTATTATCATTGACAAAGGAAAAGATATTAGACTTGTTTTGCCTGGATGAAGAACAGAAAATAAGCATCACTGTATGACAGATAGATGGAAAGAGACAAATTTTGCTTCTATCTAAGCAAAAGATTCCTAATATTTTAGAACTATCAAAAGTGAAATGGTGGTGGTGGACTTCCTTCAAGCAAAGGCTAGATGGCCATTTGTCAATGAAGGAATATATGAATAAAGCATTCATTAAACTCTTACTATGTGCAGAGCACTGTGCCAAGTGCTGGGGATATAAACAGAAAAGTAAGGAAGTCCTTGCTCTCAAGAGACTCACATTCAAATGACATTAGGTATGTATAGTCACAAAAAGGAAGGAAATAAACATTTATTAAGTACCTGCTATGTGACTGACACTGTGCTAAATTCTTTATGAATATTATGTCATTTGATACTCACAATAACCCTGGGATGTAGGTACTATGATTATTCATATTTTGTAGATGAGGAAAAATGAGTTACTTAGAACCACACAAGGAAAAAAAAGTCTGAGGCCAGATATGAACTCATATTGTCCTGATCACAGGCAGAGCTTTATCTGCTGTGCCAGAACACGTCGGAGTTTTCAACTATAAGTCATATGAAAAGGTCTTATGATCTTTTGGTTGCAGTGGCAAAGCAGATGATCATGCCCTTTCAATATTATATCCACTGATAAAATCATATTAGTTTCTAATGTTGTACCACTTGACTGTGCCAAGGACTTTGGTAACAAAAACTTTCTTTTCATGGTCTTCAATAAAAATGACTTTAGTACCTGAAGGAGCAATTGACAGGAAGTGTATCCAGAGGAACTGCTTCCCAGGATAAGGTCTGCAGGCAGCCATCTGGAATCTCTGTTTTATTCCAAAGGCTCTTGAATTCAGAGTCCTAGTCAATCTTCAACAGGGGAAATGGTGGTCAAGGTGGTGATGGTGGTGGTGGTGGTGGTGGTTTCACCTGCCTATCACACAATGTCTCCTATCTTTCCCTCAAGGTTCCTTTCTTCTTTAGTTAGGCTTGCTTGCTTACCCTGTGAATAGGAGTTGGTTGGCAGTTTTTGGACATAGTTGACCCCTTCTGAATAGGAGCTGCTTCTCCAGATGTTGTCTGTGAAGACTGAACTGGAAGCAATACTGGTAAAATTGAGAGGGCTTCCATTCCCAGGGCTTCCATGCCCATCTACCTATGGCTGGATATTGGCTAGCAGTTGCTGCTCTTAGTAATAAGAAATAGAGGCCCTTTTTCCACAATGGCCTTTCCCCTCAATGATGGCTATGCTAGGAAAAGGTTTGATGGTTGTTATCCCCAAGGTTCTTTGAAGGGAAGGGAAGCTAATAAATATTTATGGAGTATCTATACTCTATAAATATCAGGCATTTTACAAATATTAGCTCATTTAATCTTGGGTTCAAGGCCCTGGGCTGTCCCCATTAGGGCTTAGTAGGATATGGTAGTCATGATAGTTGTGGTAGTGATTTGCCTGTCATATACCGCTTTCCTTTTCCTCCTCTGGGTGCACTACCACTACAGCTAGAGGATTCTTTAATGGATTGTAATATATGGTCTTTGGGGTCCTTTTAAATTCCGAGATTTAGCAAAATTTAATGTCTTCCCTTATTTATGTAATGAGAAGAGGATTGGAAATGATCCTGGTGAAAATCTATTGAATACTCTCTATTTTCCTGTTTTACGCTGAAAGCCAATATTGTGGAATAGAAAGAATAATGTATATAGAGTTCAGGATCCTGTGTCTGAACCCCTGCTCTGATACTTATTAAAGAAGTTGTATGACCATGGGAAAGAAACTTCTGAGTTTTTATTTCCCAAACTGTAAAACTGGAAATAAAAATGCCTGCTGAACCAACCGAGAGGACTGTTGTGAAGACAAAACTTTATATGCTTCAAGGTCCTATGTCAGTTAGGTTATTACTTCCAGTGAGGTCTTGGGAAAATGACAACCATTCTGGCTTCAACATCCAGATGAATAAAATGAAAGGTGTGTACTAGATTCCTTCTAAGAGCCCTTATATTTCTAAATTCTATGATCCCACCATAATATTTCAAATAGATTTTGTACATTTACTTCCAAAGTTACAAAAAAAAAGCTCTATGTTATTGGGGGGAAAAGGCCAGTGATGTGAATTTTCAACAATGACTGTCATTTGGATGAGAAATTAACCCTCTATAATTGGCCTCTTGGGAAGGGCAATCACAGGGCAGAGAAGCTCTACTTGAATTTCTGCACTTAACTCAGCATGGCATGAAGCCTGTAAGTAAACATTTTTACATTTTTCTTTTATCATTATACTAGACTCTAAGCTGAATGACATGATCTAACAGGCACTAATGATTCAACTGCTGATGCTTGTCATATTGTTTGAATAAAACAGGCCTGGTCCTCTGATGAGTAAATCACCCTCTGGAACTAAAGTGCTCACTTATGTGATAAAAATTACCTCTTTTATGGAAAACTACTTAGTGCCCTGGAAGGAAATGTTTTACTAAACACTAAGTGCATTTCTGTAGCAATATTCATAATTAAATGTGTTTTTCTTATTTATGTGGGTCTAGCAGGTTTTATATATGTCATATAAATGGTCCCTTCATATAGCACCATTAGAATATATAAATAACAGTTATTTTTAAAGTATAAACATGAGTTGGGAATGTTATTGGTGGTTTTACTCAGACTAGTATAATAACTTATCTGATCTCAAATAAATCAATATCATTGAAATTTTCCATCTTTAAAGATGTTGCCATTATAAGAAAAGAATATTGGCATAAGACAAAATTCCATTTCTATACAGTAGCAAAATTTACATCTATTTTACATGCTCTGATTTTCTCCTCCTTAAAGAAACTGTGAAGAGTAGGATAGCAAAGTGTCAGCCCTTCCAGAGAAAGCTTATTTCTTTTCAAAGGCTCCTGGTTATTGTTTGTCCTTCACTATACAATTGACATTTCTCTGCATGAATGTCTATTGAATAGCTCCCTTGGAGGAAAATAAAAATCAAATTTACCCCAATAAGCATATTTTCCTTAATTCCACTTGTAGTGAATGTTTCCACATTTGAAGGATTAATAAAAGTATGTTCTCATTTGAAGAAAATAATATGCTTGTGAGACAGGTTACTATTATTATTATTCCTGGGTACTGTAGAACTATCTTCTCTATCCTTCATTTCTGAAATGCCTTAAAAGAATCAATTTTGGGGGGGGCGGAGCCAAGATGGCAGAGGGAAAGCAGTGACTTGCTAGAGCTCTCCACCAAAGCTCTCCAAATACCTACAAAAAATGGCTCTAAACAAATTCTAAAGCAGCAGAACCCACAAAAAAACAGAGTAAAACAAATTTCCAGCCCAAGACAACCTGGATGGCTGATCACAAAGGTGTACCGAGTTGGGCTGGGAGAGGAGGGCAGTTTGTCGTGCATTTGGAGCAGACCTCAGAGGACTAAATTGCGGGCAGCTGTGGCAGTTTCCAGACTTCTCAACCCACGAACGCCAAAGACAACTTAGTGGGGAAAGGCTGTTACTGTGGTGAGAGAAGAAGCTAGATCTCAGCCACCCCAAGGGAAGTGGCTGCCTTCTGAGCTTTCAGCCCACAGACTGAGGGGGAATTGAGTGGCTGATCAGAGGGGCATTGCAGGGTTCTCTTTGCCAGTGCTGAGGCAGGAATCTCTTGCTTTGCCCATGCTTGGATCTGGGTCACAGTTCTGAGGGGCGCTCCTAGGGCGATGAGGAGTACTGGTGTGGAGGAGCTTGTTGTGGCAGTGGGGAGGAAACACCTCGCCCCTTATAGCACCTTGGAAGAACTGACACTTTTCAGGTCCCTAAAAGTATCTCTAAAAACAGCTGTACAAACCCCCGAAGCTTGGGACAGTACATTCTCCACATTGGAAATGGACTCTTACCTTAACAAAGAGTTTAAAACTCAAGTAATTGGTTGGGATCATGAGCAAGCAGTGCAAAAAGAGTCAGACTATATTATCTTACTTTGGTGACAAAGAAGATCAAAACATACAACCAGAAGAAGACAACAAAGTCAAAGCTCCTACATCCAAAACATCCAAGAAAAATATGAATCAGTCCCAGGCCTTGGAACAGCTCAAAAGGGATTTTGAGAAGCAAGTAAGAGAAGTAGAGGAAAAACTGGAAGACAAATGAGAGTGATGCAAGAATATCATGAAAAGCAAGTCAACAGCTTGCTAAAGGAGACCCCAAAAAATACTGAAGAAAATAACACCTTAAAAAATAACCTAACCCAAATGGCGAAGAAAAGAATTCCCTAAAGAGCAAAATTGGACAAATGGAAAAGGAAGTCCAAAAGATTACTGAAGAAAATACTTCCTTACAAATTAGAATAGAGCAATTGGAAGCTAGTGACTTTACGAGAAATCAAGACACTGTAAAACAAATCCAAAAGAATGAAAAATTAGAAAACAATGTGAAATGTCTCATTGGAAAAATAAGTGACCTGGAAAATAGATCCAGGAGAGAGAATTTAAAAATTATTGGACTATCTGAAAGCCATGACTAAAATAAGAGCCTAGACATCATCTTTCAAGAAATGATCAAGGAAAACTGCCCTGATATTTTAGAACCAGAGGGCAAAATAGAAATTGAAAGAATCCACCAATCTCCTCCTGAAAGAGATCCCCAAAGGAAAACTCCTAGGAATATTGTAGCCAAATTCCAGAGTTCCTAGGTCAAGGAGAAAATATTACAAGCAGCCAGAAAGAAATAATTCAAGTATTGTGGAAACACAATCAGGATAACACAAGATTTAGCTGCTTCTACATTAAGGGACCACAGGGCATGGAATATAATATTCTGGAGAGCAAAGGAGATGGGATTACAACCAAGAATCACCTGCCCAGCAAAACTGAATATAATTCTTCAGGGGAAGAAATGGTCTTTCATTGAAATAGAGGACTTTCAAGCATTCTTGATGAAAAGACCAGAGCTGAATAGAAAATTTGACTTTCCAATACAAGACTCAAGTGGAACATGAAGAGGTAAACAGGAAAGAGAAATCATAAGAAACTTATTAAGGTTGAACTGTTTACATTCCTGCATGGAAAGATGATATTTGTAACTCATGAGACTTTTGTCAGCATTAGGGTAGTTGGAGGGAAAAAATTATATGTATGTATATAGATAGATAGATAGATGGATGGATGGATAGATAGATAGAGGGCACAGGGTGAGGTGAAGATGAAGGGGTCACATCTGGAGAATAAAATTAAGGGGTGAGAGAGGATTATACTAGGAGAAGGAGAAAGGGAGAGGTGGAATGGGGTAAATTATCTCACAAAAAAACAGAAAAGAAAAGGCTGGTACAGTGGAGGGGAACTGGGGGAAGGTGAGAGGAAATGAGTGGATCTTATTCTCGTAGGATTTGACTTAAGGAGAGTATAACATACACACTCAATTGGGTGTGGAAATCTGTCTTACCCTACAGGAAAATAGGAGGGGAAGGGGACAAGAGAGTAGGGGGATGATAGAGAGGAGGACAGATTGGGAAAGGGGGTAATCAGAAGCAAATACTTCTGAGGAGGCACAGGGTCAAAAGAAAGAATAGAATAAATGGGTGGATGGGATAGGATTAAGCGAAATAGAGTTAGTTTTTCACAGCATGTCTGCTATGGAAGTGTTTTGCATAACTGCACACGTATAGTCTATATTGAGTTGCTTGCCTTTTCAATGAGGGTGGGTGGGGAAGGAGGAAGGGAGAAATTTTGGAACCCAAAGTTTTAAAAACACATGTTTAAAAAAAATGTTTTCACATGCAACTGGGAAATTAGAAACACAGGAAATGGGGTACAGAAATCTATCCTGCCCTACAGGAAAATAGAAGGGGAAGGCAGGGAGAGATAGCAGGGAAAGCAGACCAAGGGAAGGGGTATTCACAATTCATGCCATCTTGGGGTGGGGGGAGGGGTGAGATGGGGTGAAAATTTGGAACTCAAAATCTTGTGGAAGTAAATGTTGAAAACTAAAAAGAAAAAAGAAAATAAAAAAATAAAAAAAAATCAGTTTTAAAAGTCAATAATACCCAGGTGATATGAATTAATTTCTTGCACCTCAAAAGCAACTAGGCCAAAATATATTTTATTATTTGGTCATGTCTGACTCTTCATGACACCATGGACCATATTACACCAAAACTAAAGATCCTGAAGCTGTTTATGATTTCTTTGTCCAGTGGATTGAAGGAAACAGAGGTTAAGTGACTTGTTCAGGCTCATCCAGCTAGCAAGTGTCAGAGGCCAAATTTGAACTTAGGTATTCCTGGCTCCTGGCCCAGCAATTGATTTACTGAGCTACCTAGCTGCCTAGTCTACTAGTATAATTTCTTTAAATTTAGTCTTCATTTAGTCTCTATTTAAAGAGTTTCCATTTAAAAATCAATTATTTTATATGTACACTAACTCATATATTTATTTACGTATACATGTGTATATGTATGTATGTATGTTTATATACACACATATTTATATATACACATATGAGATGTCTTAAGCTGGGTGGTACAGTGGATGGAGTGCTGGACATGGAATCAGAAAGATTCCTCTTCCTGAGTTCAAATTGGTCTTCAGACACTTATTATGTGGGTCACCCTGAGTAAGTCACTTAACCCTCTTTGCCTCAGTTTCCTCATCTGTAAAATGAGCTGGAGAAGGAAATGACAAACTACTCCATTATCTTAGTTCTGTAATTTTCTTTCTGTGTTTTGACTCTTCCTGGTTTAGGTATCAGCACCATATTTGTATCATAAAAAGAATTTGGTAAGATTCCTTCTTTACCTATTTTACCAAAAAGTTTATATAGTATTGGAATTAATTGTTCTTTAAATGTTTGATAGAATTCGCATGAAAATCTATCTGGCCCTGGAGATTTTTTCCTAAGGAGTTCATCAATGACTTGTTCAATTTCTTTTTCTGAGATGGGGTTATTTAAGTATTTTACTTCCTCTTCTGTTAATCTGGGCAATTTATATTTTTGTAAATATGTATCCATTTCACTAAGATTGTCAAATTTGTTGGTATATAGTTGGGCAAAATAATCCTAATTGTTGTTTTAATTTCCTCTTCCTTGGTGGTAGTTTCACCCTTTTCATTCTTGATACTAGAAATTTTGTTTTCTTCTTTCTTTCTTTTAATTAGATTAACCAAAGTTTTATCTATTTTATTGGTTTTTTCATAAAACCAGCTTTTAGTTTTATTAATTAGTTCAATAGTTTTCTTAATTTCAATTTTATTATTTTTTCCTTTGGTTTTCAATATTTCTAATTTGGTGTTTAATTGAGGATTTTTAATTTGCTCTTTTTCTAGTTTTTTAAGTTGTATGCCCAATTCATTGATCTCCTCTTTTTCTATTTTATTTATGTAAGCATTTAGAGATATAAAACTTCCCCTAAGAACCGCTTTTGCTACATCCCATAAGTTTTGGTATGTTGTCTCATTATTGTCATTCTCTTGAATGAAATTATTGATTGTTTCTATGATTTGTTCTTTGACCCAATCATTTTTTAGGATTAGATTATTTAGTTAGCAATTATTTTTAAGTCTATCTTTCCATGGCCCTTTATTACATATAATTTTTATTGCATCATGATCTGAAAAGGATGCATTTACTATTTCTGCCTTTCTGCATTGGATTGTGAGGTTTTTATGCACTAGTACATGGTCAATTTTTGTGTATGTGCCACGTACCGCCAAGAAAAAGTATATTCCTTTCTATCCTCATTCAGTTTTCTCCACAGGTCTATCATGCCTAACTTTTCTAATGTTCTATTCACCTCCTTAACTTCTTTCTTGTTTATTTTGTGATTAGATTTATCTAGTTCAGAGAGGGGGATGTTGAGGTCCCCCACTAGCATAGTTTTGCTGTCTGTTTCTTCCTGTAACTCCCTGAACTTCTCTGCTAAGAATTTGGATGCTATATCATTTGGTGCATATGTGTTTAGTAATGATATTCCTTCATTGTCTATGGTGCCTTTTAGCAGGATGTAGTTTCCTTCCTTATCTCTTTTGATTAGATCTATTTTTGCTTTTGCTTTGTCTGAGATCAGGATTGCTACCCCTGCTTTTTTTACTTCAGCTGAAGCATAATATATTTTGCTCCAGCCTTTTACCTTTAACCTGTATGTGTCACTCTTTTTCAAATATATTTCCTGTAAACAACATATTATAGAATTATGGTTTTTAATCCAATCTGCTATATGCTTCCTTTTTATGGGAGAGTTCATCCCATTCACATTTACAGTTATGATTACTATCTGTGTCTTTTCTCCATCCTTTTTATCCCCCGTTTATGCTTTTCTTTCTCCTTTCTCCTTTGCACCCCTGGCTAGTGTTTTGCTTTTGACTTTCATCCTTCAGTCCCACCTCCCTTCTATTATTCCTTTCCCTTTTCTTCCCCTTTACCCTTACTGCTTCTTCCCTCCCTTCTATCCCCCTTCCCTTTTCTTTCTCATTTCCCCTCCTACTACCTATAGTGTAAGTTACATTTCTATACCTAACTGATTATGTTATTCCCTTCTTGAGCCAAATCTGATGAGACTAAGGTTCAACAATGCTCATCCCCCTCCCTTCTTTACCTCTGCTCTAATAGGTTTTTGTGTCTTTTTCCTGTAATGTAATTTACCCTTGTCTGCCTCCTCCTTTCTCAGTGCATTTTCTTAGCTCAGACTAATCCACTTACTTGGATCCATTTAACCCACTTTATTTTTTTTATCATTACATCAAAGTCAACTTATATCCACCCCCTTTACGTATACTCCTTTAACATGGTATAATAACAATACAGTTCTCAAGAGTTGCAAGTGTCATCTTCCCTTGTAGAGATGTAAACCTTTTGCTGTTATTAACAACATATTGTATCTTTCTTGAATCTTGTACTTGAAGATCAAATTTTTTGTTGAGCCCTGGCCTTTTTATCAGGAATGTTTGGAAGTCCCCTATTTTGTTGAATATCCATCTCCTTCCCTGAAAAATCACGCTCATTTTCACTGGGTAATTAATCCTTGGCTGTATTCCAAGCTCCTTTGCCTTAGGGAACATCATGTTCCATGCCCTAAGGTCTTTTAATGTAGAGGCTGCAAGGTCCTGTGTAATCCTGACTGTGGTTCCATGATATTTAAATTGTTTCTGGCTGCTTGCTGTAATTTCTCTTTAATCTGGTAATTTTGGAATTTAACTATTATATCCCTTGGCATTTTTAATTTGGGGTCTCTTTCAGGTGGGGAGTGGTGGATTCTTTCTATAGTTATTTTAACTTAAGGTTCTAGGACTTCAGGGCAGTTTTCCTTTATGATTTCCTGAAGGATATTGTCCAGGCTCTTTTTGTCATCATGACTTTCAGGTAGGCCTATAATTTTTAAATTGTCTCTCCTAGATCAATTTTCCTGGTCAGCTGTTTTACTCATGAGGTATTTTACATTTTCATCTATTTTTTCATTTTTTTGTTTCTGTTTGAATGATTCTTGCTTTCTTATAGAGTCATTAGTTTCCATTTGTTCAATTCTAATTTTTAACATATTGTTTTTTTCTGTTAGATTATGTACTTTCTTCTCCAATTGGTCAATTGTATTTTTAAGGGATTTATTTTCTTCATTGTACTTTTTTTCCAATTGGCCAATTGTACTTTTAAAGGACTCCTTTACCTCTCTCATTTGACTTTTAAAATCCTTATTGAGTTCTTCTGAGAAGGCTTTTTGGGCTTCAGACCAGTTCATATTCCCTTTTGATGTTGCAGATGTGGGTTTGATGACAGTGTTGTCCTTTTCAGAATTTCTGTCTTGATCTTCACTCTTCTCATAATATGAATCAATCATACATGTCTTTTTACTCATGGTGTTTCTTTATTCCCAGGCCTTTAAAGAGATTAAGCTGTCCTGCTGGGGAGCAGAGGGCACTCACCCAAGCTTCTTGTGTTGGTAGCCTAGGTCTTGGTCACTGGCTTTGCGTGCTGGGGCCTCTTATGTTGGCAGTTGGAGGCTGTAGGGTTCTGGCAGCTTATCTGGTGTTGGGCTGGAATCAGCAAGGCTGGGACTTTCAGGCAAATCTAGGTTTCCTGCTTTTTCTTTCCCTTAGCTTTGTTTAGCTCCTTTTAGTTAAGTGCTGCCAGGTGTTTATCTGCCTGGGGCCCCTTGCAGTGCTGCCTCCCTTATTTCTGCAGAGGCACTGGGAGACTTCTTTGCTGTAGAATGCTGAGGCAGCTGGTGGTTTTCTGAGCTGGTTTCCACCAGTTAACCCACCCTCACTTAGGCACTTGGAGGTACAGCTGTTGGTGTTTGCCTGCTCAACCACCTGGGCTTCAGGATCTCCTCCTGGTTGGCAGTTGGAGGCTGTAGGGTTCTGACAGCTTACCTGGCATTGGGCTGGAATCAACAAGGCTGGAATTTTTTTGGCACCTCTAGGTTGCTTTCTTTAGCTCCTTATCTGCCTGGGGCCCTTTGTAGTGCTGCTTCCCTTATTTTTGCTGAGGCACTGGGAGACCTGTTTGCTGTAGAATGCTGAGGCACTAGAATCTCCTCTTGGTGTGCTAAAGTGGGTCTTTCCACTAGCTGGCTGGGTGACTCCTGTTTTGTACTGCTCCCCTTCCCCCAAGGTAAGAGGGGCCTTTCCATTATCTTTGTTAAGAAAATCTCAAAAGGGTCACAAAACATCACACACAACTGAAAAATGACTAAGCAACAATGACAAAGCCCTTCACAGATAACACTTTAGTTTTTACTTAATTCTTTTTTTATTTGTTTTGTTTTATTTTGTTTAGTAAAATGGAAATCAGAATAAAAACATCTAGCATAAAAGAATAAAGGATAGGAAAAATGAAAGAATGAAGTTCTAGTTTCTTTTAAGGCTCAGTTCAACTGCCATCTTCTCCTAATCTCCCAGCTATCAGTGGTTACCCTGTTCCTATATTATCTTGAACACAATTTGTATATTCTTACATATGTATATGCTATCTCCCCAAGAGAATGTAAACTTGAAGAGAGAGGCTGCATCATTTCTCTGTTTACATCCCCAGTTCCTGGAGCAATGTCTAAAAACATAGTGGGCACTTAATAAATGCTTGTTGTTAGAATGAATGATTGCCAATAATGTCTAAAGTTGGAAGAATCACAAACTTTTACTTGACATTTTTTCCCCAAGGTTAACCAAGTACATAGACTGAACTTTGAGCTAGTTGAATGTGGCTCCACTTTCCAGGAACTTTTTTTTTTCAGTAGGCCCCTTTCTTCTTTGTCATTGCTCCATTCTTCTAAGTCTATTGAATAGCTAAAATGACCTTTCAGACCATTAAGAGAGGCAATGATCAGTTTCTTGCTGGCTGAGTTCTGGAACAATGCTTTCCCCACCTTTCTCTAGAGCCCCCTCTTCAAAAAAAAAGAATGAAATTAATTTTAAGTCATCTTACTTTTCTTTAATCATTCTGAAAATATTCTACTTAATTTTTGCTATAAATTAATTACCCATCCCATTTTAATGGGGAAATTGATATTATTACAAGCAAAAATTTTCTTAAACATACTAGAACACTTGATAGAGTTTTACAAGTGCCTAAAGATTAATGACTGAAATGTCTGCCAACCTCAGCTCCGTGAATTGCCTTATTGTACTTTAGAATGTAAAGAAAGACAAAAGTAAGTCATTTTTATCTCTCCCTAGCAAAACAATACGGTTCTGTTTCGTCCATATCTGCTAGGATTTTTGTGCCTCTTGACATATTATACTTCACTGAATGAATACACAGGTAAGGAAGAGAGAAAACTTGATATTAATTAGAATCAAGTGTGTTATGTGGCTGAGTGGATGAGGGAGCTGTTTTAATAAGAAAAAGACCCACTGGCTTTTGGCTCACTAAGTGAAATGTTAATGAATCAAGATTGAGGTTATAGTTAAAAGACAATCCAAAGGCTTTCTTCAGTTCTTTACACATTTAGGTAGGCAGAGGACTTCAATTTCATGACAAGTAGTTTTAGATGATATAGCTCCACTTCTGAAAATTGTATTAGAGACTGAGTCAGCATGTTTTGTTTTTGTTTTTATTTTCTCCCTGGGAGAGGGTGTTTTGTTTTTTTTACTTTAATCCATATACAGGGCTAGATTGTTGTCTGTCCTTCATTCTGGAAAATGACCAGTGACATCAGGAAGGTGATGTCTTGACTTGCAAGTAAATTGGATTTAAGTGAGACGGGACTGTTCAAAGTCACCAGTCTCACTTTCTCCTCCAGAGGCATCTGGGGGTAAGACATAGATCAAAACAACTGCAGGTGGTCCTGGATGTAGTGGGAGACTTTTTCCTTTTTAAGCTAACATCTTTCTCAGGTCTCAATTTGTCTGAAGCTACACACATTCAGTGACTGCCTGGTCCATAAACCACCATTTATCTCTCCACTCCCAAAATTTTCTCTGGCTATCACCCTTATCTGAAACACTCTCCTTCCTTCTCTCCAACTACTGAATTCTCTGTCATCGTTTAAGTCCCAACAAAAAATCCCACCTTCTAAAAGAAGCCTTTCCCGTCCCCTCTTAATACCGATATCTTCTCTCTGTTAATTATTTCCTGTTATACCTTATTAAAATTGCTTTTTATATATTGGCTTGCATGGTTTCCTCCATTTGAGGAGGATGGACTTTGAGAGCATGGACTATCTTTTACCTCTTTATACCACTTGTGTTTAGCATGGTGCTTGGACACTTAGTAAAAATATATTGATTGATGGCAGTTTGTTAGAATATTTCATGTTAGCAAAGCAAGTTGAGGAATTTCCAATAGGGATAGGAAACAAGCCCAATTCTCTACTGATTCTGTTCTCAGTTCTCAAAAGCAGACCTTGAGTGGGGTATCGAATAATGAAGACTATGATTAAATAATTTTGAGCATATTACTAAGCCTGGTTTGGTTTTGTTTTGTTTTGTTTTATACTGTTTATTATACATCAACCCTTTACAAAGAAAAAAACTATTTGACAAGGGCTGAAAGTGGCTAGAAATAGAGAGGCAGAAAGAGCTTATTGACAGTTAGATAGCAAGTGAAGAAGACAGAAAGTCTATAAAATCAAAAAGAAGAGTTTCAAAAACCTACCAGTATAAATGAGCTTAGTGGATAGAGCACTGGGCTAGTAGTCAGGAAGACCTGAGTTCAAATGTGGTGTCAAACACTTACTAACTATGTGATCCTGAGCAAGTAACTTAACCTCTCTTTACCTTAATCCACTGGAGAAGGAAATGACAAGAAAACCCTTTGGATGGTATGGTCCACTGGGGCTGAATGAACAATAACATTAAATCATTGGGGCAAGGACAAACTATACACCTCAATAAACCCTGAAGAGCACATTAATCCCAGTACATTAAGGAATGTTCATCAGGATGATGGGGGCATTAATAAAAGTTAAAACAAGGCATAGTAAACTCTCTTAAGAAAATGTGACTATTTTTAAAAAATATTTTTATTTAAAGTTTTGAATTCCAAATTCAATCCCTTCTTGCCCCCTCCCTGAGTTGGTAAGCAAGCAGATATAGGTTATACCTGTGCAATTATATAAAACTTTTCCATATTAGTCATTTTGTACAAGAAGACTCGAATAAAGGAAATAAATGAAAGAAAGTGAAAAATAGCATGCTTCAATCTGTATTCAATCAGTACCAGTTCTTTCTCTGGAGGCAAATAGTAGTCTCCATCACCAGGCTTTTGAGTTTGTCTTTGATCATTGTATTTCTGAGAATAGCTAAGTCATACATAGTTCTTCATCAAACAGTATTACTACTACTGTATATAATGTTCTCCTGGTTCTGTTCACTTCACCATGCATTAGTTCATATATTTCCAGGTTTTTATGAAATCATTCTGCTTGTAATTTGTTATAGCACAATAATATTCCATTATAATCATATACCACAGCTTGTTTAGCCATTCACCAGTTGATGGGTATCCCATTATTCTCCAATTCTTAACAAGCACAAAAAGAACTGTTATAAATATTTTTATACAAGTACACTCTTTTCCTTTTTTTTTTGGATGTCTGAGATACAACCTTAGAGATGGTACTACTGGATCATAAGATATGTACAGTTTTATAATCTTTTGGGTGTAGTTCCAAATTGCTCTCCAGAATGGTTGGATCAGTTCACAACTCCACCAGCAGTACATTAGTATCCTAGTTTTCCCACATCCCCTCCAACATCTAACATTTTTCTTTTTTTGTCATATTAGCCAATCTGATAGGTGTGAGGTGGTACCTCAGAATTGTTTTAATTTGCATTTCTCTAATCATTAGTGATTTAAAACATTTTTCGTATGACTATAAATAACTTTGATTTCTTTGACTGAAAACTGTCTGGTTCCTTTGCCCATTTATCAATTGCAGAATTATTTATATTTATATAAATTTGACTCAATTCTCTATATAGTTGAGAAATGAGGTCTTTAACAGAAATACTTGTTGCAAAACTACCCCTTCCTCCAGTTTTCTGTTCCTTGTAATATTGGTTGCATTGGTTTTGCTTGTGCAAAACTTTTTAAATTTTCTTTAATCAAAATTATATCTTTTCCATTTTATAATGTTCTTTGTATCTTCTTTGGTCCTAAATTCTACCCTTATCCATAAATCTGACAGAAAAAAAAAACTGATCCGTGCTTTCTTAATTTACATATAGTATCACCATTTATATCTAAATCATGTGGCCATTTTGACCTTAAGTTGGTATATGGTGGGAGAGCTTGGTCTATGCCTATTTTTTTTCATATTGTTTTCCAGTTTTCCCAGCATTTTTTGTCAAATAATGAATTTTTTGTTCCAGAAGCTTGGATCATGTATTAGATTACTATGGTCATTTGCTGTAATGTAATTTGTACCTAACCTATTCCATGATCAACCACTCTGTTTCTTAGCAAGTACTAGATTTTTTTGATGGTTACCATTTTGTAATACAGTTTGAAATCTGGTATGTCTAGAACACCTTCTTTTGTATTTTCTTCATTGATTCCCTTGTTCTTTCAAATGACTTTTGTTATTATTTTTCTAGCTCAATGAAATAATTTTTGAGAGTTTGATTTGTATGGTGCTGAATAAACAGATTAATTTAGATAGAATTGTCATTTTTTAATATTTATTTGACCTACCCATGAGCAATTAATATTTTTCTAATTCTTTACATCTGACTTTATTTGTGTGAAAAGTGTTGTGTAATTGTGTTACATTTTCCTGGGTTTAAAGCCTAGACTGCGTCATACTCTGACATGGTCACTAAACAGAACTAATTAAAAACTCCTGCTGAGTTTGACTAGAATAGGGATGATCAGTTCCGTCACCCAGGAGTGAAGAAGTCCTTTAATGTTTTTATTAGTCACAGGTTTCCATTGTGGTTTGGTCAAATTTAGGCAAGATTTAGCCTATCATATTCAGAATGACTGATGAGGTAAATATTTCAGCTGTGACTACTCATGTTCAGCATTTGGAATGTTGAGATTGGCTCTTTTTTATCAAGAATACATGCTTATATGTAGTTATTTGGTATATGTGGGGGTGAGGTGGGAGGTGTTGCCAATCAACAAATATTTATTAAGTGCCTGTTGCCAGGCATTGTTAGGGATCCAAAAGTAAAACTGAGACAGTATCAACCCACAAGGACCTTCTTTACATTCTACTAAGTAACAAGATACTAGTTATCTAAGACTCTCTGAGATTTCCCATACATTCTGGTTTAACTTGTGTTTCCTTCTCACCACTTAATTTACTGCATCTCTCATTTTGGTACAATGGCTAACCACTCTTCATAGATTAAATCTTCCACATCTCTCTTAGTGTTTTAAACTTCATCTGTGGGATTCACTTTGACAAATATTTATTAAATAACTATTATATGCCTGGTAATATGCTACGCAATGTGATTACTAAGACAAAAATGACAACACATGCCCTCAAGGAATCTTTATGCTGTGATAAAACCAGTGATTTCCTCATGTAGCTTCCCACACCTTAACACAACTTCCTTCTCTCCTCCCACTCCCTACTCCCAAAATGATTGGCTCAAACTTTCCTGATACAGCTTCGTGGTCTAGCAGCATTAAAAAGTCTTAGCCACTTATAAAGAGTATCTCTCAGACTTGGTTTGTGACCAAGACTACTCGTCCAGTGAAGCTCAGTGCCCCTGTACCCTTGCTGCACATCCTCACTATGCTAGGACGAGGTAAACCTCCCTTGTTAAATGTTCAACATATTGGAAGTGCCTCATTTCACCCCAACAATGAACTGGAACTAAGAGAGCCAAGCCTACAACATATGCTATGCAGAGGGGAGGGCAATACACCCTTACCTTTAAGTTTCTCTTCACCTTTTCTATTTCTAAATGTAGCTTCTCCAAACAATATTTTGTAGGGAAGAGGTAGTACAGAACTTTACTGCCCCTGCCACTGGAGATTAGCAACTGGACTGCAAATTAAAGTCTTAGATAGTTTACTTGAATAATTGAGAAGTATTTAATCCAGGATCACAGAGGCAATATTTATCAGAGAAAGTACTGACCCCAAATCTGACTGGTCTCTCAAATAAACTCATAATTCCAAGTAGAGGAGGATATGTACTTTTTCTGTATTGCTTTGTCCATTTCTGCCTCTCTCTTTGCTCATGCTAACTATCTGAATCCACAGCCTTGAACTCACTAATCAACCTGCCTGACACTACTGGGAAAGAACCAAAGAATCAGCATAAAGCTAAATGTGTCAGACTAATAGCTCAAACAGCTCCCTGAATTCTAATCATTCCCATATTATTTTCTGTTTATATAAATATTATCCATCTTTCAAGGCATAGCTCTATTATCACCTCTTCCTTGAAAGTTTGCAACCCAGAATGCTTTTACTGTCATCTGCAAGACTCTAGGACTTATTGTCTATACTATTTTTTATCATATGATGACTTGTTTTGCTATTTAATATTTACTATGTGCATTACATGTGTTCCATAAAGCTGTATTTTATAAATATACATCCCTCAAGATGCTATGCATGTATTGGGTACTCAGTAAATATTTATTGAATGAAAGAAGGAATAACATTATCTAAAAAGTAAAAATTACCTCTCACATATTGTGATTTTCATAAAGTAAATAAAAATCATTCTTACATATGAATTTGCTATTGTTTTTTTTTGTTATTGTTCAATAGTTTCACTCATGTCTGACTCTTTGTGACCCTTTGTGGGCTTTTCTTGGCAAAGAAACTGGAATGGCATGCAATTTCCTTATCCTATAGATGAGAAAACTGAGACAAAAAGGGCTAAGTGACTTGTTCAGGGTAATGCAGCTAGTAAGTGTCTGAAGCCAGATTTGACCTCACTACGATGAGTCTTCCTGCCTTCAGGCCAGCACTCTATCTACTATGCCATCCAGGTGCCCTGATTATTATACTACCAGTAGCCTTTATTCATTTACCTCCTCCAGATGAATAGGAAAGTATTTCAACTAACATAGACTTTCCAATAAATTAAATAGAAGAATTTTTGAAAAATCAATCTTTTTGTACATGGTATTTCATTCTTCATAGACTTCATTCATGCTTTGCCACAAGTTATTTTATTACATTTTGCAGTTTTAAGGAATACCTGATTTCATCACTATAGAAACTGTCAACACTAATATGGATTTTTACTCAATCATATCATTCAATGAATATGATACTTTAAGAAAGCAAAAACTGCTGAACAACAGTAATGAGAAGTGATGACTCACTGAGGCATCATAATATAGTGGAAAGGTAACTTGGTCAAATTAATTGGAACTGGGTTCAAGGCATGTTCCAACCTGGTTGACTTGGGTTATTTGATTTTACCTATCTGATTCTTAGCTTCCTTATCACTAGAACTGTGATACCTATCACTAACTACCTCACAAAGTTGTGAAAATCAAATGAGGCAATGTATGTAAATTAATTCCTAAATTGTAAGGTACTTTGAAAATATCAGCTGTTATTGCATTTCACAGGACCAGAAACCATTCCTTCTTAAAATTCTTTGGTTTAATTTGTAAATATTTTATATTGTTTTGTTTTCTTGTGAATATGCCCTAGCCTTCTACTGCAAAGTAAACTCCTTGAGGATAGAGGTTGTTCCCTTTGTTTCCCTTTTTATTTTTCTTCTTCCTTTCCTCCCTTCTCCTCCCCTTCCCTCCCCTGTGCTTCCTTCTCCTTTCTCCCCTTGCCTTCCCTTCTCTACCTCTACAGGACATTGTCAGTACATGTAGCTTCTGACATTATAATAGCTTATTCTTAAAATTCAATGTGGGGCAGCTAGGTCCAGTAGTAGATAGAGTGCTGGGCCTGGAGGCAAGAAGACTCATCTTCCTGAGTTCAAATATGTCCTCAAACACAAGTCACTTAACCCTATTTGCCTCAATTTCCTTATCGGTAAAATGAGCTGGAGAAGAAAATGGCGAATCACTTCAGTATCTTTGCCAAGTAAACCCCAAATGAGATCATAAATAGTTGGACAGCACTGAAAATGACTGAACAACAAAAACAATGATTTAATATGATACAGATATTTAAAACAACATTTAATATTATATAGAGAGGTAATTTATGGGGGGAAAATATTGGGATTGGAATAGTGTAAGTTGATATTTCCATCTGTTCATCAGTTTGTAATCATCAAAGTTTGTAATCACAAATAAAACCAAAACTTATTCTATTTTTGTGCTTTACAGATAACAGTTGGAGGTCAGAAATGAAGTATGCAAGTAGACATAAGTGAGGAATCTTGCCTGTACACATATTTTATAAGTTTGTTGGGAAATTCTAGTCACATTTAAGAATTAAAATAACCAATTTAGTCAGCCCATGTAGTAAACAAATTGAAATGTATTATTTGACATAAGGGTGTTTTCCTAGTGGAAATCAAGCTGAATGAAAGAGAAAGGCAAATGGCCTATGTTCATAATTTTGTAGTGTAGGTAGTTTTTTTTAACTGAAGAAATTTTTTAATATAGACAATTTTAGGGGGATGTAAAATAACTTTACATTATTTTCTTTATTCAAGAAAATTTTCTTAAGGGAGAATGGAGTTTGAGCTATTATTCAAGGAATAGATGTGCACAGTTATTATATACCTTAAATTTGATATGGATGAAAATCTAGACCAAAGTAATCTTAAGATTGGGAGTGTTGGGGGTGGAGGTTGGAGGGAAGGGAAAAAAGGATAGAGATAATCTAATACAAGTTCCTCAATTAACAGATGAGGCATCTGAAGTCTAGAGAAATTATTTTCCTACAGTAGCACAGCTAGACCATGGTAAAATTATGAGGAAAACATAGGACCCCTGACTCCCAGTTCAGTGAACTTACTATAACACCATGTTGCTCCGACCCCAACATCTTGGATATAATGGAAGCACTGTCAAAAGCATCCTTTTCCCTGTGACTGGAGAGAAAGTTGAATATAATTCTCCAATGAGAGAGGGAAGGATCTTGTTAATACTTTGTCATATGGTCCTTCATTATACATTGATAGCTCAAGGGATCTTTGTTTTTATCAGTATCAGGCACTTTCTACTGGGACCAATTTTAATTAGAATGAGAGAAGCCTATGTGCTCGGATCTGATCAGAACGTGATATGAAGCACTTTGAAAAGTATAGACATGGTGCTAAATGGCAACGACACTATGCTGTCCTTCCCAATGTGACCCTTATATCATTACAAAGGGTGCCTTAATGATCAAGAAATGTTAATATGCTTCCTCAAATACCTGATGTATGTCAAGAGGATATCATAGTGGATTTTGAAGAGAATATAAATCAAATGACTTATTGGCCCTGGTTCTAGAAAAAGCAAAACAAAACAAATCTGTTTATATGAAAAAAATATGGGTAGCATTTTGCTTTTGTTTTATTGTTTTTTTGCTTTTGTGCAATGGCCTTTAAGGGCACTTTGAAATAAATAAATAATGTGTGCATATATGTATATGCACACATAAATATATATTCACATACATACACATGCACATATATGCATATATACACAAACACACACATATATATCTATATGTATATAATCTCTATTTACTTTTTGATATTCGTTAGCGCAGCAAAAGGCAATGGGATTTCCTTTCCTTCTTTGTGTTTCTTTTTGTCAAATATTGATTTATTTTCTCATGTTTCCAACACTGTGCAAAGTAACATGGTGATGATTCATTGGTTTCATTGTTTGTATATCAGGACCAACAATGACATTAGTTCATCATTAAAAACAGAAATTGTTCATTAATTTTTTTTTCTTCTAGCTGCTGACTTACCTCTATGGGAGCAGAGCATAAATATTATAAAATCACACATAATTAAAACATTTAGGATATAATTTTTATTTTCTTGTGACAGTGATGAATTCATTTTTTTTCACATAATGTTGAGCACACTTTTAGAATTCAGTGACTTTCCACTTCTCATATATTTTTAAAAGGCACAGTGGATGGAGCACTGGCCCTGAAGTCAGGAGGACCTGAGTTCAAATCCAGCCTCAGACCAAACACTTGACACTTACTAGCTGTGTGACCCTGGGTAAGTCACTTAAAGCCTAAAAAAAAAATTAGTCATTTAGAATTCAGCGACTTTCCACTTCTCATATATTTTTAAAATTTGTTAAAAATAGTGTTAAAATCTAGTCTGTTTGACAAATCCCCTTTTCCAGGGACTTTCTCCACATGAATTGAAATCATATTTTTTTTTCAAATTTCAACTTAGCACATGAAATCAGGAGATGAACATTCATACTCCAGGGCTTAAAGATAAATATGTCAGCTTTCATAGAATAATAAGGGAAATAATAATGGCTTTAACCCTGACTATGAATACTTAATTATTTTGATACTAGTAAAACATTTATCCTCACATGGTCAGGCATTATAGATATCTAACATTGATGAGAATTTTTATTTTAGTATTTATCTATTTTAGTCTATGAAAAAATTTTAAATTATCTTATGTTTAAATTTATCCAACTTTCAACTACTATAAAATGTAAGATATTATTTAGTATAATCATGCTAACAATTAATCTTTTATAGAAATATTGGGTAGTACTTGATACAAAAGAGGAATAAACTAGCAAAAGAAGACTTGTGGAAGTAGAAAAATATTCCCAGAATACTGTATTCTATATTAATTTCTCCTTCTCTTTAATTCCTATTCTACATATAAACTATACTGCACAATCTAGCATTTAGCTATATATCTTCATATTATTTCATAATTGTTTAAATTCACATTTTGACTTTAAGATATAGGCAGTGGCTGTGACATCTATGTAATGTCTGTGTGATTTCTAACACATTTTGATTGTTTATCACATATTTGTTCGCTGAGTGAGGGACTGAAAAACAATAGTTTCCTTTGACCTCTGTTCTTTGCATTGGAATGGAATTCATGTCTCACATGTTGGAAGAAAAATCATAAAGCAGTAACTTCATGCATTTCACTTGGTGTTCACACTTCTAGCATTTAAAATGACAGAAAAAAGGGTTCTACATCTATGCATTGCATAACTATTTTCTTGTTCCTAGGTGCAATATTTTAAATTATAACACATCGATAGCTTTCAGTATTATTTCCAGGAGACATCATGTATTTTCCCCATATAGATGTTAGTGACTGTGATTTCCTTGTGGAAAGAAAACAGGCTTCAAAAAAAATGAATTGAATCTTTTAAAATAGTTTTTGCAATCTAAGATTATCACTAATAGTTTCCTCTAAATGACCAAATGCTTAAAAAAAAATAACTTTCTAAGGTTGCTAGGTGGCATAGAGGATAGAGTTCCCAACTTAGAATCAGGAATACCTAAATTCAAATCCTTTCTCTGACACTTTTTTTTTAGTTGTGATTCTGAGCATTTCATTTTACTTCTGCCTTCCTCAGTTTCCTCATCTGTACAATAGGGAATAGCAATAGCATCTAATTCTCAAGGTTGTTGTGAGGATAAAATATTATAATATAAGTAAAGGGCTTTGCATACTTTAGATGGATATATAAGTTTTCACTATTATTATAGTACACAAGTAATTCAAATAAAAAAGGATAACAGAATTGCTGAACTCAAGAGACTTGGATCCTACTTGGAGAAATGGGATATGTAAAAAAACAAATAGAATATGAGTTAAATAACAATACAACATGACAATAGAATATTGTCTTGTGTAAATGTACATATCATTTAAGTACATGACTGAATAACAAATTAGTGACAGACAATAAAGACTACATTTTTTTAAATTAAAAAATTTTTTTTTTTGCCTGGACCATTGTTATATTTTTTAATTATTTTTTTAATTAATTTATTTTGATTTATCAACAATCACTTCCATCTGCTTTTAACTATAAATTTTTTCTCCCCCTCTCTCCCGACCACCCTCCTCAAGATGGCACACAATCTGATACAGGCTATACATATAAATTCCTATTAGACATTTTTACATCGGTGTTGTTGTAAGTAAGAATTAGAACCAATAGGAGGAGCCACCAGAAAGAGGAAACAAAACTCAACAGAAGAAAAAAAAATAGCAAATAGTATGCTTCAATCTGCATTCAAACTCCATAATTCTTTCTTTGGATGTGGAGCATTTTCCATCACGAGGCTTTTGTAGATGTCTTAGATCCTTGTATTGCTGGGAAGGGTTAAGTTTATCAATATTAGTCATCTCACAATGTGGCTGTTTTTTGTACAACATTCTCCTGCTTCTGCTAACTTCACTCAGCATCAGACCATACAAGTCTTTCCAGGTTTTTCTGAAGTCAGCCTGTTCATCATTTTTTTTTTAGACAATTGGGGTTAAGTGACTTGTCCAGAGTCACACAGCTAGTAAGTGTTAAGTATTTGGTCTAAGGCCGGTTTGAACTCAGGTCCTCTTGACTTCAGGGCCAGTGCTCTATCCACTGTGCCACCTAGCTGCCCCCTGTTCATCATTTCTTATAGCACAATAATATTCCATTACATTCATATACCACAACTTGTTCAGCCATTCCACCATTGATGGGCTTCCTCTCAATTTCCAATTCTTTGCCACCACAAAAAGGGCTGCTATATTTTTTGTACATGTGGGTCCTTTTCCCATTTGTATTATATGTTTGGGATATAGCCCTAGAAGTTCTATTGCTGGGTCAAAGGGTATGTGCATTTTTATAGCCCTTTGGGCATAGCTCCAAATTGCTCTCCAAAATGGTTGGATCATTTCACAACTCCACCAACAATGCATTAGTGTTCTAATTTTCCCACATCTTCTCCAATATTTATCATTTTCCTGTTTTGTCATGTTGGCCATTCTGATAGGTGTGATGTGGTACCTCAGAGTTGTTTTGATTTGCATTTCTCTAATCAATAGTGATTTAGAGCATTTTTTTGTATGACTATAGATGGCTTTAATTTCTTCCTCTGAGAACTGCCTGTTCATATTCTTTGACCATTTATCATTTGTGGAATGACTTGTATTCTTATAAATTTGACTTAATTCTCTATATATTTTAGAAATGTGGTCCTTATCAGAGATACTGTTTGTAAAAATTCTTTCCCAATTTTCTCCTTTCTCTAATCTTGGTTGCATTGGCTTTGTTTGTGCAAAAACTTTTCAATTTAATGTAATCAAAGTTATCCATTTTGCTTTTCCTAATGTTCTCTGTCTCTTGTTTGGTCATGAATTCTTCTGTTCTCCATAAATCTGATAGGTAAACTATTCCTTGCTGTGTCACTTTGTTTACAGTATCAGAATAAAGGCTAAATTTCTAAGGAAGGAGATATCATGATGGCTTCAAATGTAGGCAGAGTTCATGTGAAAAGATGTGAATTTGAATGTAAAGTAGCATTGTGAAAGGAGAAATGGTATGATGGCAACATTTCATTTGGGCAGAAGAACATAAACAAACATAGCAAGGAAGGCAAGAACAGTGATCAGATTTCTCCTTAAGTCGATTGTGGTAATCTAGTAATATGTTGACATTTTTTCCAGTGAACAATTTTGACATTACTTTTATTCTTTTCAAAAGAAATCACCACAAAACCTACAATGTATAAATGACCACTTCCTTAAGAAGTATATGCAAAACTATGACATTAGTTTCCTTTGATTATGAAAGAGTATATAGATGTAACTGGTTTCTTTAACTGATAAGCATCTTTTTCAAATATTTGTCTTTTTCAGTATGAGTTTTAGTTGTTTTGAAAATGGCTTAGAAACAATAAACTGCAGTTTACCAATCACTTTAGAAGTTACAAAGATTCAGATTAAATTTAATGCCTTAATTATCAGAACAATCCAAGAATGTAATTGATGGTAACAAAAAATAGGACTCATTCAAAGTCTTTAAGTAGACACTAAATAACCATTTATCAGAAATGTTGTAGAGGAACTGAGTGGAAATAGATGTCCCCTGATGCTCTATCTAATTCTGAAATTCTTTGTGACTCTTTGAACCTGATATATACTAAGACCACAATAACCAGAAGGCAGAAATCAGAAAAATGAGATTTAAAACTGGAAGGGAAATTAGGTATCAACTAACTCGAGCTGTGATTTTATAGAAGAGAAAACTGACGCTGAAGAAGTTATGTGATGTGTCAGTGGTTAGTCAATTGTTAAGAGTTTTGGAAGTACAACTCAGGTCTTCCTAATTTTTCTTGTTTGTTACTAAATAGTATTTTTTCTTCTATTGATCTATTAACATTTGATACCCTTCCATCATTTCAATGATTTTATCTTTATGGAATGTGGGAAAATTCATAATGTTAAGAATCACAGACATTATATTCATCATTTTCATTTACTATGTTGGCTTCCATATCCTGCTCTCCAGCTGTGTTTGTCTATGTCCCTTAAAGCTTTGTATTGAGGTCTCTTCTTTTTTCCTGTTTTATACTCCCTCTCCTCACTATTATAACTCACAAGACCTTGATATTTATGCAAAACTATCCACTCATGGATACCTTTAGATCTTAAACGTAAAAATTCACTTAACAATAAAGTAACAGAATTAATAATTCATAAGTACATTAATAAAAATGGGAAAAATAAACACAGCACAATCAGCACATAAACTTGAATCATACCCTCACAAGTATTTTGTATTTCTTCATTTCTGAAGATATTTTATTTCCCAATAGAGATAAAACCTTCTGGAGGACAAGGATTGTCTCCTAAATTCTTTTATATTCCCTGGTACCAGACATAGTATCTTGCACATAGTAAATGCTTAATAAACATTTTTTAAATTGAATTCAATTCTATTCCAGACCATATTTTCATGAGCACACAAATAACTTAAATACATAAAGAATACAAGATTCTGCTCTATATATTATTTATTGATTTTTAAAGTATTCATCTCAGTAAACCAATATGTAGCATTGCTATGTATCCCCAAGTAGGTGTCTCCAATTACATACATACATACATACATACATACATACGTATGTATATAAAAATATAGGTTTCTGTATTTGTAGTTCACATGGTACAGATTGTTTTAAGCCCTGGAGGAGCAACTTTAGGGCTTCCTAAATAAGATATGTGACTACTTAAAAATTGGCCTAATAATCCCAGTAGGAAAAAAAAATATAATACAAACTAAGACATTTAATTAGAATAATAACTAATTGAGTTAGCCAACAGTACATATAAATTGAAAAGAAAAAAGACAAAGCACTAGGCCTAAAATTAAGCAGGCTAGATTGAACAAAAGAAAATGCCCAGCAATTTCAAAGATCCTAAGATACTTGGTGACATGAACATTTGTCTTTTTTTTTTTTAATTAAATGAGGGCAGCCAAAACTGTTGCCAAACCTTGTTCCTTCCATCAAAACATTTCCTCTAGATATCACTTGCTATCAATGCACACAATAACCACCCTGGAGCAGGCCCTCATGGCCTCATACCAGTACTTTTCCACCAGTCTATTCCTTGGAATCTAATTCAAGTCTCACTTCCTCCATTCCATTCTTTACTCATCTTCCAAGGTTATTTTCCTAAAGTATAGGTCTGAAAATGTCCTTTGCCTGTCTACTCAATAATGTCCTGTGACTCCCTATTACCTACAGGATTCTATGTTTGGCTTTTAAAACCCTTCAGAAACTGACCTGTTCTTGCCTTTCTAGTTATCTTACTCTCTAGTCCCCTCCACATAATCTTGAATCAATTGACATTGCCCTTCTTGCTTTTCCTCTTAAATGAACCACCATCTCTTTTTTCCACTCTATTTTTTTTCTTAATTGCATGTGAATAAAACATTTAATGTTCTTTTTTTTTAATTTTGAGTTCCAAATTATCTCCTTTCTCCCTTTTTCCCCCCTCATTAAGGAGGCAGTTTGATATAGATTATACATATGCAATCATGAGAAACATTTCCACATTAATCATGTGGCAAAAGAAAATGCAGCCCCCCAAAACACTAGAATAATAAAGTAAAAACAAACAAACAAAAACATGTTTCAATCTATGTGCAAGCTCGGTTCATTCTATGGAGGTGGATAGTATTTTTCATCATAAGTCTTTTGGACATATGGATCATTGTATTACTGAGAAAAGCTAAATCATTCACAGTTGATCATCATACAATACTGCTGTTACTTTTCTGAAAATATCCTACATACCATTTTGTACAGCACAATAGAATTCGATCACACTCATATACCACAACTTATTTAGCCATTCCGCAATTGTGGACATCACCTCATTTTTTACTTCCTTGATACCACAAAAAGAGCTGCTATAAATATTTTTTGTACATATAAGTCCTTTTCTTTTTTCTTTGTTATCTTTGGGGTACAGGCATAGTAGTGGTATTGCTAGGTCAAAGGGTATGTACAGTTTTATTATAGCCTTTTGAGCATAGTTACAAATTGCTCTCCAGAATGGTTGAAAACAGATCACAACTCCACCAATAGTGCATTAATGTTCCTATTTTTCCACATACCTGCCAACATTTGTCATTTTCCTTTCCTATTATATTAGCCAATCTAATACACGTGAGGTAGTACCTTATAGTTTATTTTTTTAACTTGCATTTCTCTAATCAATAGTGATTTAAAGATTTCAAACTACCTGTTCACATCATTTAACCAAATATCAATTTTGGAAATGATTCATTCTTTTTTTTAAATTTTTTATTAAACATTTATTAATTTATTTATTTTTAGTTTTCAACATTCACTTCCACAAGATTTTGAGTTCCAAATTTTTCCCCATCTCCTCCCTCCCCCCACCCAAGAATGCATGCATTCTGAATACCACTTCCCCTAATCTGCCCTCCCTTGTATCACCCCCCATTCCCTTCTCTTATCCCCTTCCCCTTCTATTTTCCTGTAGAGCAGAATAGATTCCTATACCCCATTGCCTGTATATCTTATTTCCCAGTTTCATGTGAAAACAAATTTTTTTTGGTTTTTAAAACTTTGTGTTACAAATTTTCTCCATCCCTCCCTCCCCACGAACCCTCATTGAGAAGGCAAGCAACTCTGTAGAGGTTATACATGTGTAGTCTTGCAACACACTTCCATAAGTGGTGATGTTGTGAAAACTAACTGTATTTCCCCTCTTCCTGTCATGCCCCTCATTTATTCTATTCTCTCTTCTAACCCTGTCTCTCCTCAGAAGTGTTTGCTTCTGATTACCCCCTCCCCCAACCTGTACTCCCCTGTATCATCCTCCTGCTCTCTTATCCCCTTCCCCCTCTATTTTTCTGTAGGATAAGATAAATTTACATAACCAATTGAGTGTATCTGTTATTCCCTCCTTAAGTCAAATCCGATGAGAATAAGATTCACTCATTTCCTCTAATCTTCCCTTACTTCCCCTCCACTGTAAAAAATTTTTCTTACTGTTTTATGTGAGATAATTTACTCCAATCTACTGCTCCCTTTCTCCTCCCAGTGTAAATCTTTCTCACCCCTTAATTTTATTTTTAGATATCACCCCTCATGTTTAACTCACCCTGTGCTCTCTGTCTATCTTTCTATCTATCTATCTATCTATCTATCTATCTATCTATCTATCTATCTATCTATC
>NW_020950792.1:15113831-15126331 GCF_900497805.2 Vombatus ursinus
ATCTATCTATCTATCTATCTATCTATCTATCTATCTATCTATCTATCCATATGTGTATATGATCCTTTGGTGATCTCTTTCAGGAGGTGACCAGTGGATTCTTTACATTTCTATTTTACTCTCTGGTTCTAGAATATCAGGGCAGTTTTCCTTGATAATGTCTTGAAAATGATGTCTAGGCTGTTTTTTTGATGATGGTTTTCAAGTAGTCCAATAATTTTTAAATTATCTTTCCTGGATCTATTTTCCAGGATGATTGATTTTCCAGTAAGATATTTCACACTGTGTTCTATTTTTTCATTCTTTTGGTTTTGTTTTACAATGTCTTGATTTCTCATAAAGTCACTATCTTCAATTTGCTCCACTCTAATTTTTAAGGAAGTATTTTCTTCAGTGAGCTTTTGGACTTTTTTTTTCCATTTGGCCAATTTTGCTTTTTAAGGCATCCTTCTCCTCATTGGCTTTTTGGATCTCTTTTGCCATTTGGGTTAGTATATTTTTTAAGGTATTTTTTTCTTTAGTATTTTTTTAGGTCTCCTTTAGCAAGTTGTTGACTTGTTTTTCATGATTTTTTGTATCACTCTCATTCTCTTCCCAGCTTTCCCTCTACTTCTCTTGCTTCTCAAAATTCTTTTTGGGCTCTTTGATAGTCTGGGACTGATTTATATTTTTCTTGGAGGCTTTGGATGTAGGAGTTTTGACTTTGTTGTCTTCTTCTGGTTGAATGTTTTGACCTTCTTTGTCACCAAAGAAAAATTCTATGGTCTGAATTTTTTTTGAACTGTTTGCTTGTGTTCCGAGCCAATTACTTGAGTTTTGAACTCTTTGTTAAGGTAGGGGTCTGTTTCCAGTGTGTAGAATGTACTGTCCTAAACTTTGGGGATTTTGTGGAGCTGTTTTCTGAGATACTTCTAGGAACCTGTAAATTTTCTGTTCATCCAAGGTGGTATGATGAAGGACAAGGTGTTTTCTCCTTTCCTCGCCTGGGCTCTGGTCTGTGAGTGACCACAAACACTCTTTTTTGCCTTGGAATGGTGAGGAAGATTCCCTCTGTACCGCCACTACAAGATCCACCAGGCCAGCTCCTCCTCATACCAGGACCTCCACCCGGAACAGTGTCCCAGATCCAAGCACTGGCAAAGCAAGAGAATCTTGCCTCAGCACCAGGCCAAAGATCCTAGTAATTGCCTTCTAATCAGCCTCTTGATCCCCTCTCCAGCTGTGGGCCGAGAGCTGTGGAAGCAGCCAGCACCCTGGGGCTGCTCCAGGATTGGAGCTAGGACCAAGATCCTTTCTCACTGAGGTTTGACACACCTTTCCTGCTGACCTTTTAAGTTGCCTTTGGCATTTGTGGGTTGACAAGTCTGGAAACTGCCACAGCTCCCCTTGATTCAATCTCAAGAATTGCTCCAGGTTCACTGAGGCCCTGTTTTTGCCTGCGTGGCCCACCTTGAGCTATGTTCCTCTCCCAGCCTGGCACAATAGACCTTTCCAATCAACCATCCAGGTTGTTTTGGGTTGGTGATTTGTTTCACTCTGTCTTTTTGTGGGTTCATCTCCTCTAGAATTTGTTTAGAGCCATTTTTTACAGGTATTTGGAGGGGTTGGGGGAAAGCTCAAGCAAGTCACTGCTTTTACTCTGCCATCTTGGCTCTGCCCCTGGAATGACTCTTATTCTTACAAATTTGACTCAGTTCTTTATGGAATTTGAGATATAAGGTCTCAATCAAAGACACTTACTTTAAAAAAAAATTCCCCCAGTTCCCTGCTTTCCTTCTAATCTTGACTGCATTGCTTTTGTTTGTGCAGAAACTTTTTAAATTTTATATAACTGAAATTATTAACTCTCTTTCTCTTAATTTAATTCATTCCATTTTGATATGCTGCTTTGCCTAGCTTCAGTTGCATGGAACAAGATATTCCTCCCAGGTTGAGGTAATCACATCTAGTCTCATTACCATGCTGCTAACTCTAGACTTTATTGACACCACCTCCCTCACCCTCATTTCCTCTTTGATTGGAGGGCTGGAGGGTTGAGTATCAAGCTCCTCCCAATGCCATCCTTTTATAAAAGGAAGAAGCTGTACTTTTGAAGTTCATTCTACCCTGCATCTCTTGCTCTGCATCTTTTGTGGTTTCAGCTCCACAAAACAAGATACTCCAGGTGCAACCCCTGCCACACACACACACACACACACACACATTCATACATGCTTTCCTGCATCCTTTAATGTGCTGTCTTCATCCACTAAACTGGAAGTTTCTCGAGGAGAGGGAATGTCTTTCTTCTTATTAATTCATCCTCAGTGTTTAACATAGTACCTGGCTTAATGTTTATTGGACTAGACTAGATTAACTTTATTGGATTGGGTTCACTGATTGTGTTCCATGACTAATTTGATCTCTCAATGATCTCCCGCTTCCTAATTTATTTATCTTTTCTCAAAGCATAGCTCAAATCTCACCTTTTTCAACAGGGATTCCACAATCCCTTTTCCTCACTCCCACCCCTGCTAGTATTTTCCCTCTGAGAACACATGTCATTTATACCATATAAATCCTAAATGTACAAAGTTGTTTGCATTATGTTTCTTTAAAGTTAAAACCCATATTTTCCTTCCTTTTCTTAGTCTCTTTGTTGTTTTGAACAGTGGTTGGCACATATTAACTTATCCTCGAGGATGAAGATGATGATGAGCATTAATGCTGTGAAATGGGGTCAGAGACAACACTAAGTTCATCCTTTGGTTTCTCCCCAAGCTCCCTCCTCATCTCACTGAGTTTGTAGAATGTACATTTTACTGCTTCCTTGGCTATATGTTTGTATTTTCCTAAGCCTATACCCATAACCTGATCTGACATATAATTCAATTCAGTTTTATGTAAATTAAACATATATATATATATATACTATGCCCTTATGTCCTTAAGAATTATGAGAGGTATTATAGATAAAAAAGAAACTTATTTTCACATGCCAAATATATATTTAGTGAAATGTGTTATCTGGATATGAATATGGCATGGTACGTTGACTAAGGGTAAGAAGAACTGCATTCAGAGCCAAAGTACAAGGCTTACTTTCTTTATAACTGTGAGTAAATCCTGTTTGTTATCTTCCTTATACTATGGGAATAATATTTTTGGAAGCATTCATTTCATCAGGTTATAGACTATTGTAAACATTAAAATGTTGGAAAAATATGTGTTTTGCTATTATAGCATGGAGAAGTCATAATAACTAGTTTCAATGTCTTATTTTTCTGGCTTATTTTCAATATTGTTTTCACATACATGGTTGTTTTTAATTTGTATATATCAAGTATTGATAGGAAATATAAGAACTTCCTTTAATTTTCCAAATTGTCAATATTTAAGTCAAGTTGTACATGTTCCATTATACACAGACACAATATAAATATCACAGAATTGTTTTATTATCACATATGGTATCTATTCTCTAATGAATATTGCTTTAAAGGAATGGAAATGTTTATATTCATGGAAACTTTTCTTACCATAAGTTAAGCTGCTCTGAACTCTTTTCAAAACATGTATATTCAGATTCTTTCACTTTGACAGAAAATGTTCAAACATCTTAGAATCTTCACTGTATTGTAACCCTGGAATGTCCAAATATATACATTGTACATATAGTCTCTATAAACAAATATGTACATATAGTCTATATACATATGTATATGTATATATATATATCATTAGGATACACATTTTAATGATAAATGCTAACAGGTCAAATGACTTAATGTTTCATTTTTATATACTTTCCATAATAAACTGATTAAGCAATCACAAAAAATATTATCAATTGTGATTTGCTTAGGCAAGGCGTCAAAATTGAATTTAGGCAAGATTATTATATTTGTTATGCAGAATCATAGAATATTAGATTTGAAATTGTATCAAACATAGTGACTCTACACTCACTTGGTTCTGCATTTCCTTGCTATGTGTTTACCTCTCAATCCCATGAAATCCAGTTTTGCCACATTTATCCTATCTCAACTATAATAATAGCTGATCCCAGATCTCATTATTGGTTCTTTTCTATTAGTGTATTTAAGCATCCAATTCCCCATGCACTGAATTCATTCCTTCATTGAAATCCTATTCTTTTTATAAGGCCAGTTTACTTGCCATTTTATCCCCTGAACCCTTCAGTTATTTATTCTTTCTTCTGCTTAGTGGCAGGCTTGTGCCAGGTTGTCTTGTCTCAGAGAGTCAACTGTTAAATTGTAAGTGTAAGTAACTTGAAAATTTTCAAACTTGATGAGTCAGAAATAGAATACTTTTGTAATTGTTTAAACTTAAGAAAATGATGAAGGAAATATTAATAATGCAGATTAAACTTAAAAGTAAATTGTGTAACTTTTTTTTCACAGAGCAAGTTGTTTAAAATTTACCAGCACAAATACTAAGCCTAACTACCTAAGCTACCAAGTATCCCAAAGAAATAAAAGGGGGGGATCTGTTAATACAAAATATTTATAACAATTATTTTCATAGTGGCAAGGAATTAGAAATTGAGGGGATGCCCTTTGATTCTGGAATGGCTGAATAACTTGTGGTATATGATTGGAGTAGAATATTACTGTGCTATAAGAAATGATGAGTATGTTGACTTCAGAAAAAATCCTGGAAAGACTTATATGAAATGATGCAAAATGAAGTAAACAGAATCTGAATATTTTACATGATAACAGCAATACTGTATGATGATCAACTGTGAATGACTTAGCCTTTCTCAGAGATACAATAATTGAAGATGATTCCAAAGAACTCATGATGAAAAATGCTCTCAGCCCCCAGAGAAAGAACTGCTGGAATCTGAATGCAGATCAAAGCATACCGTTTTTCACTCTCTGTATTTTTTTTGTCTCCCCTCCTGCTTTGGATATGTGTCCTCTTTTGCAGTATGACTAAAATGGTAATATATTTTGTATGATTGAACATGTATAATCTATATCAAATTGTTTTCTGTTTCAGGGAGGGCAGAAGGAAGGGAGGAGGGAAGAAAATTTGGAGCTCAAATTTTTTTTTTAAAAGAATGAATGTTAATTTTTTTACATGTAAAAAAATGTGCTTCACTTAAAAAAAAAACAGAAATGGACAATAACAACAAAATTTACCAGCACACCTTTGCCCCTACTTAGCTGAAATTGTTTACTTCCACTTCAATATTTTTCTTATAACACTTTGTCTGGGTCTATCTTTTGCTTTTCATGTCATTTTACCTGGTATCATACCTATTTATATATGAGTCCTACTTGCCCATACTCTTTTAAGATCATAAACTCTTTGAGTTCAGTAATGATTTTTCACCTTTTTATCTTAAAACCTGTAGCAAAGTATTTCCTTCATAAAGTTTGTTGAGTAAATGTTTGTGGAGTTTTGCTGAATCAAAGAGATTTCAGAAATCATTTAGTTTAGTGACAGAGTGAATGCAGGAATTCTTTTTTATGATACTCAGATAATGATATAATATTCAAATAAATTGTTATCTCATTACTTTGAATGTTTATTACAGTGATGCAAATTGAAACCCATCTACACCTCCATCTGTAATAAGTCTATCAACATTTGTTTACAATGAATTAGTTCTAGGCCACTTTCTCTTCTGAGACATTTATTGGTTTGTCCTAAAAGGAGACTAAACTGTTGCTGGGACCTTATTGTCCCCTGTTGCTCTTGCCCCAGCTTCTTATTCACCTAATGGCATAAAAATTCCCAACAAGGTTGAAACTAGGCCTCTTAGACTTGGTGGGTGTCTGAGACCATGAAAATATCCATACTCTTTCCTGATGACCAGTTGAACAAAATCATTTCCCTACAGAGGCCCCATAAAAGGTTAAGATAAGTGACACTAAGTGAATCTCCTTTTTGTTAACTGTTCAATGGTTTACCACTGCTTTGTTTCATGCCCAAATCAAAGCAGATCTCAGAGAGTTCTGGCATTAAAACCTTCATGGGCAAGTGTAACACAAGATAGTATCAATGCCATATTAAATCTTTTGATTTGTTAGCATCCTCACTTGCTCTTCTCTTTGGAAGGAAAAAGCAAACCCCTGAAGCAAATAGAGTCAAGAAAAATTAATACTGCATTGGCTGTGTTCAAAACTATATATTTCAATCTATACCCTAAGTCTGTTACTTCTCTCAGGACAAGGAAAGCATGCTTATTGTGGGTCCTCTGGAATTGTGGTTGATTAATGTATTAATCAGGATTCTTATATTTTTCAACACTCTCTGTGCCATGTTGTTATTATATAAGTTGTTCTCTGGATTCTGTTCATTTTATTCTCTATCGTATCATGTAAGTCTTACTAGGTTTCTCTGAAACTGTTTTTTTTTTCATTTTTTTTCTTATAGCACCATACTATTCCTTTATATTCATATTTGATAGTCTTCAATAAGACAGAGGGATTCCTACAAATTTGTCATAGGAAGTCCACCCAACATGATCGAAGTCTTCATCACTTTCTCCTGAAATCTCAAATATACAATTAAACTATTTTGGCTACCCACTTGTGTCAACCCTTACCCCTTCTATATACTCAGCTAATCTCTTCTTAGTATACATTTCCTTGATGGCAACTTTTACTCTTCTTCTTTTTTGAGATTCCTCACTGGTTATATGTTGCAGCCTATTTACACCCACCATGTGCACTTCTTTCTTATCTTCTTTGTAATCATTTTAATTCTTCAAAGAATGTTGTGTTCCATATCTAGTTACCATATATCAACAGGACACTATAATAGAATTCATACAGTAGAATTTTGAAATTTAAAAGGTGAGACTCTTTCCATAAGAAGCTGGTGGTCACAAAAGTAGCTTTACAATTTATTGAATCCAGCCCTGTTTTATCCTTCTGTTCAACTCTTGACTTAAATCTATCTATTTTAAGCATATTTACAGAACTGCTGCTGAGAACGGTTAGTATTTGTGCAGGCAGAGGGAAAGTTATCTTCGAATTAATAGTTGAGAAGGATAGCATTTCTTCTCATCAATGAGAAAAAACTTGACTAACATTGGATTTGTTTCTAGGAAGAAGGGTAGTGTTTCTGGAGCTGTGACAGCTTTGGGATTCACTCTGGGAGAAACAGAGAAAAGCAGATTGCAGAAGCAGAGTTCAATGGTGTTATATATTTCAATTCCGTAAGAGGATGTCTGTCATCTTTGTTCAATGGGGGCATATAGACAAGCTATGACCAGAGAATGGAAAATACCTAATGTTTATTTTTTTTTTGTGGTGAGGATTCCAGACATTTGGTGAAGTACTTATTCTTCATTTGTCCTTTCCCTTTTGACCTTCTATCAGAAAAGATGTATGTTTAAATGCAGAGCTTTTTATTTTTAGGTTAATTATGTGATCAATCAGATATTAATTTAGAATTTTTTTCAATGAAGAAATCAATCCAAATTCCTTTTGATTCATGTATGTCCTTAATTTCTTGCAAAAGATGTAAATGTGGGATGACTGGCTAGTTTGAATATATATACATATATATAATTTGAGTCAGGGATCTGAATTTCTTTATGAATTTTAGGGACTTTGATAAATAAGTGATTGACACACTATGTTTATATGATAATACTTACATTAAAAATTTTGATAAACTTCCAGAAAGGCATATATCAAAATTTTCTTTTTTGTCTTTGAGCTAAAAGGAGACTGGGCTATTGCAGTAGCCTACAGGTGGGTCTATTTGCCTTACATTTTTCCTTTTTTCAATCCATCCTTCATTCAGCCACTAAAGTGATTTTTCTCAAGTACAAGTCTGATCAAGTCACCTCCACTCCCTGTTTAAAAACTCTAATGGATCCCTATCTCCTCCAGGATCAAATAAAAAATGCTTTGTTTGCCATGCAAAGTCCTTCATAACCTAATCTCCTCCTACCATTCTAGTTTTCTTCTACCTTATCTCCTGCCACATACTTTTCCATTAACTGACAATGGCTTCCTGCATGCTACACAAACAAGATACTCCTTTTCTCAGCTCTGGACATTTTCTCTGGTTGTCCTCTATGCCTAGAATTCTCTCCCTCCTCAATCCATTTTACTGACTTCCCTGGCTGCCTTTAAGTCTCAAATACAATCCTAATTTCTTTTAATTCTAGTGCCTTTCTTTTAATTATTTCCTAGTTTTCCTGTATATAGCTTGTTTTGTATATATTTATTTGCATGTTATGTTGCCATAGATTGTAAGCTCCTAGAAGACAGAAACTGCCCTTTGCCTTTTTCTGTATCTCAGGGCTTCATATAGTGCCTAGCTCATAGTATGTGCTTAATAGTTTATTAATTCATTGATGGTTGTGGTCAGGTTGTTTTGAGTGCAGAAGCCACTCACAAAAAAGAGGGAGGTAGAGTGGAATATACAATGACCAAAGGAAAGGTTTTGTCCAAGATGGTTCAATGGGAGGAGAAAGGCATGTTTTTAAAGGAATAAGTTCCTTCTTTTCTACTTCAATGGAGTGAAAGCCTTCTTTATAGGCAAATTTTTCTGTCTATTGTGACATGTACTGTTTTCAGAAATATTTTTGGGCAAAGTTTATGGATTGTCCATTGAAATATATACTATAATCTGGGCAAAAAAAGTATTTTTCATCATTTTTTTCTCCATGGATTATAAAGTCAGACTCATTTTAATGGTTTCAGATTTCTGCCAAGAGAAGAGGCTCTTCCAAGTTCTGGGTCTAAAGGTAACCAAAACAATGGCATCCATAAGCAAGAGCATATGATGTATTTTAACATACACAGGAGAATCTCTGTTAGTCTTTACCTTGGGCCTTCTCTATCACAGTACCAAACATGACACGTAAACATACATCTGCCTTTCTTTTGTCCCACCTGATAATTTTAATCAGTCATAAAATAGGATTATTTCTCAAAAGAAATAAAGTTCTCTGAATAGAAATAGAAATGGGAAAAGATTCTATTGATCTTTCTTTTTCTCACTCTCAACCTTTTCCAGGGTAAAAAGATCTAAGTCTAAGAACAATATCACCCATAACCAAATGGCACAAAAATGGCATATCAAGAAACCTAGTTGACAAAGGTACAAGTTTCTGAAAAAAAGTTGACCTCGAGTTTCTGAGAAACATGAGCTTTGCCAGAAAGTGTGAGAAGGTCTAAACAAGATGAAAGCCGACAATACCGAATTTATCAAGGCCTAAATGCCAAGGCCTCTGAGGTCAAGTTTTTCAGACCTAAGGTTGCTCAAGGCCATGCCAAGAGTTCCAGCTCTAATATCACCACCAAGCAGTCTGCTCTGAGACAATCAAATTGATTCTATTTTGTATTGCTGCCAACATTTTTGTACCCATGTTTCTTTCTCCAAGTTAAATTCAGAAGTTCGTTTTTCCTACTGATCACTATTCCATTCTTGTGTCAATGAAATTTGCAATCTTTGAAGTATGCAGGTGATGCCAGGGAATCTGCTCTGTTATCTCTGCATCTCTCTGTCCTAGAAAGTCTGGTCTGTTATCTCTTTGACACTAACTAGCCATGAAGGTGTATACCACCAATGAGCTTTCCATAGGTAAAAGATAAAAGATGGGCTTGTTGCTAGCCTTGTATTCTAAACTTCCATCCAATCATAATGATTTCCGAACTATGATGCCACAGGTTTCGTAACCAATCCTAATGTTTTCCCTACTGTACTACTATCTTCTAGCTTTTGGATGTTCCTCTTTTTTCTGTTAAAAAAAAAATCTATTCGCCTTCATCCTGAGTCTTTTTTGCCTGATAAGGAACTAAAGACTCATTTTATTGGTAATTGCTATCCTTACCAATTGAATTGAACATGCTCAGAACTTTGTGCCTCAGTTTACCCTAATTTGTATTATAATAGCCCCACGGTCATTACTGAGTGTTCTAGCCCCACTATCAGTATATCTGACTCTAAGGTTACCAGAATCACTGACCAAAAAGCTGTCAATGTCATTAATCCTAAGGCTGCCAAGGCCATTGACCCCAAGTTTACCAAATCTGACACCAAGGTTACCAAATCTGGTCCCAAGCCACCAAATCTGATCCCAGGACAGTCAAGTTCTTGTCTGAAGTCAAGAATGTCTGAAGTGACAAATCTGATTCTATGGTCACAATTTCCAGCAATTCCAACACTTCCAAACCCTGTAATACGAAGACTGACAAGTATTAACTTCCAGTCTTTTAGGTCCACAGACCCTAAAGATGTTAGAGTTAAGGCCACTAGTCCCAAGCCTTCAAAATAGATGCTTCAGGAAGAAAGACTTGTTTAAACCTTGAACAAACTTTTCCCCACCCCTTCAGTCTGTTGTTGTTGTTCAGTTGTGTCTGACTTTTATTTATTTATTTATTTATTGGTGAGGCAATTGGGGTTAAGTGACTTGCCCAGAGTCACATACCTGGTGAGTGTTATGTGTTTGAGGTCGGATTTGAACTCAGGTCCTCCTAACTCCAGGGCCGGTGCTCTATCCTCTGCGCCATCTAGCTGCCCTTATGTCTGACTTTTCATGACCCCATGAACCACAGCATACTGATACTATTCAAGAGTTTTCTTGGCAAAGATACTGAGGTATCTTGTTTTTTTTATTTTCTCCATTTTCTCCTCCAGCTCATTTTACAGATGAGGAAACTGAGTCAAACAGGCTTGCTTAGGGTTACATAGTTAATAATGTCTGAAGCTGGATTTGAATTGAGGTTTCCTGACTCCAGTCCTAGTGCTCTATCCACTGTACCACCTAGTTGCCTTTTTCTCAGTCAGGGTACCATTATTCACTATTTTACGCAAATAAAAGAATTAGTGAATCAAAAGAAAAAAAAGTTCTATTTTCCAGGGAATCCTGAATGATTTATGTATATATTTTGATATATGAATAGGAAATATCTTACAGCAAACCAAAACAAAAGCCTTAAAATGAGTTCTTGCTCTACCCCAAATCAATTTTGTTGTTGTTAACTGTTGTTGTTTTTGTTTTCATAATTAAAAAAAATACATAATGGGATCTTGTATTTTTTACATCTTTCAAACAATTGCAAAACAGTAAAGATGTGGATTACTTTTTTAACATGGCTTGTGGAAACCTTCTTTTTTCCTACTAATAACCATGTGAAAGATGCCCTAGATTCGTATTTAGACTGATTTTTTAGTCCAAATGTGGTGGCTTCACTCTCTTTAACAGTGAAAATAACTGTAACAATTATAATAATCTTTGCTGATCTTTTACATTTGTCTTCTATTTGTAGTTCACCTTCCATTTTTTGCCCTTAAATGCCACTGGAATGACTTTGCTTACATAGATCTCTTGAAAATCTTGTTTTCTCTTTGCTTTATTTGATAAAGCTCTTCAAAATATATAGTGGTTTAAGGTTTAGGAAGCGCTTAAAAATAATTATCTCATTTTATACTCATAACAATCCTTGGAAATAAGTACTATTATTATTACTATTTTATAGATGAGGAAACTAAGGCAGATAAAGGTTAAGGGACTTTCAAAGTCATAAAGCTAGTAAGTATCTGAAGCCATATTCAACCTCGAGATTTTCTGATTCCAGGCCTAGCACTACCCACTGTGCCACCTAGTTGCCTCTAATCATCCATCACTGTTCAAAAAATTAGCTAATTTATATTTTAAACCAGTGTTACCTTTGCTTACCCTTGCTCTCTGATGTGGAAACTAAGTTAGGTTTTTTGTTAATTGAAGTGTTTTCTAGGCTCTTTTGGTTTTTTAGTTGTGACAATTGATTTGTATTAGTTAAACTACTGTATGTAGTAGTAGTAGTAATCATTGTCATTGTCATTTGTCCTTATATAAGATAATATCTTTAACAAATTATGACTCATCTTTTGCCTGAATAGCTGCCATTTACTAAGAACTTCTTACCTCCAAAGAAAGGTCATGACTATATTGAATACCTCTAAACACATAAAAATATATCCTTAAATTAAACCAACCTATTTTTGCCTATAACTTATTTTCCTTATTCATTGATCCTAGCTCTGCTTTTGTACATAGAATTTTTTATTGTAGAGAAACTAAGCAATTATTATATAGAGAATAAATTTAATTATTCCTCTATATGAAAGTCCACTTAATTGATGTGAAGACAACTATGATATCTGTAAAAATATTTTAAATCTGGAATAAACATCTCTAGTTCTTTCAAAAATTCCTTGTAATGTCAATTTATAAATCTCTCTCCATCTTGGTTACTTTCTTCTGAATATTCTCAAATATACCAATGAACTTTTTAAAAGTTATAGCCACCACTGTATGCAATTTTACAGATGTGTTCTGAGAGTTCAAAGTATATTGAAACACCTAACCTGCTTAATTCTGAAAATTATTATTTAACATATTTATAGCAATCATTCTGTGTCAGTCACTGCGATAAACATTTTACAAATATCATGTCATTTGTTCTACATTACTCTTTTTCATTATTATTTTTCCATAGGAATTAAAGTTAGAAGAGATTTTAAGAATATGTAGCCCA
>NW_020950792.1:15127622-15159107 GCF_900497805.2 Vombatus ursinus
CTATCTATCTATCTATCTATCTATCTATCTATCTATCTATCTATCTACATATATATACAGTTTTTTCCCTCCAACTACCCTAATACTGACAAAGGTCTCATGAGTTATAAATATCATCATTCCATGCAGGAATATAAACAGTTCAACCTTAATAAGTCTCTTATGATTTCTCTTTCCTGTTTACCTCTTCATGTTCCATTTGAGTCTTCTATTGGAAAGTCAGATTTTCTATTTGACTCTGGTCTTTTCATCAAGAATGCTTCAAAGTCCTCTATTTCACTGAATGACCATTTTTTTCTCCTGAAGGATTGTACTCAGTTTTGCTGGGTAGGTGATTCTTGGTTGTAATCCTATTTCCTTTGCCCTCCATAATATTATATTCCATGCCCTGCAGTCCATTAATGTAGAAGCAGCTAAATCTTGTGTTATCCTGATTATGTTTCCATGATACTTGAATTGTTTCTTTCTGGCTGCTTGCAATATTTTCTCCTTGACCTGGGAACTCTGGAATCTGGATACAATGTTCCGAGGAGTTTTCCTTTGGGGATCTCTTTTAGGAAGAGAGTGGTGGATTCTTTCAATTTCTATTTTGCCTTCTGGTTCTAAAATATCAAGGCAGTTTTCCTTGATAATTTCTTGAAAGATGATGTCTAGGCTCTTTTTTTGATATTGGCTTTCAGATAGTCCAGTAATTTTAAAATTCTCTCTCCTGGATCTATTTTCCAATTCAGTTTTTTTCCAATGAGAAGTTACACATTGTTTTCTATTTTTCCATTCTTTTGGATTTGTTTTACAGTGTTTTGATTTCTCATAAAGTCACTAGCTTCCAATTGCTTTATTCTAATTTTTAAGGAAGTATGTTCCTCAGTAAGCTTGTGGACTTCCTTTTCCATTTGGCCAATTTTGCTTTTTAGGGCATTCTTCTCTTCATTGGCATTTTGGACCTCTTTTGCCATTTGGGTTAGGCTATTTTTTAAAGTGTTATTTTCTTCAGTATTTTTTTGGGCCTCCTTTAGCAAGCTGTTGATTTGTTTTTCATAATTTTCTTGCATCACTCTCATTTCTTTTCCCAGTTTTTTCTGTACTTCTCTTACTTGCTTCTCAAAATACTTATTGAGCTCTTCCAAGGCCTGGGACTGATTTATATTTTTCTTTCAGACTTTGGATGTAGAAGCTTTGACTTTGTTTTCTTCTTCTGGTTGTATGTTTTGATCTTCTTTGTTACCAAAAAAAGATTCTATGGTCTGACACTTCTTTCGAGGTTTACTCATGATCCCAGTCAATTACTTGAGTTATAAACTCTTTATTATGGTAGAGGTCTGCTTCCAATGTGAAGAGTGTACTGTCCCAAGCTTCAGGAGTTTGTACAGCTGTTTTCAGCTTCTAGGGGCCTGTAAATTTTCAGTTCTTCCAAGTGGTATAAAGGGTAAGGTGTTTCCTCTCCACCGCCACAACAAGCTCCACCATGCCACGGCTTCTCCTTGCCCCAGGACCACCCCTTAGAACTGTGACCCAGATCCAAGCACGAGTAAAGCAAGAGATTCCTGCCTCAGCACTGGCAAAGAGATCCCTGCAATCCTCCTCTGATCAGTCATCGATTCCCCCTCAGTCTGTGGGCCAGAGGCTCAAGAGGCAGCCACAGCCCCAGGGCCACGCTTGGGAACTGGGACTGAGACCTAGGTTCTCTCTCATCACAGAAATAGACTTTTCCCACTGTCCTTCTAAGTTGTTTTTGGCATTTGTGGGTTGAGAAGTATGGAAACCGGCACAGCTGCCCATGATTTAGTCCTCTCTTTCTCTCTCTTTCTTTCTCTTTCTCTCCCCATCTCTGTATGTGTGCATACACACACATACACACACACATACACACACACATATAAACATATATGTGTATGTGTCTTATTATTTTTTTTGCAAGGCAATTTGGGGTTAAGTGACTTTCCCAGGGTCACATAACTAATAAGTGCCAAGTATCTGAGGTGAGATTTGAACTCAGGTCCTCTTCATTCCAGGGCTAGTGCTCAATCCATTGTGCCACCTAGCTACCCCTTATGTGTTTGTGTGTCTTATTGAGAGTATTTTGAATTCTTATTTTATCAACTAACATATTAGTTGTCCTTGTTTTATATTCTCTTTAAATTTGATATTCATTCTTTCTTAAATGTTCAACAATATTAATGAAATTGTTTTATGTACTGAATAGTTAAAGATTTGCTCATGATTGCATTACTTTTTTTACTTGAAGTAACATTCTTTTTAACATTGTTTTTGTTGTTCAGTTGTTTGTTATGTCTTACTCTTCATGCCACCATTTGGGGTTTTCTTGGCAAAGATCCTGGAGTGGTTTGGCATTTCCTTCTCCACCTCATTTTACAGATGAGAAACTGAAGCAAACAGGGTTAAGTGACTTGCTTAAAGTCATGCACCTAGTAAGTGTCTGAGGTCAGATTTGAACTCATGAAGATGAGTCTACCTGATTTCAGGATCAAAAACTCTATCTAATGTGCCAACTAGCTGCTCTTTTTATTTTTTACATGATTCAATGGATTGAATATTTTTTTTCTTTGGTATAAATTATTTTGATTGAAGGTTTTATGCATATTTCATTATATAGCTTTGTTGATCATTGTAGAGTCACAAATGCAAACGAGAGGGAAGATAAGAGAAAGGGTGAAACTAAGAAATAGAAAACCAACTTCATAATGTTTGTTGATGTAAAACATAAACAGCAAATATCCAATTTCTAGACAATGCATTCTACAAATTATAAAATGTTAGTAAAAGAAAGGTGTCAGTATCAAATCTGTGGCATTCAACTATGATATTAAGAACTGCACTGTTTATTACTAGGAATATCAATTGATGTAAAAAGAGATTAGTAGCTAGATGATAAAGCTTTTCTAAAACAGGAGCAGTTAACAGTGACAATGAATTATACATTTTGATTGTAACAAATATTTATACAAATATAAAATAAAATTTCCCAATACTGAAATGTTTACACATTTTGTCCAGTTCTATAAAATATAAGGCTGATTTTATGTTTTATTAAAAATATATGAGTTGAGCTTCAATAGATTTTATTAGTACAAGTAATTTATGTGACCAATTTAGGTCCAAAATATTTCCACATTTTTTCTATTGTTTGGGGGAGTATTTTGGTTTGGTTTGGTTTATTTGCTTGTTCTCTGTGTAGCTCAAAATTCTACCAAAGATTGGAAAAGTACACCAAAGGCATAGTTAACAGACTTGATTGAGACCACAAAGTTGCAATTTAGTACATGTTGAACTTCTTGTTAAATATTGTATTGAGCGCATTCTACACCCTTGGAAGAGCAAAAAACTTACCTGTCTCCAGAATTACCTCTGAAAACAACTGCACAAAAAAAAAAAAACAAACCTATATCTTGGAACAGTGCCCCCTCCACTTGGAAGACAGAGCCCCACTTTAGCATACAGTTAAAAGCCAAGAAATAGGCTGGAAAATGAGCAAACAACAGAAAAAAATTCTGACCATAGAAGTTACTGTGGTGACAAGGAAGATCAAAACACACACTCAGAAGAAGACAACAAATTCAAAATTCCTGCATCCAAGGGCTCAAAGAAAAATATGAATTGACTTCAGACCATGGAAGAGCTCAAAAAGGATTTTAAAAATCAATTAAGAGAGATAGAGAAAAATTGGGAAGAGAAATGAGAGTGATGCAAGAAAATCATGAAAAATGAGTTAACAGCTTGGCAAAGGAGGCACAAAAATACTCAAGAAAATACCCTTAAAAAACAGAATAGGTCACATGGTAAAAAAGGCAAAAAAAAAATATCCAACAAAGAGAAGAATGCCTTGAAATGCAGAATTAGATAAATGGGGAAAAAAGATATACTAAAATTCCCCAAAGAGAACTCTTAAAAAGTAAAATGGGCCAAATGGAAAAGGAGGTACAAAAGTTCACTGAAAAAAAAAAATTCCTTAAAAGTTAGAATTGGGCAAGTAGAAGCTAATGACTTTATGAAATATCAAAAAACAAGGAAATACAATCAAGAAATGAAAAAAATAGAAGGAAATGTGAAATATCTCATTGAAAAAAATTGACCTGGAAAATAGATCTAGGAGAGATAATTTAAAAATTATTGGACAATATGAAAGTCACCATCAAAAAAGAGCCTAGACATCATCTTTCAATGAATTCTCAAGGAAAACCACCAAAATAGAAATTGAAAGAATCCACTGATCACCTCATGAAAGAGATCCAAAAATTAAAACTCTCAGGAATATTCTAGACAAACTCCTGAGCTCCCAAGTCAAGGAAAAATACTACAAAAAGCCAAAAAAGACCAATTCAAATATTCTGGAGCCACAGTCAAGATAATACAAGATTTAGCAGTTTCTATATTAAAGGATCAGAAGGCTTGGAATATGATATTCTGGAGGGCAAAAGAAATATGATTACAAACAAAAATCATGTACCCAGCAAAACTGAATATAATCCTTCAGGGGAAAAATGGACATTCAATGAAATAGATGAGTTTTAAGATTTCCTGATAAAAAAGACCACAGCTGAATAGAAAAATTAACTTTCAAGGACAAATTGCAAAATAGGCATTAAAAGGTAAACAAGAAAGAGAAATCATAAGGGATTCAATAAGGTTAAATGGTTTTTATTCCTACATGGGAAAAAGATATTTATAATAACTCTTAAAAATGTTCTCATTATTAGAGTAGTTAGAAGGAGTACACATAGAAAGCAGATGTGTGAGTTGAATGTGATAGTATGATTAACCCCCAAAATAATTAAGGGATGAGAATGAAGAATGCAATGAAAGAAAGGGGAAAGGGAGAGGTATAATGGAATAAATTATCCTACATAAAAGAGGCCTGAAAGAGATTTTATGGTGGAAGAGAAAATGGGGGAAATGGGGAGGGGAGCACATGAACCTTACTCTCATTAGAATTTGCTCAAAGAGGGAATCATTTACATACTCAGTTGGGCATAGAAATCTATCTTACTATACAGGAAAGTAGGAAAGGAAAGGGATGGGTGGGAAAAGCTGATAGAAGGGAGATCAGTTTGAGGCAAAACATTTTTCAGAATGGACAGGGTAAAAGAAGAGAGAGAATAGGATTAAAGGGGTGAAAATAGGATAGAGGGAAATACATAGTTGGTAATCATTACTGTGAAAAAAAATTTTATAATGTGTTTCTCTGATAAAGACTTCATTTCTCAAACATATAGAAGACAGTGAAATTTATAAAAAATAAGAGTTATTCTTCAATTGATAAATGGTCAAATGATATGAACAGGAAGTTTTCAGACTAAGTAATTAGTCATACAGTTGTATAAAATTTTTTTCTAAATCACTATTGATGAGAGAAATGCAAATTAAAATAACTGAGCTACTACTTCACACCTATCAGATTGATTAATATGAGAGAGAAGGAAAATGACAAATGCTGCACAGAATGTGGGAAAAATAAAACATTAATGTACTATTGGTGAAGTTGTGTGCTGATTCAACCATTCTGAAGAACAATTTGGAACTATGTGCAGTGGACTATGAAACCATACATACATACCCTATGATCAAGCCATACCACTACTTGATCTACTACTACTACTACTACTACTACTACTACCAAAGAGATTAAAAAAAAGTAAAAAGACCTATGTGTACACAAATACTTATAGAAGCTCTTTAATGGTGGCAAAGAATTGGAAATTAAAAGGGTGTCCATCAATTGCGGAATGGATGAACAAGCTGTTGTATATGATTTTGGTCGAATATTATTGTGCTTTAAGAAATGATGAGCAGGATGCTCTCAGAAAAAACATGCAATGACTTACATGAACTGATGTAAAGTGAAATGAGCAGAACCAGAACATTGTATACAGTAACAGCAATATTATATGATGATCTACTATGAATAACTTAGCTATTCTTAGCAATACAATTATCCAAGACAATTCTGTAGGATTTATGATGAACTGTGCTATCCATCTCTAGAAAAATAACTGGTAGAGCCTGAATACCAATCGAAGATACTTTTTATTTACTTTATTTATTTTTCTTATTTTTTTTACTGTGTCTTCTTTCACACAACAACACCTGGAGATGTTTTTTTTTGCTTGACTACATAAGTATAACCTACGTCAAATTACTTGCCTTCTCAATGAGGGGAGGGGAAGGGGGGAGGGAATTTGGGAGTCAACATTTGAAATGAAAAAGAATGTTAAAATTTTACTTGTAATTGGGGAAAAATAAAATATTAAATAAGATTTTTATAAAAGTAGATATGGTGTATTTTGTTTATCTCTGCATATTGTCCTTGACTTATCACAATGATTAATACATGGTTGTTGAATGAATATCTAACATTGGATAGCCAGGTACCACTAAGCTAATGCTATAAGGAATGTAAGGATTTATCCATTCCTGTAATTTACCTTCTCTCAAATTTTAACTTGAATTCATTGTTCTGGGGTTGCCCATATTTTCAAGAGGGGAACTAGAACTCTCTAGGAGGCCAATTCTTTCCCTGCCTTAGATTACTGAGGAATAATTTTATGATTGGCCTTTATTTAAAGGTTGACTTTGCATTGGGGGGAGGGAATAAAAAGGGTAACCAAAGTATAAATATGAATAAGAAATGGGATAGGCAACTTTATTCTCCCCCACACACAAAAGGGAATCTTAAACAACAAAGAATTATAGAATGATTAGAAAGTTAAGAACTAGTATTTGAGTCTTCCTGGGTCATTTAACAAGAGGGCTGCTCATAAATTATTTTACATGTCATATCCACTGAATACAGTCTGATCAATGACAAGTGAGATCTTTTATTTCTGGTTATTTCTCTCTTTATGTGAAAACTTTTCTGCCTTAATTGGTTTGCTGATGTTTCTACTTCTGTTGGTGCTATTCCACTGCAACTGCTCTAGTTGCTGATAACCTACTGTTAAAGTGTGCAGGAAAGGGAGATGATGTCAGCTGCTTTTCAAGATCTCACAAGACCTCTGAAGCAAAGGAAAGAAAACACAAATAGAAGATGTCCACATCCCTGACAAAGTCTTGCCTGAGACAATGGACAAATGGGGCTGGTCTTTGTGGGGAAAAAGGATTAACCTATCTACCATCCGAAGCTCAGAACATCCTCCTCACAATTGGAGGCCAGAAGGAAAGAAGCCTGTTGGAGTGGAGATTGTTCCTTAGTATACATACAGAGTTAAAGATCAGTAAACATTTTGAGATTGTCATCATGACCAAGGACATTTTGTTCCTCGTTTGAAGTGTGTTTGTATGTCTTTATCTATGTGTGTTTGTGGCTTTAAGATCCATCAAAATTCAACAAAAGAATACTACACTCAAATGGTACCACCAACTTTAGAGTTCTTCCTACTCTTGCTCATAATGATTAGCAAAATGATTTTAAAAATTCACAATGAAATCAAGATATCTAGTTATAGGCAGATTACAATTTCATGACTGATGATTATTACAATTAATAATAATACTAATGGCAACACTAAGCAGTCAACTATAAAGTGAAACAAAAATACTTGTATAACCCAAAAATCAAAATCAAAATTACTTATTCTTAAACTACTTTATCATTCATGTATAGTTCCTCTAGAGAGTATACTATTGCATCATGCTAAGCTTTTAAAAGTTAATGACATTTGTTTATATGGCTATTTTAAACAACATTTTAATAGATGTAGGAATGTTTATTGTAGGAATAGCCTATTTTTTAAAGGAGAGACAGAGTCTTCCCCAGGAAAGGAAAATAAGTTAGCTTTATTTAAAATCAGAGAGATGGTATCTTACAGGGCCTGATTTTGAAATGGCTTAGGTATTCTTTTTAAAATTGAATCAGTTTGCCAAAGAAATCTTGGACTTAAGGAATAAGAGTGACCACATAGATGCTATTTTCCTGAAAGATAAACTATTGGTAAATTACAGTAATCCTTTTAGTGTTAGAGAACAATCTGATCTTAATAATGAATAAGAATAACATGGAATCAATATGCTAGGATAGCAGTGGGCTTACTATAGTTACTTTAAATGTAAGAAAATAAAAGATGCAACTCTTTAAAAAAGTATGAGTACAAAGGTCTGCTTTGAATCAGTTCTACTTTACACATATACACAAACCAAAGGAATTATTTTACTAACGTCATGGAGAAATGAATACCAAAAGATTGAAAAAAGTCAATAGTGGTAACAATATTTAAAAATAGAAAAGTAAGCCTGAAGAAAATGCATATTTGCAAAATGTCAAAATTAAAAGCTGATGTAGTAACTAAGATTTTGAGACTATTCACTGCCTTTGTCCTGCTGATCAGAAGAATAAGAGGAGAGTGAAAGAGCACTGGTGGCATGATGTCCAGAAACTACTTCATTTGGAATTTCAGTACTATAAGATGTAATCATCAGATATTTAACCAGGATCATCAGATTTGAGACCAAAAATGAAACAAACAAACAAATAAGCAAAAAAACAAAAAACAAAACAAGAAATAAAACTGAGGTAACAACTCTAAATTAAGTTCACAAGACTTTAGTGTTAATTTATAAATGAACAAGACAACAATAAATATTATTTGTGAGTACTGATTATTGAGTATATTCTATTGTTTAGAAAGTTCTAATATTGATTTACAACTTTAGAAATAGACAGAATAGATGGCTGCCTAAATAAAATAACTAAAAAAGTTCAAATCCTTTGCCAGGCAGATAGAAATCCAATTATCTGTCCTTCTGTTCATCATGTCATAGATTCTTTGGGTTGTTGTTGTTCTTGTTGTTGTTGTTGTCATTTGTCTTTCATTCTTGAACAGGGCCATTCCATCAGGGAGGTGATGCTATGACATGCAAGTGAATTAGATTTAAATGAGGGAGGATTGTGTAAAGTCAACCACCTTACTTTTTCCTCTAGAGCCATCTAGGTCCAGTGGGGAGATATAGATCAGGACAACTGGAGATGGCCCTGGATGCAATGGGAGACCTTGCACTATGGTTTTTAACAGATTTCAGTTTAAATGAGGCAATGCCCATTCAGTGATTATGGCTAAATAAGAAATGAGGCAGAGAACAGTCTTTTTACCTAGTCAAAAAAAAATATCAATTTGGAGGGGAAGACCCTTAAGGTTTCTGGCCAAAACAGAAACAATTGCTACTTACATTCACTCTGAGCCAATCAGGGTCCAAAAAATGACCAAATGGGGTTTGGCCTGGGACCTATTGTTGGCCAGTCAATGAGAGCCAGAGTGATATGGGTTTAAGTATACTCCAAGATATCTTGCAAGGTTTCAGCAATTAAAATTTACATCTCTTTCAGCAGAGCACCTGTAGGTAAGGGGAAAGAAAGAAAAAAGAAAGAAAGAAGGAAGGAAGAAAAGAAGGAAAAAAAGAGAAAAAAGAAAGGAAGGAAAGAAGAAAGAATGAAAGAAACAAAGAAACAAAGAAACAAAGAAAGAAGGAAGGAAGGAAAGAAGGAAAGAAAAGAAAAAAAGGAAGGAAAGAAAAAAGGAAGGAAAGAAAGAAGGAAGAAAGAAAGAAAGAGAAAGAAAAAAAGAAGTAAAGAAGGAAAGAAAAAAAAAGATTCTTTGAGTTAGAAGGGACCACAAAGACAAATTAGACCCATACTTGCTTAGAATCTTTTCTATCATATCTTTCAGCTAAGTGACTTTTATATTTAACAATGGTTTAATATTTCCAGTGAGGAAAGTCCCACTACTTCCTAAAACAGTCCATTATTATTTAGAACACTTTCTAAAAGGCAGATAGGTGGTGCAGTGGATAGAGTGCTGGGCTTGGATTCAAGACTTTCTAGCTTGTGACCCTGGGCAAGTCATTTAACCCTGTTTGCTTCAGTTTCCTCATCTCTAAAATGAGCTGGAGAAAGAAATGGGAAACAACTACAATATCTTTTTTTTTCCCTTAAGTGAGTTCACAATTAATCTCAAGTCTTTCTCTTATACCCAGAGTTCCTAGGTCTGTCCATGATAACCAAGCAGAATTAAATCTCTTATACATTTTCCACATGATAGCCCTTTAGATACATGAATAGTGACATCAGCCTTCTTCCAGATCTTTTCTTCTTCAAGCTAAACATTCTCAGTTTCTATGATTTCTGTTTCATCATATTCTCTATCACCCTATGCATTCTTGCCACATGTAAAATGTTTCTCTTCTCCAAAATGGTACCCAGATTTAATAAATTAAGCTATATGTGTTCTGACCAGTTCAGAATTGAGAGGAACTATTGCCCTGTTCCTTCTGCATACTCTGCTTTTCTTAATGTGTCTTGGATAACATTAGTTTGTTGTTTTGTGTGTGTGTGTGTTGGGGTTTTTTTTTTTGCCACTGTAGATTGTTCTTTTCACTCATATTGAGCTTCCAGAATCCTAAACTCCGCATCTTTTCCACCGAAACCAGTATCAAACAATTTCTGTCCCTTGTATACATGTGAAACTGATTGCTTGAACTCAAGTTTAAATCTTTATTTTATTCCTATTAAATCTCACATTACTTTACTTTTCTCTTTGGGGCCTGAGAAGATATTTTTGAATACTACCTTTGTCATCAGATTGACCATCTACTTTCCCTACTACAGCTTCATGTAATAGGAAAATTTGATAAGCATGCCAATAGTACTGTTTTCCAAGTCATTGGTAAAATAGGTAGTATATAGCTTTAAGAACAAATCCCATGAATAGGGCTCCAGCTTTAGAGTCAGGAAGACCTGAGTTTAAATCCAGCCTCAGACACTTGACACGTATTAGCTGTGTGACCCTGGGCAAGTCAATTAACCCCAATTGCCTCACTGAAAAGCAAAAAAAAAAAAAAAAAAAAAACCAGATCCCTAAGTAATTCAATTATAGGCAACCCCCTCCAAGACAATACCTGTACACTTTGGGTTTGGTTATTCTAACTGTTCCATCATTTATCCACATTATCATTTAAACTAAATGTTTCCATTTTGCCCATGACAACGATAATGTATATCACTCTGTGTCAAAAGTTTTACATAAGTTTGTGGCATATATCTGCAATCTGGGATAACGAAGAAGTCACAAGATTTGCCTGTAATCACATATTTAGGATATGCCAGAGACTTACATTCATGTTATCCTGACCCCAAGGGTAGTTCTTATCTGCTACCATGTTTCTGTACATGATATAATATGATATTGCATATTTGTCTAGTACAATATTTGTGTAGTACAATAAGATAGTAATATATACTCTACCATGATAACCATAATGATATGCAACATAAGATGATATATGATAATACTTATCTCATTATGAGATAATACTAAGTAATATATTTAATGTGTTATAGTATGATGGAATTCAAATTGGTTAATTGCTAGTGGCATAGTTTAACACCAAATTTATGGTCAGGGGACCTGGGATCAAATGACACCTATGAAGCTTTTGTCTATATCACATGGTACAAACCGCCTAACTTCTCAATGCCTCTGGCAACTCTCTAAAACTCCAAGTTGCAGAATATTTTTTTTTGCATAAAAAAGTTTTTTATTGTTGTTGTTGTCATTGTTGTCATTGTAGAAAGCCACATCTTAGGAGGCCACTAACAAAAATAAAACCACAAAACAAAAACAATTAACTATATAGAAGATGGTATTCTATATGAAATTGGCAGGATTTGTTCAGTCTCTTTTTTTTTTGAGGAAATTAGGGTTAAGTGACTTGCCATGGGTCACACAGCTAGTAAGTGTCAAGTGTCTGAGGCCAGATTTGAACTTGGGTCCTCATGACTACAAGGCTGGAGCTTTATCCACTGTGCCATGTAGCTGTCCCTGGAATTAGCATGAATTTGGAAAAGGACTTAACAAACATAGATGATAAATTCCATTTAAGCTCAAATAGTGACATAAGACTTAGAGTCTCAAAGTTTTGTTAGAGAAAGTGGAAACAAGTTTTGTGAAGAGTTTCCATTCTATCACTAACTAGTTATGTGACCAAGTACAAAACATTCGAACAGTTGAAACTCTGGACTTTAAATTCCCTTTCTATAAAATGAAACCTTATTAAACAAGCAGTCTAACTTATACAAATATAGTTTTGGCCAAATGAGGCAAAATATGTCTGTCTGTCAATCTATACCTATATATTTCTGTATCTATCATGGGGAACTGATAGGCATTTTGACTTTTCAATTAAAAGCCCTAAAAAGACAGCATCACATAATGGAAAGAATTATGAATTGGAAATAAGAAAACCCAGGTGTGAGTTCCAACTGACACATGTATTTACTGAGTGACAGTAGGCTGTATCTTAGCCTCTCTGAAGCTCAGATTTAAGGGTTTGAATGAGGATGACAATAATACCTGTTTTATGTTCCATAGAGGGTTGCTGTGAATGAAAAACAATGTTAACCTTAAATTGCTAAAGAAAAATGTATTAATTTGTAAACCTTAAATTGCTAAAGAAGTTAATTGTTATGATCACTACTACTACTATGAGAAAGATGACAACCATCACCAACACCACCACCACCATCACCACTACTCCTACTCCTACTACTACTCTACTACTAGTACTACTAGTACTACTACTACTACTACTACTACTACTATTACTACTGCTACTACTACTGTTACTTCTACTACTGCTACTACTGTCTGATTATCATTTTTTTTACATGAATTTCAGAAAGAAATGAACCAGGCACAAGTTTTTATGCTGTTATTCCTTTTTATTTCATATTCTATAAACTAATGTACTGGTGGATAAAATTACTTTTTTGGGGAGCAATTATTGAAAGGTAGCCTCATCTCTCTGAATGCTCCCAGAAAGCATTCTCAATACTAATCTAGTAACAGACAGGACAAGAAAGGTGACATGTATCTCCTCATGTTCTCATGTGATTATGATATCCTCAGCCAGGACTTTCTATTTTGAAAGCTTTTCATTCTGTATAACTTAGAAATTATGAGTATTTGCAGAAATGTGTTAGAAAATATGAGTATTTTGAGAACATCTGTTATGATATTATTCTAAATTTTTAATGAATATTGTTATCATTATCACCACCATTAGCATCTAATTAGAATTATATAAATATTGCTCTAGAGCTAGAAGAAATCTCCTCCAAGGTCATCCAGACCATTATTTTCCAACTCTAAAGAAGTATGACCTAGTAATTTGTATGAATCTACTGACAATCTACAATTGCCAAGTTCAGAAAAATAAAAAGAAGCTGTGGTTTTATAGACTATCTTATGATTTTAAAGATTCCAATTAATGTCAACCTCAACTCTTAAATTTTGCCAACGATTGCCCAACATGGGATCTAATTTATGCTTAGAGGGAAAAATTATTTAACAAAAATTAAAAGTCAGGACTTGAGTGAAGCACCAAAGAAACTTTATAGCTTAAAAATAACTGCCAAGCATTCTGAAAATGTAATTATGTCTTTTTTCTAGTAGCTTTTACAAACATGCAGTAATTTGATTTAGTTTCCTCTGGAAATCAAAACCAAGGTTATATTTTTCTTTCAGACTTTTGGAATGGATAGTCATATGCAAGTCAATTTCTCAAAAATTCATTGAAAATTTCATTATCATCATAGTAATCATAATAACAACAACTCGTGCTTAACAATTTACCAAGTGCTTAGCTCACACTAACTCTATAAGGAAGTTAGTATAAATACTATTTTCACAAATTTAAATATGAATAAATAAGGCTAAAAGATTGAATTTTTTCCATGGCCACAAATATCAGAGCTAGTATTTCAACTGAGATATCCTGAATCATACTCCAGCATTGTTTGCTACATTGTGCCATGTAGCATGCTAAATTTGACCATAATATTTCCATGGATTTGTAAATTCATCTATGTGTATAACCCTTCCTTTGGTTCAGATCACATCTATCCATACTTTCTGTGCTATGGTATTTTATTTCTTTTTCTTCCTTAAATTCTTCAAAGGGTTATAGCCAGTTTGCTTCTCCAAATCATTTTACAAATGAGGAAAATGAAACAAACAGGGTTATGTGACTTGCCCAGGGTCACATAAGTGTCTGAGGCCAGATTTGAACTCAGAAAGATAAGATTTCCTGATTTCAGGCCTGACCCCCTCTCCACTGTATTAACTACCTGCCCTTCCTTTGTGATTAGTTGACTTTAACTCCTATGACAGATGATTGATATCAATTAAAATGCTCTTCAATATTCTGTGTCTACATACAATCAATACAATGAAATCTGTAGCATATTAAGAATAATCACTGGAAGAGTGGTCACTATATAAAGTGTTTTATAGTTTTAAAAATATTTTACAGTATCTCAATTTAATCTTTAAGAAAAAAGATATAATGAGGTTCCATGATTTACCAATGCTCACATATCTAGTGTCAGAGCCAAGTTTCCTTGCCTCCAAGTCTAATGCTCTTTTTCTACTATACAATCCTGTGAAACAAAAAGAAAACCATTGGGAAAAAATTGTTAAATTTCACTAAATATTTTATGCATTCTTACCAATGAATCATTTCCTTTTTTTGAAAGTAAGGTTCCAAGGTTAATAAGCCGTACAACTCTGACTAGTGTATCTTATTTTCATTTATTTATTCATTGCACAAATGAGCTATGCAAGCTTTTCTTGCTGAAAAGCTATTTTTGTGGCTATTAAGGATTTTATATTTTTAGCTAAAGATAGCTCCTTAACCATATGTAGAAAATCAGCTGTCTCCTTGCATTCTCAAAATCCATTAGAACTTTAACTATTATCTATTTTTTCCTCCTTTAGAATAAAGAAAAAATGAATTCAATATTTTTAAAAATCAAACCAAAGCAAAATTGAAAGTATTCTTTTTCATGTGGTCTTCTCTTTCATTTTCCCTAATAATGCATGGATATGGTATTGTAAGTCATATTAATTTTCTATTCTAGGCTTCTCAAACTCAAGTATTATCGTATAGCATCAGCCAAAGGAATTAAACTCTCACTTCTATTATCTAGATTGAATAGTTAGATGGATTCTTGATCCCTTCCAACTCAAGACTATGACTCTAAATACAAAATCTGGAACTTTCAGTAATCATGAAAATACAAGTTAAAAAAAGAATATCTACTTTAAAAATACAAATGACAAAGTAAATAGGAAGTAAATAAAAAGCAGGTATTGCAAACTGTTAACTCACCCTATCATACATGTAAATAAAGACATACTAATTGATAATTAACTACCCTGGTTAACAATGGGGGGGGACATTGTTTAACATTAGTCTTAAGAAAACAACGATATGCTATTGATCATCATAAAATATTTAATGGGCTCATATACACATACACTAAATTTTCTGAGTCATGTTCTGAATATCTGTCAAACTGTGACCAAATAATTTCCCATGTAGAACTCAGGATTATGACAGTGTCTCCATAGGTGCTTTTTTGCTGCCCCAAATGTTTTAATTAAATGCCAAAACAACAAAGACTCCCCCAACTATAAACTGAAGAACAGCCTTGGTCTCAGTAGCTACTTGTATTATAGATAACCCCTCTGATATGATTCTGATATCATCTTAGTGAGGCCAATTATTGTAATGCCATCAAGAAAAAAACATCTTCCGAGCTTTCCCAAACTAATTTCAGGAGGGTAAAGTAGATAATAGTCTACGGTTTTCTAAATATGTGAACTGATTGTTTACTGGATACTGGTCCAGTATGTTTGTAGAGTATAGAACTCAAAAGGGTTACAATAACTGATATTGGTAGGCATTGCTGATTCCCTAAAATAAGTTTTCTTAACCTGGGATCAATGAGCTTGTTTTTTGTAATATTTTGATAACTGTATTTCAATACAATTGATTTCCTTTGTAACCTTATGTAGTTTTTTTATTTATTTAAAAACACTTAACATTTGAAAGAACTTATAGGCTTCACCAGACTGATTAATGGGCCCATGACTCAAAAAAAGTTTACTTTTGTTGTAAAAATTATTGAAAGTGAGACAGAAAAATAACGTTTTTGAAGAATGGAGGAGAGGAAGGGAGGATGAGCAAAAATTAGATCAGTGCTGTGAAGGATTTTACCATTATGCTAGGAAATATTTAAAGGTGAAGGTTAGAGCAATTAAATCTAAGCTTAGAGAGATGTGAGACACAAGAAAATGGCCAAAAGCTGAGATGGAGAGCAAAATTTAGGGCAGGTCAGAATCAGGGAAAATAGGGTCTGTTGTCATTCAGTTATTTTCAACTGTGTCTGACTCTGTGCTCCCATTTGGCATTTCCTTGCTAAAGATGTTGGAGTGGTTTGTGATTTTCTTCTCCAGCTCAATTTACAGATGAGGAAACTGAAGCAAACAGTGTTAAGTGACTTCCCCAGCATCAAATAGGAAGTAAGTATCTGAGGCCAAATTTGAACTCAGAAAGATGTGTCTTCCTGATCACAGTCCTGACACTCTATTCACCAGGCCACATAGCTGAATAGGGTCAAAAGTGAGGCCAAAGTGATAAAATAGAAAGAGAAATAAGTTCAGACTGAGGTAAGGATAGGAGAGTGAAAAGGGCCCTCCTTTCTCTTTGGAACTTGGTGAGAAGAGGAAGGTTGAGATTAATCAGTTGAACATCCTTCTTAAATCTCAATAGCTAGTTTTTGATAGCTTATAAGACAGAAATTAATGTAATACCTACATTGCATTTCATTCAAATAAAGGAATATTAATTTATTTCTATACTTTTAATTTGTGACAAAATCATAATTATTATCCATAATTGCTGCAAACATTCTTTTAAATATTCAGACAATACAAAATGAATTAATTTGTCTAACAAAAATTAAATAATGGTTAAAGAATCATTCATTTTGTTTGTAATTTCTAAGACTAATGTATGGTTAACCCTTGATATTTTTATTAGGGAAATATATCTTTCATGGTAGCATTTGTGTATTATAGTTTTAATAGATTAAAAAGAAATGTACTCCTTTCAAACCATTTCCTCTTCTCATTGCAATCATTGTTATGGGAAAATGTTAATTTATTTTCCTAAAGGATTTCCAATAGTTACCATTTTCCTTTTTTGGTCATTTTCACAATCTAATGAGTAAGATGTGGAGCCTTAGAAATGTAATTTATATTTCTCTAATTAGCAGGGTTTGGAAGCAATTATTTTTTATCCATATGCTTAAAAATAGCCTATGTTTCTTACTTTGAAAATTGCCTGGTCATATCCGTAGACCACTAATCAAATATTGAATGTATCTTATACATTTAAATAAATTCCTTATATATCTTGTAAATGGAGGTAACTAGATTGTGTAATGGATAGAACACTGGGTCTGTAGTTAGGAAGACTGAAGTTGAAATCTCTCGTAGACACTCACTAGTTATTTGACCATGGTCAATCCATTTAACCTCTGCTTGCCTCAATTATTTCAACTATAAAATAGAGATAATAAAAAACACCTACTTCACAGGGTTGTTGTGCACAGTTCCTAGCATATAGTAGGAGACATATAAATGCTTATTCCTTGGTAAACAAGATATTTATCACATAAACTTACTGTACATAATTTTCCATTTAATCATAAATTTATTGAATTTGTGGAATTAAAAAATATTCAAATTATCTATTTGATTTTTTAATTCTCTCTGTCTCTTGTTTGATTCTTTTTTTTCATAATTCTGATATGCAATTTTGTCTATGTTTTCTAATTGCTCTATTATGTGACTTTTTACATGAAATTCACTTATCCATTGAGAACTTATCTTGGTATAACATATGAGGTGATATGTTGTTCTAAATATGTTTTTCCCATACTGTTGTTCTGTTTTCCCAGCAGTTTGTGTCAAATATTAAGTACTTACCTACATAGATAGGGGCTTTTATTTATAAAATATTAGAGTACTAGATACATTTGCTTCTTTATCTTCAATCTGATCTCCTGATCATACTCTCTATTGTCTTAAGAATGAATGCTTTATAATGTAGTTGGAAATCTACCCCTCATAGGGCCTCTTTGTTCCAACTTTTCATTATTTCCTATTACTTCTCGGCCTTTTCTGCCTTCATATGAGTTTTGTTATAATTTTTCTTGTTTTGTAAAGTAATTCTTTAAAGTTAGATTTGTATGCCATTGAATAGATTTATTAATTTAGATAATATTAACATTTTTATTACATGTATTCATTCTACTTATTAGCGGTTAATATTTTGTAATATTTAGATCTATATTTCTGTTAATTTAGAGTTGTATTCATAGAGTTCCAATGGATATCTTGGCAGTTAGACTCCCAAATGTTTTATACATTCTGTAGTTATTCTTCCCAATAGGTTTTATTGGCATTATATAGAAATTCTGATGATCTGTGTGAATTTATTTTATATCCTGAAAGTTTGTTGAAGTAATTATTTCCATTACTTTTCTAGTTGAATGTTTAGATTTCTTTGAGTTCCATTATATCATCCACAAAAAATATAATTACATTATATATTATATTATATATAGTTATGCTTTTTTGCCTATTGTTATTCCTTCAATTTCTTTTTCTTCTCTTTTTCTATAGCCGGCACTTCTAGCGCTATGCTTAATAGAAGTGTAACAATAGATAATCTTTTTTTAACCTATAATTTTATTTGAAAGGATTCTATTTTTCTCCATTACATATAATTGCAGATTTTGATTTTAGAGCTATATTGTTGGTCATTTTTAAAGAGAGGACCATTTCTTCCATGTTTTCTAGTGTTTTATATTTTTTAACAGAAATGGATGTCATGTTTTGTCAAAAACTTCTTCTGCATATGTCAATGTGTCCTTAGACCTTTTGTTCATTTTATTAATGTGGTTATTTAAGATTACAGTTTTCCTAATATCACACCAACCCCACATTCCTTTAAACCCTTCCCCCTGCCATGCTGTTCTTTGTATAAGACACTTCATCTCCTAGTTGCAGGCATTCCCACTGGCTTTCCCCCTGTTTTGAGTGTTCTGCCTCCTTGTTGCTCCCACAGCTTCCTTCTATCTCCAGATAAAATCCCATGTCCTGTAGGAAATCATTTCTGATTCCTCTTGATTCTAATTGCCTTCCCACAGTTGATTTTTTTTCTAATTTATTCTGTATATAACTCGTTTGTATACAGTTGTTTGCTTGTCCTCTTTTCCATTAGACTCTGAGCTCCTAAAGGAAAGGGCCTGTCTTATGCATTTCTTTGTATATTCAGTGTTTATTATGTCTTTTGGTACATAGTAGATGTTTAATAAATGTTTATTTACTGATTGGCAATACTATTCTATTACATTCTTGCAGAACAATCTTTAAGCCAGGCCCCAAATCAATGAGCCTCTACAATGTTTTATTTTTAATTCTTTGCTACCACACAGAAAAAGTTGCCATGATTGTGTATATGTGCATGTGTGTGTGTGTGTGTGTTTGTGTATAAATGAGATTTTTCTTTCCGTCTGATGTCTTTGGAGTTATATCCAGCTTCTATTGTCCTAAAATTCACATTTTCCTTATGAGTTTTTAATTCTAAGTTTTAATCTTATTCCTAACCTCTTCCTTCAATATTACTACTAAGCCTTCTAATTGCTCTGAAATCTCTTGTGGGCATTCCATTGTCTTTTGTGGAGAGAGGGGATCTAGTTGTATCTGTTTTAGAATTACTCTCTTCCTCAAGAGTTTATTTCTGACCCTGTATTACCCATTAGTATAAGCTTGTTCATTTCCTTATATTAACTGTCTTTTCTTCTTCCCTATCCCACCTGTGACCCCTTGGTGGCAAATTCCTTTGGACATTTCTTGTCTTTCCACCTTTTATTTGAAATTTTCAAAATTTATTTTTTGAATCTCTAGTTGTTTTGAGGTGATAAGGGAACCTTGACATATGTTCAGCCTCTTATTGAACTACTGTGTCTAAGGTTCCAGAATACAAGTTTGAAAAGAGACAAGAATTTGAGTTGAAGGTGGGAATATTTTTACTTAGTGGAAACTGTGCGGCATATAGAAACAAAAGCTGAGTGGAAATTAGGAGAATCTGATTCTAGCCTTCACTATCAGTTTTCTCAATCTCAGTAAACCAGTCCTTTAAATTTCAAGATGAAACATGGTTTATGGATCTAATTCAACTCACAATCTAAAGGAAGCTCCATGGAGGCACATGCCAAATGCAAAACAATCTACTTTTTTAAAAATTTGCTCAAGTTTTCTAATTGTTGGATTTATTCTGATTCTTTTTTTCATCCTGCCTACTTTTCTGGCCTCCTATCACCTTGTTTTGATGTAACCTATTCCTTTCTAGTCACTTTCATGGTTTCAGCATTCTGAACTTAAACCCTGAACTCCTAATTTAACATTATAGGATGAATTAAAAAGTAGACTTCTCCTACAATCTGAGGTGTTGTGGTTAGCCATCAAGACATTGGAGTGGTGATGCTGGTATTTCTATTTGCTCACTACATGTCAGGACATTGGAACACTGTTAGGTAAAGAGACATTAGAGACAGACAGGCTTGGACAGACAGGTTGGAGCCTCTCAATTTACACTATTTGAACATTGATGGGTATCTTTTGTTTTAAGATCCTGATCAAGTAGTTCTTGTTGAATTTAGTTTGTTGAGTTTACAGAATAGTATAGCTTTGCTTGAAATATTGCCATGGCTGGAGGTTACTCCCAAGATGAACTGGTTAGTTTGTTATTCTTAGGAATCACAGTTTTTAACTGGCATATGAAAGGAGACTTCATCTAGAGGTCAATGTTCTTTTTTTTTTCTTTTTCCTGGTTAGTGGAATCTTTACATTGAAGCAGGTGTGGGAGAGAGTTCTATATCCCCTTCTCCTGTAGTTTTTGATGGTGGCTTTGGAGGGATGTAGGGCAGAGACAGGCATGCTGGCTCATTTGGCCCATTCTTATGCTATGCTGTCCCTGAACTGCTGGATTGTAAATTTGGGGGAATTTCCTAGGCATTATGACCAAGAATACAATTTTCTAAATGGGAAGATTTGTTGGACAATGCTAACCTTAGGGATTACTTTCCAGTTATTCTAAATTTGAGAGTCCTAAAATCTAGCTTCTATCCAAAAATGGGAAATTCCTTACCAGCTTGAATACACAATCTATTCTTCCATACAGAGAATGGAGAATTATTTGGAGGTAAAAATTAACACTAAATTTGAGAATTTGAGGACTGTGGCAGGGCCAGCAGTTTTCTGGTTTAGCTTCTTTGACCCAGACACAGCTACCTTTTGCCATGTAGCCTGATTGGCTCTGGCTTCTGTGATGTATCTTCCTGACCTGGGGGCATCAAAGGTACCAACATCCAGTAGTTTCAGCATCTCAGGTTCTGTGAATACCCAAGGCTACATTATACCCTGATGACTGACTGATCAGATGAATTTCTAGATGGAGAAGAAGGTGGTCGCATTTACAGAAGCTATATGTTACTGTGTCCTTGTTGTATTTCCCTGCTGTGTCAGAGCAAGGTCAACCTCCTCTTTTCTTAAATGTTCACTGACTTGTGAATGCTGCATAGTGTCCCAAAATCAACTGGCTTTCAAACCATATCTACAACAGCAACCAATTTTTTATACAAAGATTTTCCTGAGAAATGTGTCTTATAGAGGGATAAGATGATGTTCCATATGACTCTTATAGCTGGAATGTAAGGGACAAAAGGAAACACAGGAAGCTACAATATACCTGAGCTTTACTTTCTGCTATCACTAGAAGTTAATCAGAAAACACACATTTAATGGATGGGGGATTGTTTTTCTGACAGACACAAAGTGTGCTTCCCTTTCAGCTGAATCCAGACCTTCTGAAGGTCGCTTCTTGGTATGAGGCATTTTCTAGAATGTTGGAGTGCTGCATTGTTTGGTTTTGTTTCAAACAATAGCTCAAGCCACTTGGGAAGGTACTGTTATGAATCTTTTAATAACACTGTATCAGCTGGAGATAAAAGAGAATTGCAGTGATTAAATTTTTGATATTGTGCTCTTTATATTTTTTTCTTACATTTAATTAATCCTGAAAGTCATTTGTGATTTCTGTTTTTTCTGTAGGATGAAATTGAAGTTGTCCCACAGCTTATAATATCATTACCTCAAGGGCTCATCTAGAATCTATTTTCTCTGTTATCCTCAGAATTTGGAAACCTGGACATGAGTAATACATGAACCACATTTAGATGCTTCCTAGAGTAAACTCTTGGTGGGAAGAATATAAACTAAAAAAAGAGGATACTTAAATTGCAGCCCACTCAATTGAAACTGGTCTATATTAATATAAACCTACTGGGCCAAGGACCATGTGTTACATAGGTAATAAGAAGCTTTTTTTCTGCAACAGGGATGTGAAGATATGGGTAAAAAAACCCGAAATTCATTAACTCTTGGAAGTGGTATCAATAGACATTTTTCAGACTTCCAAGTTATATTGTGATCACTGGTGCTTGAAATTTTGAAGGCTTGTTTTCTGTTATGTAGAATAAACATTACAGAATAATAATATTTTATATTTCTATGGCATTTTATGCTTACAAGCAACTCTTCCCAACATTACATCTGGATGAACAGAGTACATTGTTATGTGGAGCAAAAAGAAGATATGGTCAGGGAGCAAAGCAAAAACTACAGTTTTTAAGTCTTGTATCTCTTCCCCTTGGATAGTTATTATAATGCCTTTAGCTCAAAATATTCATTCCAGCCTGGGTCTTGCTGAGTATGGATTCAGAACCAATGCATATATGGTATATACCTTGGTGGGAAAAGTAGTTATGATAACTGTTGATAACTGTAGGATCAAGTCAGCTTTAGCATGTAACCCCCCCAATCTCCATCATAACAAAAACAACAACAAACAAACAAACAAACAAACAAACAAACCCTCTAATCTGAAGAAACACATGATGAACTAAAATTACTCTCCCCCTCCAAATACTAGCTTATGTAAGTAAAGGAGAAAATTATACTTTAGGCAATGCAGTGAGCTATTGCACTCTATATTGCTTCCAATTGTAAAATTTTCCTAGGGCAAATAAACACTTACTTTTCTCTAAATAAATTGCAATAACATTATTTTGAATAAAACTGTCATCAAATAAGTCTTGATCAAATACTAATGCTATTTTGAAATAGAATTTTTACACAAATACATTTAAAATAATTTAATTAAATTTAATAAACATTTATTAAGAATTTACTATATGCCAGGCAGTATATTAGGTGCCAAACTTACAAAGACAAAAATGAAAAGAACTTTTGCCTTCAAAAATATAAAGTTAATTAATTGATTAATTGATTAATTAATCTTAAGTTCTGTCTGTCTTTAAATTATTTGTTCTAAGGCACATACTCTCCTTATGAGATTTTGATCAAAGTTCTAATTTTATTCCTTACCTCTTCTTTCCATGTTTTTATTCAAAGTCTTCCAACTATTCTCAGGGCTCAAAAGTATTCTACAGAAAATAAAACATATATATATTTCTATTTGGAAATGTTGTGGTACAGGACCAACATTCTAAACTTTACTTGAAAAACATTTGTTGGTTTCTTTGTACATCAGTTGACTCTTAAGTAAATACAGTATGCCAGGCAGTATGCTAAGACTGGGGACACAAAAACAAAAGTCTAAAGAAACAACCAACCAAAAAAAGTAGTCCTTGCCCTCAAAGAAATTACATGCCATTGGAAACACAAGTACATAGATAAATTTATACAATAATAATAATAATAATCCTTGGATTTATTTTTTTGGGAGAACAACATTAGTCAGAAGGTAATGGGGGGGCAGGCAAGATGTTGTCTGGTAAAGTTCATGTAAAAGAATTATGTTCTTCCTTATTTTTATGTCTCTTCCTGTGGATCCCAAGAATTTTTAATGAGATTAGGAAGTATACGAAAGGCTAATAAAGACTTAATACAATGGTAGCTTTCCATTCTTGTGTGTAGACTCTAAGAGTAGTTTAAAGCTTCTTTTTCTTTTCTTTCTTTCTTTTCTTTTTTTTTTTTTGAGTGGGCTATATAATGTTAGTCAAAGGGTAGGAAAGAAATTGACCTTTTAATTCTTGTCTCTACCCTCAGGAAGGAATAAATTCCTGACATGTCACACAGCTGAGATTCTATCTTATTTTAAAAAATCTTCAAAGGGAGGATATTCAACAATACCTCCCTTCCCCCCACCCTTCAGTTAACTGCTTCCAGTTTAACAGCCCAGGAGGTCAAGGAGGGCTGCCATATCTCTAACCTAAATCCCTTATATATTGTAAATTAAAGCCATTTCCTTTCCTTCTCTGTACTCAATGGAAACTGAGAAAAGCCATTTTCCATCTCAAAGCACTAACACTTCCTTTCCTTGAAATTCCTTACTACTACTACTACTACTACTACTACTATTTTAAGTTTGTTATATAAGAAAAAAAATCTTTCAGCCTTCTGATAAGTGAACTAAAACATTCTATGTAAATGTCTGAATTAATTTGAAGTGATCTTTAAATCTTCTCCCCAAACTACTCATTTTTATATTGGGTGATTAGGATAAAATAATGTTGATTGTATCCATTTTACTATTCATGAATCTCCAGGGGTAAGAGGGTCATAAAAGTTTTGTGGACTTACAAATCTTTTATTTTACTATTTGCTACTATTTAAATGATATTGTTCTGCTCTAAGAGCAATTTGTCTAAACAACAGCTGCAATAGTAAAATCTGCCTATATTTTTGAAAATTCGTGATACTTTGAGAAGTAACTGACATCTGAAAGCAAACAAATAAAAAGCACAATGGAGAATAAAAGACATATTTCAGGCAACTATTATCTCATCTGAACATAGCAGACATGGTGCTGGCTCTTTCACAGATTATTTGGTATCACAGAGGCATCCAGATCCCCAAAGCCACAGTAAATACTAAACAGTGAAGCTGTTATTCAGTGGAGAATTTCCATGGGGAAGCAAAGATATTCAAAACAAGTGTTTCACAGCTCACAAACACAAGCACTGGTCTTGGTTTCTGTGACTGAATGGAAAAAGTGAGGCTATACCAACTTGTCCTGTGGGATAATTTATATAAAAACATTTTCTTTAAGAAAATTTTATTCTTTTAAGTAGCTGATTGCTGTTAGCATTTTATTTTCATTGCAAAATGAAATATTTCATATGAAAATATGTTGTTACCTATGTGTTGGAAAAGATTTTTATGCTTCATCATCAGTATATCATAGAACATATTATGTTCAGAATATGCAAATACCAGAACTGAATCAATCATAGATTATTCATTTGAAGAAATAAATTGAAATTTTAAGGTATGCTAAATTCAAATATTATTAATGATTATAGATTTAGAGGTGGACCAATCTCCTCATTTTTTAGACAAAGAAATAACCCTCCTTTCACCTCCGACTTTTTGACTACTTCCAGTTTAATTACCTAAGAGGTGAAGGAGGGCTTTCATATCTTTAACCTAAATCCCTTATATGTTATAAATCCATTTCCCTTCCTTCTGTCTTCAATGTAGACAGAGAACAGTCATTTGCTATCTTAATACACCAACACTTCCTTTACTTGGAGGTTGTTACTATTATTTTTTCCAAGTTTATTATCTAAAGAAAAAAGAAACAGAAGCTTTCTTAGCAATGCACAAAGAAACAAAAACTCATAGATGAAGAGTGACTTGTCCAAAATAATATACCTAGAAATAAGTACCAGGAGGTTAATGATTTGCCTAATGTTATACAAGTTAAGAATCAGAGGTTAGATTTGATCCCACAGTTCTTTCCACCATGCTGCATATACTTTGTGGTGAAAAAAAAATGATAAAGACATTCTACATAACTTCTTCCTCCAAAAACAAACACACTTTTTTGTGGGGGGGGGGACAATGAGTGTTGTTCAGAGGTCTTAAACTTCATTAAATACGTGTAGAAATTTGAAACTACTTAAGCAATAATAATTTTTACTATGAATATCCAAGCCAGAAAACCATTGACTCTGGTAATGGGTGAAATAATCAGAAATGTTACATTGTAATGAAAATAAATTGATTTCAATTTTAAAATCACTAGTAAGTAAAAGTGGAATGGTAAAGATTTAAATGTGTATTTTTGTGGGGTGAATAACCACCTCAAAAAGTAAAATTTGATATTTTTAGATTTATCAAATTCTTAAGGATATAATGATAAGAATAATGATATCCTGAAGTAGCATGAAGTCTTAGGTATGCTTTGTGCCCTTGAATATGTTGCCAAACCTCTTACCAAACCATTTCCCTCATTTACCCCAAAGACTTTCAGCTTTTATAAGAGTTATTTTATCTTCTCTTCTGTCCAATGTCATTTAAAGACATAATTGAACAACCCAAGACAGAGTTCTTTCCCTCCATGGTTTCCTTTTTCAGTTTTTAAGAGGTCCTCTTACCATCTGGAAGATATTGCTGTGGATTCTTCTAAGACTAGGGATATCAAGTTAACACCTCCCAACTCTTCCCCAGGTAGTCTTTTTGTAGGGCTATTAACTTAATTATAGGCCTCTTGGCTGTGCATTCGGGGAGTTGTCCATGCACAATGTAGCAGGATGTTTCCTAGAACTGTTTTGTAACTTTGGCTTAAACTGATAAGCCCACATCATATATATGTTACCTTGATTAACAGGTACCTAGAATAATGACCCAGTCCAACCACACAAACATGGAAACTTCCTAAGTACATATATTTCTCTTATAGTCAAATCTTTGTTTATTTTTTCCTGAGTTATTCTGCTACCCCAATTGGCCAAGATGCAGCATAGTCTAGTAACATTGATATATTAATGTACTTTTGGCCATGTTGACCTTACCTTTCAATAATTCACTCAGGGAACAACCTGACTCTGGGTTTTTCTTTTTTTTCTGAAGACCAAACAGGAAGAGAAATTACCTTAACACTGGACAGATTTAAGTTGTATTAAAAGAAAGAATGTATTTAATGCTCGGATGCAAATAAATCATAACTGGTTCCCAAAAATCAGGGAATCTTTGTATTTGTGGATCTTCAAGAAAACTTCATTGATGTAAGGTACTTACTCCTGGTAAGGAAATTCCCTTTAAATAAAAAATGATAGCCTTTTCTGAAACTTGCTCATTGATTGCTTATTTGCAACTTACACTCCTTTAGAGAGGCGACTGTCATATATAGAGGTGAAATGACAAGTCTAAGATTTGAATCCAGGTATTCATAACTTTGAGACAGCTCCTTATCCACTCAATTATATTTCCAAGAAAAGACAAGACAAATAATAATGTGAATGAATGAATGAATGAATGAAAATATAATCAGTCAATAAATACTTATTGAGCACCCACTAGAAGCCAGAAACTGCACTAAGCACTGGTGATACAAAAATAAAGGTAAAAAAAAGTCCTTGCTCTCAAGAAGTTCACAGTCTAAATGGGAAGATAACATGAAAACAACCATGTACAAATAGCTTTATAAAAAAAGATAAAATTAAAATTATCTATAGTGAGAAGACATTAGATTTAAGCAGGATTGGGAAAGGATTCTTGCTAAAGGTGAGACTGGCTGGCATATGAAGGATGCTAGGGAAGCAGTAGGCGGAGATGAAAAGGGAAGAATTTCAAGCATTGTGGCAGGCAGTGAAAATACCAGGACTCAGGAGATGAAGTTTCTTATTATAGGAACAGAAAGGAGGCAAATTTCACTAAATCTAAGGATTCATGTATGTCAAGGGGGTGCAGAGTGAGGTTAGTTTATGTTTAAGAAGAATGGAGAAGTAGGGGAGCATGTTAGAAAAAGCTTTGAATGCCAAATAGAAGATTTTATATTTGATCAGACAGTTTAGGAAGATCATTTTGACAGTTGAGGGGTTTGTCAAACAATGTGCTAAAATTGATTACCTGAAATAAAAAGGAAACCAAGTACAAAGTTACTGAAATATCTATGTTTTAATTTGCAAAGCTAGCATTTGCTTACCAAATCAGGTCACATCACTCTTCAGAGGTCAGAGACAAGGAGTGCTTTACAGAGATGATTTTTATAACAAAAAAAAGGAATAAAAAATGACAGAAACTTGTTTTGAACATAATTCGATGGGACAGGACAGATCACCTGACTAGCTAACTTCTCCCAGACCTTCTTAATCCTATACGAGACATCCTTTCCTCTAGGTGGTACCTTTGAAACTGTGAAAGAGGAACTAGTGGTTAGTGGTTAGCAGTCACCCACAATCTTCCTTAACAGAGTCCATTACTCAACTTAGACTCTAGCATAAAAAAAAAAGAAAAAGGGATTTAACTTAACCTCTGGCTAACCTTTCTCCAACTGTCAGAAAAGGGAACTTGGCATCTTGTAATCCTGCTTTCTGGTTAGCCTCATCAACCCCCCTTTCTAACAGAAAGACTTAGCCTTTTGAAAAACCTTATAATCTTATGATTATTTTATTCTTCTAAATTATGTGCTACTAAAGGTTAAAGTCTTCTCAATCTATTGGTAAAATCTATAAGTAACCTAGATTTAAGAGACTAACTATGTTAGTCTGGCTTAGCTTTGGGCTACCACTTCCTAAAGAAGGAAGTCTAATCCTATCATGAAACTAAAAATCAAAGTAATCAGAAAGAATGATTTCTTTTTTTCAAATGTGCTAAGCATTGAGGATACAAAAAAAAAAGTAAAAACAGATAAACAAAAACAAGACAGTCCTTGACTTCTAAGAGCTTATGTTATAGTGGAAAGAGTTAATACACATGAGGAAGTGATGACCAGGGAGCAGAGTTTTCATTTGTAAAATATCAGGAATGGAATCACCAACCAGATTAGCACTGTATGGAAGTCAACTAAATTTAACCAACATTTTCTCACTTGAGATTCACAACAACCTTTGCTCTAAGTTTTATAGTTATTCATAATATGCTTATAGAGAATAGAAAACTACATATCAGAAAAGTTAAATAACTATCCCATGGTTATAGTACCATATTTGGGATTTTAACTCAAAATTTTTGACTCCTGTTCAGAATTCTATTTACTTCAACATCTTCAAACACATCCTGTCTGGTTCGGACATTGGCTAACTTAGGGAAAATTTTAAAGTACATGACCCTTGGAGGGTTTAAGTTAGAGTATTTCTATGAATCTGTAATCCTACTGTAGCATTGCAAGAAATAAAAAATAAAAGAGACTCAGTGGAATTACAGAGGAGAATTGACTGAAATGCAATAAAAGTAATGACACTTTCATTACAATGTATAGAAAGGGGGCATATCTGGTCTGTTGTAATAAGACAATTATTTGGCAAAGTGGAGGAATATTCTAACTGTGGAACTGGGAAGTTCTAAGTTCAAATCCCATATGAAATTCTTAGTGACTGCATGACACTGGGTAAGTCACAATTAAACCCAGTTTCAGTTTACACATCTGTAAATTACAAATAATAGAATGTGCATCGCAAGGTGGTGATGACAATTAAATATATACCACATTTCAAACTTTACCTTATTTTTTCCAATTACATGTAAAGACAGTTTTCAATATTCATTTTTTGTAAAATTTTGAGTTCCAAATTTATCTCCTCTCCTCACTTCCCTCCACTCTCCACAAGAAAGCAAGCAATCTGATAGAGGTTATACATGTACAGTCATGTTAAACATATTTCAACATTATTCATGTTGTGAAAGCAGTGTCAGAACAAAAGAAAAAAACCATGAAAAAACAATCAGAAAACAAAAAAAGTGAAAATGATATGCTTCAGTCTGCATTCAAACTCCATAGCTCTTTCTCTGGATGTGGTTAGCATTTTGCATTATGAGTTTTTTGGAATTGTCTTAGAACGTTGTATTGCTGAGAAGAGCTAAGTCTATCAAAGTTAGTCATTGCACAGCATGGCTGTTACTGTGCACAATGTTCTCCTGATTCTGCTCATTTCACTCAGCCTCAGTTCATCAGTCTTTCTAGGTTTTTCCTGAAATCCACCTGCTCATCATTTCTTATAGCACAATAGTTTTCCATTACATTCATATACCACAACTTGTTCAGCCATTTCCCAAATGACGGGCATCCTTTCAATTCCTAATTCCAGGCCACCACAAAAAAGAGGTGCTATAAATATTTTTCAACATGGGGGTCCTTAGCCCTTTTTTATGATACAAACCTAGTAGTACTATTGTTGGATCAAAGGGTATGATTGCCCTTTGGGCATAGTTCCAAATTGCTCTCCAGAATGGTTGGGTCACTTCATAACTCCAACAAAGCACCAGTGTTCCAATTTTCCCACCTCTTCTCCAACATTTATAATTTTCCTTTTCTGTCATATTAGCCAATCTGATAGGTGTGAGTTGGTACCTCAGAGTAGTTTCCATTTGTGTTTCTCTAATCAATTGCATTTTAGATCATTGTTTCATATAATTATAGGTAACTTTAATTTCTTCATCTGAAAACTGCCTGTTCATATCCTTTGACCAGTTATGAATTGAAGAATGACTTGGATTCTTATATATTTGACTTAGTTCTCTATATAGTTGAGAAATGAGATGTTTATCATAAACATTGGCAGTAATATATATATATATATATATATATATATGTCTGTGTGTGTGTATGTGTGTTTCCTACCTTTCTATTTTCCATCTAATCTTGGTTCCATTGGTTTTGTTTGTGCAAAAACTGTTTAATTTAATGTAAACAAAATCATCCATTTTGCATTTCATAGTGTTGTCCATCTCTTGTTTGGTCATAAATTTTCCCTTCTCCATAGATCTGACTGGTAAACTATTTCTTACTCTCCTAATTTGGTTATGGTATCATTCCTTATATCTAAATCATGTACTCATTTTGACCTTATCTTGGTAGAGGGTGTGAGATGTTGGGCTATGCCTAGTTTCTGCCATCTTATTTTCCAGTTTTCCAAGCAGTCATCAAATAGTGAGTTCTTATCCCAGAAGCTGGAGTCTTTGGGTTTATCAAACAGTTGATAACCATAGTCATTTACTACTGTGTCTTGTGTGCCTAACCTATTTTACTGATCCACCACTTTACTTCTTAGCCAGTACCAAATAGTTTTGATGATTGCTGCTTTATAGTATAGTTTTGGTTCTGATGGCTAGGCCACCTTCCTCTGTTTTTTTTTTCCATTAATTCACTTGATATTCTTGACTTTTTGTTCTTCCAGATGAATTGTGTTATTTTTTCTAGCTGTATAAGATATTTTGGGTAGTTTGATTGGTGTGGAACTGAATATGTCCATTAATTTAGGTGGAATTGTCATTCTTATTATTATAGCTCATCCTAATCATAAACAATTGAAATTTTTCAAGTTGTTTAGATCTGACTTTATTTATTTTTCAATTATGTTCATATAGTTCCTCGGTTTGTCTTGGCAGATAGACTCCCAAATATTTTACATGGTCTATAGTTATTTTAAATGAAATATCTCTTTCCATCTTGCTGCTGGCCTTTGTTGGTAATATATATATATAGATAGATAGATAGATAGATAGATAGATAGATAGATAGATAGATAGATAGATAGAT